>NC_064424.1:7571000-7910500 GCF_023375975.1 Astyanax mexicanus | reverse complement strand
AAGTCTGCGAGACATCACACACGCGCTGCTCTCTCCTCTGTGCCAGGAGCGCGGACAGAAATACCCTACTGCACAGCCTGATGCTAATGACCCTTGAAAGGCCTATTATCTTTAAAAAAAACAGATTTTTCCCTAATCTTTTGAAATAGAAGCGTGAACACTTTTAAAGTTGTTCTTTACGCTTCATACATGGAAACTAATGGGGCTTTTTCACCTGCGCTACTTAACTCTAATTGACTCTACACACTAAGAAAAGTAAGTACAGAATTGTACTTAAAAGAGTACAAAGCTTGTCGCTGGGGCTGTACCTTATATTGAGGTACAAAAAAGTACCTTTCAGTGAAAGTCCTGTTTTGTACCCATGGTAAAGATTATAAAGATTAACTAAATATGGCTCAAAAACTTGATGATCCAAAATTGTCTGGCTTTCAAATAAAAAATGTGCAATTAAAATCTATATTGTTTATCAGTACAGTGATGCAGAATACTGAATGTACCCTTTGGCTGGTTAAATGGTACAAATCTGTACTTATTGCTGTTAGAAATTACTTTGTACTTCAGAGGGAACAAATCTGACCATGTAAAGACCAATATTGTACCTTTGATGGTACAATTATGAAGAGTGTACCTTTAAGTACAAAAAAGTACTCATAACGTACCTCTGTTTTTTAGAGTGCACTCAATTTTTGCTTTACGCCTCACATTTTAGTTCTTTCTCTGTTTTCCTGGAACCACAAGCAAGAAGGTTCTAAAAACAGTATACTGTTCTAGGTACCAAATAGAAAATTGGCCTAATGGAAATGTTTTTTCTTGTATTACAAACAAGAAGGCAAATGCATTATTGTCTCTCACAAAAAAAAAAAAAAAAAAAAACTTGTATCTTGATTATTTTGTACTTCTTGTGAACATATAGATGCCAAAAAGTAGTGATGGTCAATAGTACACATTTTACTTAATAAAGCAACAAAAAAAATGTTTTTTTTTTTAACTAGCAATAAACACCCGTCCTTAATCTTTTGAAATAGAAGCGTGAACACTTTTAAAGTTGTTCTTTACGCTTCACACATGGAAACTAATGGGGCTTTTTCACCTGCGCTACTTAACTCTAATTGACTCTGCTCAATTTTTGCTTTACGCCTCACATTTTAGTTCCTTCTCTGTTTTCCTGGAACCACAAGCAAGAAGGTTCTAAAAACAGTATGCTGTTCTAGGTACCAAATAGAAAATTTGTCTAATGGAAATGTTTTTTTCTTATATTACAAACAATATGACATTAGCATTATTGTCTCTGTCACACACACACAAAAAAAAACAAGTATTTTGAATATTTTGTACTTCTTGTGAACATATAGATCACAAAAAGTAATGATGGTCAATAGTACACTTTTTACTTATTAAAGCAACAAAAAACTGTATAACAGGAGTTTTTTACCAGCAATAAAATCCAATCACCTTTAATCACAATATGGATTAGAATCATTTTACACACAAACCATCAAACATATTGGGCCCAATTGTACACTCTGTGCAAGAAGCATTGTGATGCTCATTGCTATCTTACACCCTGCAAACAATCTATTTTCACTCCTTGTGCCTGCATCATTTAAATAGCATTGGAGCTTACAAAAATATCTACTCCAATGGGTATCTGGTCTGGAAGTGAGGTATATTCAAGAACAAATTTGGTGGGTTGCTAAAATGATGGTGGAAAACGCAGGTGCGCCACTGACTGATTTGAATCTTGACAACAGTCAAACGGTTAATTGCATTGTTTAATTGCGTATCACACAGCTTGATTTATGGCATGATTTATGGTGACAACCATTGTTATGCTCTTATTAAGTTGGCTCGGAAAAAGCCAACTTACTGTTCTTCTTGATCTTTTAATTCTTCTGCTTCTTCTTATTATTCTATCCGCAAAATTTAATCACTATCTCCTCCTACAGCCTACAGAGAAGAATCACGAAATGTTGCAGTATCGTAGGACCTAGAAGGACCTAGACCTAGGACATAGAAGTTTTTGCTGCACATGATCCAAATAAACTATATGTTTTACACTTTCTGTAATGAAATGTACGGTTCTGATTATATATTTTCGATCTAATTAGAAATTCAATAAATACAGTTCAATAAAATTATATCGTATTGTCTAACTCTGATGTTCACTGCATGCATGGGTCAGTCAAAGGCAAGGGTTACATTCAATCTGTGTCCAATAGAACTCCTGAACTGTCTTTGCTTTGTATGTAAGCTAGGCTTGTGTACTGTTTGATGTTTAGCGGTTTAAATGCAGCAGATAGACATGTCCAGTTGAGAAACTGAGGCAGTTAGACTGTGTCCCAATTGGAGGAAGCAGTTGTTTACATGGGAATAACTGAGGAAAGGTGTGAATTAAATGGAATGTGACTCTGCTCTGGTTTGCACTGGGGGAATTTCCTGGAAGCAGAAGATAACCTTTCCAATCTCAAATCTCTGGAACAGCAGATTGTCCGTATCAGATGACTGCAGTGCACCATTGCCTGGTGGAGACTGCTGTTGGACTGCAGATCATGCAGTCATGTGTGAAGCATCACAGATGCAGCATGGCCTAACAGTGTCTCAGGTGAATGGTGTGGGTGGTGATAAAAATGGCTTCAACATGTCTGAGACTTTTAAATATTTTAGGAAAACCTTCCACAGGATCTGCTTCCAGATAAAAATACTGTTTGGGTAGCCCAATTGGGACCCAGAAAGTTGACTACCCATTTGGGTTATACATTCTTCATGGGTTCTAGATGGAACCCATGTAGGATTTTGCACCTGTAGTGATGGAAAGCCACTATTTGGAAAGCCCGAAGGTAGAAACCCAGTCAGAGCCTATGTCTACATGGCACAGTTGGTCTCTCAGAAAAATTTGGAATAGTGGAAAAAGTAGTTTCTGTCAATGTTGATAATGCTGTAATCATAAATGAATTGATAGAAACTAAAAGAATAGAAAAATTATATCACTAAGAACTAGGGCTGCAACTAATGATTATTTTGGTAGTCGACTAATCTGACAATTATTTTTTCGATTAGTCGACTAGTCAACAATTTTTTCTGCCATCACTAAAAACAATAGAAACAGCATAACATGAGATTTAAATGGCATTTAAATATCTGAATGTTTTAGGAAGTTTAGAGCGTCTATGTTTTGAAAAATATATATTAATATTTAACGCCATGTATCGATATGATACATTTAAAATGATAGAAATGACACAATATATCACGATACACCCCTAGACCTATGATATTTATGTTTAGTAATGTTTGAAACAATACGATATATCATGATTTACCCCTAGAACTCTGAAATTTGCCGCCATGTATTGAGACAATATGATAGAAATGATACTGATTTTAGACCCGCCCATTCTACATCCAGAGGAGAGTGATAGTGGGGAAATAGAGCAGAGATTTATTAGACTTTAGAAAAATATTAATAAGAAGTACTTTGTACTTTAAAGGGGGACTAGAGGTGCAAAATTTACGTAATTAGAAAACAAAAAAGTTCAGACTAATACAAGCAAAGACAATTTAATAGTTGAATATGAGCTGACTGAAAATTCTAACACAAATTCAGGAATACACTTACTCTGGTGCATAGACCAAATGAACTTAATTAGGAGCCAAATTATCTTAATTAGACAAAAAATCATTAGCATTCATTAGCAATTAGCATCTTTTTGCACCGTTTTTCTTTTTTGTATCAAAACTATGGATCACTATGAATCACTGGAATCGATCAGCAGCATCGTAATTAGAACAGAAAGCTGAATTGGTAAAACTGATAATAAAAAAACGATACCTGACCCTTGGTGTGGTCTGTAAAATGGATATTTTATTCACACTGGTTAAGTCATTTTGGCCTGAATTTACTGCTCACCTTTTCAAGGTAACGGACCTGCTGAAAAGCCTCTGGCTCTGTTTCAGTTTAGGGCTTTTTTTCCAGTCTCTGTGGCAGTTATCAGAGATGCCTGTAATAAAAAGCAATGTTTCGCAGAGAAATTGCCTCCTGAAAGTGCCAGGCGACTGCAGGAAGCACAGCAACAGTCCACTCACTTCATCGCCGGGGTGGCGGATATTGGTTGTCTTGGTTGTCAGGCTCAGGCCTTTGGTTATAAGCGAACGTTAGTCACCGGGAAAGGAGGCTCGTTCGGTGACGGGGTATGAAGGCCGCTCTTTTAGGCAGGGCGAAGTTTAATAGAAACGTTATCGGACGAGGCTTCTGAACCGCTCTCCATAATACCTGACAGCTGACTGATGGCAATCACAGCTATCCTTCTGTCAGCAGCACCTGAAGATGTATTCGTCCCGGTGCCTCGCAAGGTGACGAGTGCTCATGTTTTTCAGATGATGTATAGAGATGGAGGGATCAGCCCCTTCCCCCCCTGCCAACCATACATCCCCCCCCCCCACACACACACAGTCCGACCCCCTTTTTCCTGCTTACTCAGTGTGCGGTATTGAGAAAGCCTTCCTGAGCTCCTCGGTGTAGCCTAGCAGTGGGGTATTGTGCTTGACCACTCCTCCACTTTGTAATTCGTTATTGGATGAATGTTGACACAAGCTCCATCACTGAAAGCCAAGTTTCTCAACTAAATAAACCGTAGAAGAGTGGAGGACTGGGCTGCTTTCATCCACCAGGGAAACCACGGGTTCATTTTGCCCTTCAAAATATTTAGCGAATCTGAAACCGCTGCTGTTTGTTTTCTCAAGTTGTTCAATCTCTGCGCAGGGATACAAGAGAGTTGCACCAGTTATATCGTTATTTATTCAGTGTGAACATGGGCAGAAGAATGAGGTACGATTGAGGCAGACTGTAGATAATGCATGTATGTGTGTAGGGGGAGGGTTATTTATTTAAATATTTATTTATTTAGCTACAATCAAACTGACGATTGCACTTGACTCTACAAGTTGGAACAATAGCCTCAGTTCACTTTTAAATTAAGCGCTTGTTGAGGCACTTGGTGCTAGGAGTAATCACCAAATCCTTACCTTTCCCAGTTTATCTAGGCCAATTGTCCAACTGATTCAGCTGCTACCTAGCTGTAAAACCCCAAATCTCAGGTGATGCCACAATACAAGACGGGTGAAGACTAGCACATGCCTCCTCTGATACATGTGAAGTCAACCTATGCCTCTTTTCTAACTTTTCCGAGTAGCATCACTGCACACTAGGAGGAAAGATACATCAGCTCACAGGTGCCTTATGCTGATCGACATCACCCTTGGAGTGATGAGGGGAAAGAGAGCCTTTCCATCTATCCACCCAGAGAGAACAAAGCCAATTGTGCTCTCTCAGGGCTCTATCAGCAGCCAATGGCAAGCTGCATGACCTGGATTCGAACCTGGTTTAGACTGCTTGACTACTCAGCGCTCTACTGACAGTTTTAAACCACCTCCGAACTGGTCAGTGTACTTTATCACTCTTTTTTTATGTGTAAAAAAATAATAAAGTTCCCGGAAAAAAGTTTGGACTTACTCATGCATAAATGTCTCAATGTCTCAATGAAATATGACGAAGTATCTTCTCCTCCAGCACTATCTGAGGAACAGTGCTGTTTCTTGTTAACGTCTCTGTGTCAAATTGGCGTGGACAGAAGGCATTTCTGGAACATTCTGTTTGTGAACCTTATGTACTTACAACAGTTACGGGGTAGCAGACAAGCTGACACAATAGCAACAGGGTTTCTGCTTCCTTATGCTCCCCATAAAAAACAAAAAAACAACAAAAAAAAACAAAGATGGTGTTTGCTAAAGTGTAAAACAAGCCAGACTCTAAGAGTGGAAAATAAAAGCTTATAGTCTCTATAAACACTCAACTTTTTAATGTCCTTTGACTTCTACTGC
Organism: Astyanax mexicanus; assembly: GCF_023375975.1. NCBI lineage: Eukaryota > Metazoa > Chordata > Actinopteri > Characiformes > Acestrorhamphidae > Astyanax > Astyanax mexicanus. The sequence goes on along the minus strand of NC_064424.1, from coordinate 7,904,623 downwards.
ATCCTTGAAATCTGTTTATTTTCTGCAACAGCGTGATCAGTCCCAGGGTGCGCAATTTAAAGATAAAGATTTATGGTCACGCTAAATTTGAGGAGTATTGAAACCGAGAGTAAATAAGATAAAGTGTGTCCATTAGGCCGCTGGCAGGCTGTTGAATGAATTGTTTTCTTTGCTTGAGTTGAAGGATGAAATTCATTGGCATATTAAAACTCGCTGCATTAACATAATGACTCAGCCACTGAAATATTGGGCCCATCGGAGATGTCTTTGTAAAAGCTTTGCAGACTGATACCTGCAGGGAAGTGATGTGACAACGCAGTGGAATAACACAATCACAATGTATACAGTTATTTTTTATTCCATGCATTTCTTCTGCAGGGCCTGTTTACAGGATGCAGAATAGACAGAAGATTTTCAAAGGTTCAGGTTTTCAAAGGTTTTCAAAAAAGCGCAATATTTGTAGATCCACTGTGGGTGGGATTATTTGGCTTCTGCTGGGCATTTTTTCACGATTAATTAGGTTAATTCAAATTACAGTTTTAAATTTTACTCCATTTAAAAAAAAGAGTAATCACGACTTTAAATTCTTTACATACAGCCATTTTATCTTTTTAATCTAAAATTTCCAAAAACGCTACTAATTTCTGAAGTGTTTATCCGTCTTACACACAGAATAACACATACATATTTTCTAAAAATTCCACCGACGACTGAATAGAAAAAAGTTCAAGGACTGTTCCAGCACTTTCAGCACAAACACCCGGCAGGATAAAGCATATATTTATATGTTTTATTTTCAAAACTATTTTTGAACCATTTCTTTGTCATTTCTTTGTCAGTCGATCAAAATCAAAAATCTGTTTTTTTTGTGAAAAAATCTAAGATTTTTGTTTTTTAGTCAATAATCTCCAAGCACTACCTTCTATGATGTTTTCCTGGTACACACAGGACACTTTCGTTCTGCACAACTTTGAAAATGAAATGTTCCATTCATCAGAAACCCACTATTAGGCCTCGTTCAATCTCGTATAATACTCGTCACCTTGCCATGAGCATGCTGACCAGTGTTTAGCCTCACTCACAAGATATCATCCCACAACTTTTACAGATGTGGGCATTCCCAACTAGTTCCATGATGTAAAAAACGTTGTAATCAATATACATTCTGCTATGTCATCTTTTTACAAAAGGACATTGGAGATAATCATATTTAAGTATCATGAAAAAAAGAGCATTTGAGAATACAATTAGAGTCTGTTGAACTGAGACGTGCTAATAGTGTAAACATGCTACAACAAATAAAACCTGAAATAGGAGGTTAATCAAAACCTTTAGTAAGGAAGATCCAAGTTTATAATTTGGACCTGTAATTTAGACTTTGAGCACCAGGTTCCCAGACAGGGATTAAGCACATTCCTACACCATATTTTTTTTACTTTCAATTGAAAATCTCACTTCAAATTATTGTGTAGTCCAATACTAGGCTTAGTCCATTTCTAGGAAAATGAATTAAAACAGAGGAGTTGTTCCAAATCTAATACATCATTACCATGCTTTTATTTATATGATATACTATGTATACTATGTAACTCAAAAAATAGTCATTAATAATGAATAATTGTTGTTCATATTTTTTGATACTAGAAGCTCACACCAGCCCAGTATCTTGTGAGCTGAGTGTATGTGAACGTTTGTTGGATTGAATGTGATCGCTATGATACTGCCAGGCCAAACCATTGAGAGATTTATTCATCAAGAGAAGTATTTTATGATAGATGCAGAATTTAACAGGCAGCCAGTGAAGGAATGAGAGAAGTGGAGTAATGTGGTCAGATTTTACTCTATTACAGAACTCTCTAGCTGCTGCATTCTGAACCAGCTGGAACCTGATTAGTCCACAAGCCTGCGAGGAATAACCCAGCACTCTGAGCCACCACTGCCCACTAAAACTGGCTGGCCGGCAGTGGTGGGAGAAAATGTATTATGTAAACTGAGTTGGAGAAAGTTAGAGTATGTGTCATCAAATCTGTAATTTGTTTTAGAAAGATATATATCCCTAAGCCTGTATACAGCTCTGGAAAAAAAATAAGGGACCACTTAAAAATGATGAGTTTCTTTGATTTTACCAAATTGAAAACCTCTGGAATATAATCAAGAGGAAGATGAATGATCACAAGCCATCAAACCAAGCTGAACTGCTTGAATTTTGCACTAGAAGTGACATAAAGTTATCCAAAAGCAGTGTGTAAGACTGGTGGAGGAGAACATGCCAAGATGCATAAAAACTGTAATTTAAAAGCAGGGTTATTCCACCAAATATTGATTTCTTTATGAATATGAACTTGTTTTCTTTGCATTATTTGAGGTCTGAAAACGCATTTTGAGCATTTCTCAAATTTTAATTTTCTGCAAATAAATGCTCTAAATTATATTATTTTTATTTGGAATTTGAGAGAAATGTTGTTTGTGGTTTATAGAATAAAACCACAATGTTCATCAAACTCTTCTTTTAAATATGCTTGACTGAAATCCAGTCGAAAAACTTAAGGGATGCCATTGTTTTCGAGGTAGATGCCCGGTTGCTGTGACACTACTTGCTCTTGGCAGTATAAAGGGGATTTGATTTAGTCCTGTAATTAGAGAGATCAAAAGGATCAAGGTTAGGGTTAATAGGTTTAATGATTGCTAGCTTTAGTCATTTATGTGTATATTAAAGACTAAGGATGAGTTAACAATGGTAATCCATGGTTCAGTGACATTGGTCAGGATTTGATTAAATAACTGCATTAGCACTGAATCATGAATACGTGAAGAAGTTTCCATTGATTGGATTAAAGTGCTTTAGCTGTGAGTCAAAGCTTGTTGAAGCATTCGTCTACAAATACAATAAATAGTATTTAAGGACGTTTGTGTGAAATGTAAGAAATACTGCCTACTTAAACAGGTTTTTTTTTTAATCAAATTTATATTTAATTTGGGCAAATATCTTGAAGATTGTCAGGGCATTCTGTCGCCTCTTGCTTCAGTTACAGAGCCCTTCATCACTACAATTTAAGTAGTGGATATTACAATTTAAAGTGGATATTACATTTTTTAATTGAATTATTTGCTTGTTATCATTAATTATGCCATTGAGATGTAGATATAATTAGTGAACTCTTCAGTACATTAGTAGAAGGTCTTTACTACTATGAAGGTCTAATGACAGTTAAGACATGCTTAATATACTCATGGGATTAAAGGCCATGTCATTATAATCAAATTCTTATCGCTGTCTAGGCAGTGCTCATTACTCTAGCTTTCATCACATGCATATATGTATGGAAATCTTTAGAGTAGGCCTGTCATAATTATTACATTATTTACGTATCGTACAATAAATGAACATGGCCTCAATAGTATTTGATAATCGTTATTGTATTTGTTTATATGTATGTTTATTAACAAAAATAAAATTGAACAGTATTTTAGCCATTCATGCAATACCAGACCAGTGCCTAAATAACTGTGACTCCATAAACACAGAGTGGACTGCATTGGACCGATGGGGCTATAGGCTAGGGTCCAAGTCAAGTCATGGGTATTTAGGCTAGAGTTCAAGTCAAGCCGCAGATCCCTATGCTAGGGTTTAAGTTAAGTCTTAAGTCTCTAGCCAATGTTCTAATTCAAGTCACAAATCTTTAGGCTAGGGTCCAAGTCAAGTCACAAGTCTCTAGGCAAGGGTCCAAATCAAGTCATGAGTCTGTCGGCTAGGCTTCCTGTTCAGTCATGGGTTTCTAGACTAGTGTCTAAGTCAAGTCACAAGTCTCTAGACTTGGGTCCAAGTCAAGTCACAAGTCTCTAGACTTGAATCTCTAGACTAGGGTTCCTGTTAGGTCAAGGGTCTTTAGGCTAGGGTTCAGATAATGAGTCATAAGTCTCTAGACTAAGGTCCAGTTCAAGTCACAAGTCTCTAGACTAGGGTCCAAGTCAAGGCACAATTCTCTTGTCATGGGTCTTTAGGATATGGTCTAAGTCAAGACACAAGTCTCAATGCTAGGGTCCTGTTAAGTCATGGGTCTCTAGGCTAGGGTCCAGATAAAGTCATGAGTCTTTAGGCTAGAGTCCAAGTCAAGTGATTGGTCTATAGGCTAGGGTCCAATTCAAGACATTGGTCTGTAGACTAGGGTCCAATTCAAGTCACAAGTCTCTAGACTATGGTCCAAGTCAAGCACAATTCTCTAGTCATGGGTCTTTAGGCTAGGGTCTAAGTCAAGGCACAGGTCTCTATGATAGGGTTCATGTTAAGTCAAGGGTCTCTAGGCTAGGGTCCAGATAAAGTCATGAGTCTTTAGGCTAGAGTCCAAGTTAAGTGATTGGTCTATAGGCTAGGGTCCAATTTAAGTCATGAGTCTCTAGACTAGGGTCCAGTTCAAGTCACAAGTCTCTAGACTAGGGTCCAGTTCAAGTCACAAGTCTCTAGACTAGGGTCCAAGTCAAGGCACAATTCTCTAGTCATGGGTCATTAGGCTAGGGTCAAAGTCAAGGCCAAAGTTTCTATGCTAGGGTTCCTGTTAAGTCATGATTCTCTAGACTAGGGTCCAATTCAAGTCACTAGTGTTATGTTAGAGTCCAATATCATACTTGAGCTAGTTGGGTGTTCTGATTTATCACTGGAAAAGTAACAGAGTAAAGTAGCTTTTGAGAGTCTGGAGTCATTAGGGACAAGTTTCAAGCCAAGTTTGTCAAGTCAAGTCTATTTGTTTGAAATGAAAGTGGAATTTGAACTGGATTTCGAACTCGAATGCCCAAGTGTGAAAACACTCCTAAAACTGCATTTTAACAGTGAAGATGGAAATAAACTGCATGCTGTGTGTTAAATGCTAAGCTCATTATGCAAGAAAATAAGATTCTATCATGTTACTGGCTTCAGTCAGTACAGTGGATGTTGTGTAGGTTGATGAAGGTGAGGATGATTTTTTTTTGTACTCTGGCTGCCGGAAACCTTTTGTTTTATTTTAGTGCTCTGTGCTCATAAATTATGAAGGTCTTAGAGAGCTGATGGGTGCTGGGTGAAATGCTGTTGAGCAATCTGGGCTGAAATCAGCTGTGCACCACCGATATCTCCTCTTCCCCTATAGCATGCTCATTTACTCAGCTGATGACTTGCTGATTACCTACCCTCATTTTATCTCTTCCGCTTCTAATCTTAATATGACAGATCATCCTTAGCCGGTATGGAGATGACACAGTCATTACTGAAGCGCTGTGTTATATATTGTTATTATATTTCTGTCACTGTTACTGGAATTTCACTTCTTGGATGACAGAGAGGCAAGGAACAGAGTGTTCTATGAGCCTACGCTTATAAACCAAAACATTATGACCACCTCCTTGTTTTTACACCCATTGTTTGTTTTTTTCAGCTCCTCGTGTATCTGTTTCTCTGCATACTTTATTATTACCCTCTTTTAAAGGAGAACTCTGGTGTGAAATGTTTGTTGAATAGCCCACCTCCGCTCTCCCACAGCTTTCTGAGATCTTTACAATGGCCGCTTCGGGGCATATTTTGCCTTGATACATCGCTTTTTACACCGTTATTCTGGCTCAAAGTAGCTCCACACCTCCTTGCTAGAATCCAGAGAGCCTTGACATTTAAAACAACACAATAATAACTTTGAAAGTGCAAAAGAAGCTATTAAAAACACAGTTTACAACCCGTAGCACTGGTAAATCTCCGGGCGCCTCCATCACTGTACTGATAATGACGTAGACCTGTATACATAGACTCTGCTGGCGTAGCCGATGGCGACCAGTGCATTAATTTACACTGAGAACGTTTCTAATACACCTATTAATACACTTATTAATATTCCAGCAGTGGCACTACATTGTTTAAAAACTCCAGCAGCACTGCTGTGTATAATAAACCAGCACACCAGCACAACACATACAAACACCTCATACATCACCATGCCAGTGTCACTGCAGTGCAGAAAACTTATCTACCACCCAAATAATAGCTGTTTTTAGGTGGTTCCGTAGGGTTCTGAGTATTGAAGAAAGTCTTCATTGTGAAAGGAGGCGTAATAATAAAATATGCAGATAAACAGAGATAACAGGACTACAGCCTGTAAATTTAGAACTACAAATGTCAATCTAAATGGTCAGTGGATATAAAAAATGGATAAAGGGTGTGGAAACAAAGAGGTGTTCATAATGTGATGCTTAATTGGTGTAAATGTGGTTTTAAGTTCAAACAAGAAAACTGTAGGCCAGGAATAGACCTGGCTTCAGTGTTCTCAGCTCATAAATTACAGAAGATCACCTTTCCTGTTAAGTAGGATATTTTGGGCTTTGAGGCTAAAGCGGCTGCTGTGTTGCTTTTTCATGTCTGTGAAGTTTTTAAGAGCTTTTGAGCTTTTTTTCCTGTTGTTTAGACGAGTTGCATTGTGCAACCAGCCACTTTTAAAGAGCTGTTGTGGTTTCAGCGTCTGACGAAGGAGGAGAGACGTACATACGCTTTGAATGGTCCCCAGATTTCCTGCGCTGATACTGAAAATAGTTTGCGCTGAATTTATAGCCGGGTTCTAAGTGGAATTTTGTTTGCTTGCTGTTTCAGTAAAGCGATAGCACCTTTAGAGGCATGTGATAGAAGTATCCTTGGGCGTTTATGGCAGTGGGGCTGTTCAAAGTGTGCCATTTACTTTCACTTTTGTTGCATGAATACATGTTTTTGAAAGCTATTCCAAAGCTGTTGTCCAAGATAGTAGCAATACACAATAGTGTAAAATGAAATCCCTGTGTTATAGCAGCTGAGTCTCTGAAATTGTGTATGTGTGTGTGTATATACGTGTGTATACGAGTCTATTTACTCTCGGCAGCCTTGTTGCATTTCTTTTTTACACTTTTTTTTAGCACTTAAACTCTAAAGTTCAGTGCATAGTTCATCCAGTTTCTCTGGCAGATGTACCATCATTTTCACGATTAAAATAGTTTTACCATGAGTATGAGTTCATTCTAAGACTGGCATGTGTTAATTTGCTTATGGAACAACTGTATCATTGCATTTGGAAAGCGTCAGATGAAATCAATGATCCCAACGTTGCAAAGAATGCCAATCCGCCCCAGTTGGAGCTCAACATATGGTGCCCTATTTTAAGCAGAGAGGGTTTACGAGGCAGACAAGAAGACATATTTGTGCTTTCAGTCATACGTCTGCAGCTGCTGTAAAGAAGAATTAGAGTGAAACGTGTTCTGAAGTTTAGTTCTCCTGAACTTCACTTGGTTCAAGAGGAAAACCATGACCATGAAGTGCATCTTGGCTAAGAACAGCTGGAGACATGCACGGTTTAAAGAGATGTAAATGGTGTACATTAGTACATTATGTCCAAAAGTTTAGAGAACATTGTCTGTCAATGAAATATTGAAGGGATTTGCAAACTTATTTATCTAAAAAAAATCTGTCTAAAAAAATTGATACTTTGCATTAAACGCTCATAAATGCGCCAAACATGAAAAAAAACATACAGCGAGATAAAAAAACAACTTGTTACTTAGTCTGTTGCTAACTTCTGCTGTCTCTCCCTTTCTCTTACTTGCTGTCTCTCACTAACTTATGCTGTCTTTCTCTCACTCATGCGTCTCTCTCTAACTCGTGCTTTCTCTCGCTAACTCGCTCTGTCTCTCACTAACTTGTGCTGTCTCTCCTTTTTCTCACTTTCTCCATCTCTCGCCAACTTGTGCTGTCTCTCACTAACTCACAATGTCTTTTTTTTCTCACTTGTGCTGTCTCTCCCTAACTCGCGCTGTCTCTCCTTAACTCGCGCTGTTTATTATTATTATTGACACCACTAATATAATTCAAATGTATTTTTATCAATGTAATGCTACATTTTTTTTTAACTCTTAAAACTGAAATGCATAAAGCAATATGCGTAGGAAAAATATTACTAGGTTAAGCACAAGCAATGCTTTTTGGTCTTTTATTAAGCGCCATGCTCACTGTTTGTTTCAACAAGATCCAGAAAGAAAGATAAAGTCTTTTCTGGTAACAGGATTAGAATTAAATTACTCATGTAGGCTGTTCAATAAATATGTTGTGTAAGAATAATTATAATTTTTTGTATTTTTTGAAAAAAATACATAGAAAACAAAAGTATTGTTGGGGTATTGGTAGCGAAGTCAAAGTATCGTATCACTAGCGTTATCAAAAATTTTAAAACGATACCCAGTCGTGCTCAGACAGTGGAAACATATATTGTGGTCATTATTGTAATCAGTATTCCAGATCAGGCAAAAGACAAAGATAAAACACCACCCAGCCTGTTATTAGAAACAAGTTCAAAATACAGGGACTGTTATGGTGGCAATTTTAATGGAGAAAAGTACATTGAGGTCAACATATAGTAAAATATGCCCCCTTCAAGATGACTTGAACATTTTCCAGAGATTCCTATGTACTTTCTTTTAACAAGACTGGCCTGTCTGTAGTCGTGTCTGTTCTAAATTGAGATTTTATGGAGAATTCTAAGCCCTGAAATGCAGGATTGCATTTTTTTTTTAGATTTGTACATGTTCCACACTGTTCCAGCTTTTCTGAAATAGGATTTTACCTGAGCACAAAGTTAGAAAGAGCGATAGAGAGTGAGAGTGTTCATCTCCATTTGGCTTGAAAGGAGAGTTTCATTCCAGGCTCAAGTATATGGCCGCATGTCTGAAATTCAGATCCAGAACTTTACTTTTGAATACAATCTCTTGTTTACTGTATATACTCGAGCATTGTTTAAAGCTTGGAGAGATATAATAAAAGGGCAGTGTACTGTGTTCGTTTTTCTTTCTTTTTCATCTCTTTGGTCCTGTTGTGAGAGGAATGTTGGGTTACACTGGTGGAGCAGAAATGTCAAATACAGTTTAGAATTCACATGCCACGTTCAACCTCTGCTTGAGTCACGGCTGAGTCAGATCGCATTCTGTAATTCTTTCCAAATCTCCAACTCGTTTTTTTTTTGTTTTTAACCTGGTGACCACATGAATTTCTCCCTGATAAAATTCCTCCCTAGTGATGACTTTAGCTGTAATCTGGCAACATGTAATCAAGCCAGCGGGAGATTTCAGCTAGCAGGCATTCAGGAAGGGCAGATATTTCCCATTCGTCCCCATTAGCCTAAACTCTCTCCCCTGCCCTTTGGCTTTTATGCATATTCTGCATTGCTGTACTAATTATGACTCACTCTGGGCCACTTCCATGACATTCTCATGTGCACCAGCTAGCCCTTTACATTCATCACGACCCTTTCATGCTTCCAGCTTGCATCTGCTATAGATGGTCTGCTATCGTTCTTTTCTGTTCTATTCCCTCGCTCTCGCTTCTGCGCCCGATGAGGGCCCCTGGTCCTGCATTCATTCTAACTTCATTAGATGATGAATGAGTGAGTGTCCTTTTGTAATGTCAGCTGGAATTCTCTGTGTGGTTTGTGATGGGGCAGACTGCGGGCCTCCAGTCACACCACTCCAGCTTCTCACGTAATCTGCGCTCCACTGCCCTACTTGAATTGTTGAACAGTTCTAGTAAATTGTGTTTCAGCCTACAGAAAAAAATAAATAAATAACTAGTGGCAGAGGCAGGGCTATTTATAAAAGCCACTTGCATAGAGACACCTGTCAGATGTTTTCATAGCTTCTTGGAGGCTGTTCTTCTTGCGGCTCACTCAGGGACACAAACACACACTCTTAAAAAAAATAAAATAAAGGTGCTACTAGGGGTGGGCGATATGGCCCTAAAATAATATCACGATATTTCATGGTATTATTGCGACAACGATACTCTTGGCGATATGACAAAAAAAAAAAGGAAAAATACACTACTGAAACAAAACGATCTTGTAAAGGCTTGAAGAAGAAGTTAATATAAAGGTTATTTTCCAGTTTGAAGGTTCTGCCTTCTGACTTCTTCTGGAATCTCTTAGAGATAAAAGAATCGACTGGCTGTGTATCTCTATCTGACCATTTTCGTCCCCGATGTTCCATCATTGTTGGTTTGCCATTGATGAATGATTAACTAATTCTGAAAGCTCACAAAAGGTCAGATCATTTGGTACATACAGTATTTGCAGGACTCGTTTACAAGAGTATCTGACTCAAGAGGAAGTAGAGGAGGTGGAGTAGTAAAGACTTTTAACGTCACTAACCAGATAACCCTCTTGAGAGGACATCACTCAGCCCAGTACAGTGAGTATCAGCAGAACTAGCAAACACTACTAATGACACTTAAAAAATAAAATATGTGGTTGTTTCCAAAAAAAGAAAGGCACATTTCTTCTTCACCTTCATGCGAGACATTATGCAGAATTTTAGAGAAGCCTTTAATGGTGATACATTACCAAGTGTTTTGTATAATTTATTTAGTTTGCTTTTTAAACATATAGCACTAGTAAAACTATACTAAAAAATAGGAAACAAGGAAATATGTAAATAAACAACAAACAAAATAAAGTTTAAGACATTTTTCTAATATGACTATGTCAAATATTTACTTCAAATTTGACAACTGTATAATATAATTATATGTATAGTGTAAATATAATTATTACAAATATGGACAACCTGGTGTAGAACTAACAAATATAGTCAAAGATAAAATTCAAAAAGATCATCCTAAGACCTAAATTAGTTGGTCTGGTCAAAGGATTCTTTATCAATATAGTAAAAGAATGGCTATCATACCATACCCATAACCATACACTGGTTAATTTCAGAAATCCATATTTGGAAAATAATATTGGTCTATTCATTACCAAAAAATGAATAAGTGTCTGAAAAAGTTAATGTGGCATCCAGCTCTGCCCTTAATGAGTATCGATAATAGCCTGATCAGCTGGCGATCAGTATTGGCCTCAAATTGGCCCAAAATTCAGCCACCTTTCAATTTGCAGCTCCTTTATTCTTGGTGCAGTGGGAAATAGTAGACTATAGGCATCCATCTTTGATCTCAGAAATTTACATACATTCTGGAGAGAATCTCCTGACCATGAATTTCTTGTTAAGCACAGATTTTATTCAATGGTCCATTCCATAGACTGTGTATAGCTGGACAGAGCATCATCTCTCAAAAGTGAAGCCACCACAGGTCGGGCGCCCCCTACTGTTCGGTTTCAGAAAGCTGTATAACCCCACCCATCCCCATAGGTTTCAATGGCAAAACAGACAACTTTCAATCACGTTTTTTCCAATATACTGTAATTCTACCTCCATTATTTAAATGCAGCAGCTAGTGTAACCTCTGCTTTGCTATAATGAACCCCGCCTACACCATGCGGGGAGGGGAACTGTGATGATGATACTTGGGGTACAGTTCAGAACAGCTTGGGACGGTTCTCAAGCCAAATCCCCCCCGCAGCTAGGTAAGAGATTAAGATGAGGGTGGTGATGGGGTGGAGGCGGGTGCGAGGTCGAAAGTCACGTAGGTGAGGAGCACCTGGGAGGTATATATATGGACCAAGGGGAGGAGCTAGGGAACTTGAGGCGTGGTTCATATCCCAAAACTTTGTTAATTCTTAACAACACTTATACTGTCACATTTTTATATCCCCACATAATTCGTTTTTTAAAACGTTATTCAGCTCTATTAAAAAAAGGTGTGGTTATTGTAAAGGGGCTGGTTATGGGCGGGACCAATAACAGACCGTCAGCTCGGCTCCCCTCCGCTCTGCAGCCTGTGACTGCGATGCAGCCCTCAGGGGGCGGGGTTATTTAAATGAGTAGGCTGTCTCTCCACAGTCTTTCTCCCTCCTCTGGGCTCTACTGCTCAGACTCGGGTATCAGGATCACCAACATGGAGGAAGACACGGCGACACGGCGTCCATCTTTTTTTACAGTCTCTGGTCCATTCCAATAGATACAGTTGAACCACCACCTTCAGATTATACATTGCATTACATACAGTGCATTTTATCATACCCCTGGACCAAACCAGCTTTTCCTAAGCAAAGCAAAGCAAAGGTTTGGATTCTCCAGGATTAGGGAAAGTGTGAGGACAGCTCTGGATACTATAGAGCGAACCCATGGCATGTTAGCAGCCTGCCTCGCTTATTTCCGTTCTTAAATCTCCGATCATCGTGTGACCCGAGCACTGACAGGATGCCATGTAACCTGAGATAGTGCTAATCTTTTAAGCTAACACAAATTCAATTACTGACGGCAAACATTCGGATACTTTATCCGCCCGGATTTCGCTGCCGACACACGGCGACGGCCAGCCATGACAGCACCCTTCAGAACTTTCACTTACTTATTTATTTATTTATTTATTTATTTATTTATTTATTTATATACAGTACAGGCCAAAAAGTTTGGACACACCCTTTCTTTTTTAATGTGTTTTCTTTATTTTCATGACTTTTTACATTGTAGATTCTCACTGAAGGCATCAAAATGAATGAACACATGTGGAGTTATATACAAAAAAATATATATTATATTCTAGTTTCTTCAAAATAGCCACCCTTTGCTCTGATTACTACTTTGCACACTTTTGGCATCATTCTCTCAATGAGCTTTTAAGAGGTGGTCACCTGAAATGGTTGGTTTTCCAACAGTCTTGAAGGAAGGAAGGAGTTCCCAGAGGTGTTTATTAGCACTTGTTGCTCCTTTGCCTTCTTCACTCTGTGCTCCAGCTCACCCCAAACCTCAAATCTGGATTGGGTTAAGGTCCGGTGACTGTGGAGGTCAGGTAATTTTTTTTTTAAGTACATAAAACTCCACATGTGTTCATTCATAGTTTTCATAGATGCCTTCAGTAAGAATCTACAATGTAAATAGTCATGAAAATAAAGAGAACCCATTGATATATATTCTGTATATATTCATGTATTTATTGAAAAGGCCGTTTTTCGAGTAGCACCCTGCGCATTTGATCTGGCCGTCCTTTTCATCAGCTCTGCAGTAAATGTGATTAATTTTGGTCGAGAGCTGCCTATATACGCTGGTTTCACCTCTATTATTGTCCTGTATGATTTATTGCCATGCAGTGCACATGAAAGACATCTACTTGAGATGGCTCAAACTGTAAAACAGAAAAGACTTTTTCATTTCCTGCAGGCTGGTGGCATGGGTGCTGCGCTTGGTATACGCCGTTAGGTGTGAAAGCCGTTGCAGAGTGGTGTTCTCTTTGTGACCTTTTTGAGGGAGCAGATTGATTTACTTTTTTCTTCTTTTTCTCTCTCCCTCTCTCTGCTGCCACCCTGGATTGCTGCTGGATTCCAATTGCCATTTGACACACGTTAACTCTGAAGGTAAGAGAATTTTTACTTCTTCAACATAAAAAAAACAAGTTAACCCCTTAAACCACAACCTTATAGGACCCATATTTTCAGAGATGTACTGGTTGAAATGAGGGTATTTCTTATCTGTACTATCTGAACATCAGTGGGTAGCAAGTGCAATTCTGCAGATCTATTATATACCTTAAAACAAGCACTCTGCCTTTGCATCTCTTCGGTCTCTTCTTCGGAGCACCTTTAGCTTTGATTGCAGCACAAATTCACTGTGGCATTGTTTCGATAAGCTTCTGCAATGTGAGAAGATTTACTTCAATCCAGAGTTGCCGGACTAATTTTTCACCAAGATCTTGCAGCAGCATTGATGATGGTAGAGTCTGACCACTGCACAAAGCAGCACTTCTCCATCCAGCACATCCCAAAGATTCTCAATAAGATTAAGATCTGGACTCTGTGGTGAACTCTCTCAATCCATGTGTGAAAATGATGATCTGATGCTCCCTGAATCACTCTTTCACAATTCCAGTCCCATGAATCCTGACATTGTCATCTTTGAATATGCCACGAAAAAATCCATTGATGGAATAACCTGGTCTATATTCAGTATATTCAGGTAGTCAGCTGACCTCATTCTTTCAGCACATACTGTTGCTGAACCTAAACCTGCAGACCAACTGCAGCATCAACCCCACATCATTTACTTAAACCTAGGTGACTTTTTTTGGCCAGGTAGTGTATGTTCTAAGAAGACTAACCACTTCTCGTAATGCTCAAACCAGCATCTTTTCAAGGAGATACAGCCCCACCCTTCAACAGAAAGAGCCAGTCAGGATGCTGGTTGTGCCAAGAGCAGAGCAGAGGTCTAGTAGTGGGGAAGTGCTTGTGCATGCTAGTGCCCTTTACCTTTGGAGAAGGTAAAGTAGCCACACAATGCTGACATTTTATTTGTGCATAATGGAGTCTTGCACGCTACAAACTGTCCATGATGTTATCGTCAGATTTTTGTCAGATGGTAATCTGACTTTTGCTTTCCAGTATTTAGGTCTCTCCCAATTCAAATAGGTGGAGTCTTGTCTTGCATGATTGTTGCAAAGTCAGACGCTAAGTGAACTGACTTGCCTATAAAGACTTTGACTGTAGTCATATGTAAATGCTTGGATATCCCTACTACTATATGATTTAAAACATTGGGGGAAAATGAAATGAAAATATATCAGCACTAAAGCTTTCGTGATATATATATAAATATGTGTATATATATAAAAATTAAGAGACCACTTCAGTTTCTGAATCAGTTTCTCTGATTATTGCTGTTTATAGGTTTATGTTTGAGTAAAATGAACATTGTTGTTTTATTCTATAAACTACAGACAAAATTTCTCCCAAATTCCAAATCAAAACATTGTCACTCAGAGCATTTATTTGCAGAAAATGAGAAATGAGAAAGTTCATATTAATAAAGTTTTAAGAGATCAGAAATAGTCTCTTAAAAACCTTGTTTTTTAATCACAGGTGCACAATGCATCTTGGCATGTTCTCCTCCACCAGTCTTACACACTGCTTTTGGATAACTTTATGCCATTACTTCTGGTGCAAAAAAATGCAGCAATTCAGCTTGGTTTATATTTATATTGCAGTTCTTGATTATATTCCAGAGTTTTTTTTTATTTGGTAAAATCAAAGAAACTCATCATTTTAAGTGGTCTCATTTGTATATTAGTTCTTAAGAATCATCCTCAGCCAGTGACACATATGAAAGAAACATGCCCCTGTGAGTTATTGTAGCAAGTTATTAGAATATATTGAAAATTGAAGTGTTGGCCCTCGCAGTTTAAGGGGTTAAAGACTTGGCACCATGCTACCAAAATAGAAGTTAGAAGTCTTTAAGCGTATGGCTATTTAACACAGTGCACGCTGCACACGCTCTGCACATGCTGAGACTCACACTGAGATCTAGGAGCCATAAATTGTACGGGCTCTCCGAGTTTTGTTTCCATCTTAATGCTCTAAATCTGGTTGTGATTAACCAGCTCACTGAGTCTTGCTGGACGCCGTCCATTGGCTGCCTGTCTTTCTAAACTCTAGCATCTGCGCGCTCGGCGCTCGCCCGCCCCCCTCGCTCCTCCTCCTGCTCCATGCCGTCTGCAGGTCGGGGTCACGGCCGGGCCAGCGAAACAGTGGCAGCTACCTGTCATTGCTCAGATATGTCACATTAGCCAGGAGCTCATGCATCGTGGTGGAGCGGGCCAGGCTGTGGACTAACGAGAGGGGAAACATGACCTCTATTGCACTGCCCATTACTCTCAGGACTTTTTTTTTCTTTGGGGGAGGGAGGAGACGGCCGTCACTGTTCAAATGGATTGCATCCCTGAAGTGAAAATGGAGATTTACCATTAAAGTTTTGTTTTTCTTGGTTCAGTTTCAAATATGGTAAATTACAGCCGAAGCCCAGTTAGGGATGACTCAGGGCGAAGAAGAAAAATGCGAGATATCCAGTCAGTAATCCCCGTTAGCTGCTTTCTGTCAGCAGAGAGTAGGGGATGATGATGTGTTATCGTTATCATGATAAATTGCACCAAAATGTGCTTTTCTGAGTTCAGTGTGGATAATAATAATAGAACAACTGCAGAACTCCAAGCACCGAACAACTGTTTCAACGTTTGTACAGTTTTCTATGTGAACAAGCCTACAAATGTCTACAAGTGTGCTGTATCATAATAGTTCTGATATTTTGAACTTGATTATGCATTGCATTAGGGGTGTAAGATAAATAAGATAAGATAAATATATATATATATGTACATGTAAAATTGGTGTCAGAAGTGGTTCATTATATGTTGTGTTTATGCCGCACCAACCAGATAACAGTGTTGTACGTTTCTGATGGCTTAATACATTTTCAATTTTCCCATAAAGTGGAATTTGTTTCTGAAAAAAATCACAATATATTGCATCGCCAAGGTCTTGCCAGTTCACAGCCTTACTGTACAAGATAATTTTTGGAAATACTGAATGTATATCCAGTGTGACCAGAAGAGAAATTATTTTACTTCCCCAGCTAAAATATATGACATGTCAGCACATACATAAACATACATCATTTATTTTCCTTATTTAAGGTGTTTAAAAGTTTATTGTACTCACAGATCAGGAACTGCATGACTGTGTGGATTATATCAATAAGTCAATGCAATGAGTTTATATTTACTTAAAACTGATTCATTTTCAGTGAAAAAACACTTGAAAAAAAACATTTGAATGTGATGTAATCCAATCATTCTCGATATGTTTACACTGGGATCTTTATGCCAAATCCAAATACGATCACAATCTAATCACAGAAAACACATATTGATGCAAGTGTAAATATAGAAGTTAGAAAGGCATATACTATACAAATTCTTTTCGCAAAATGTTATGTTTGGTTTGCTGGTGCAATTATTCTACTTCAACTTATTAACTCATTAACCTAAATAAACCTAAAATAAGAACTAAATATTGTGATTAGGGATGTGCTGAATATTTTAGGTCATTATTGCTGTGTTTACTCTGATGTTAGTATTGCATTCAGCAGTTGGGGCAATTTACTAGATTTCTAAGAACAAAGCAGAGCCTAAAAGATGTCAGTGTTAGCTTAAAGTTATCAGCAGACAGGAGGCTCCCTCATACAGGGACTTTTGGTCTGTCATCAACTCAGTGAATAATCCAGCTCAGAAAAACAGCTAGTTGGCTAATATTGCAGCTAAACTTTTTCAGCCTAGTGAAGAACTGCAGTATTACATTCTTGCTTTAACCTGGCTGTTAGCAGTCATGGCTAAACTGTTTCATTTTTAAATTAAAAGCCCTCTGCAGGGTTTTGTAATTTGTGTGGGCCACCACTGAAAAATGTTACAGTATGCAGTAAAAAGGCTGTACTGTGCTTAGTTGGTGTGTCTACTAGGATGTGAAAAGACAGACTTTTTAATGTGTGGAGTGGTGAAAAAGGTGGCAAAATAAATAAAAAACATGTGAAATAAACTAATTCTGTATTCAGTATTCAGTGTTTGGCCTTTAGCCAAATGATTTAATAATTTGATCATTTCAGTGCATCACTAGTTTTAATAAACGTATTAATGTATCACATCATATATACTGTAATTATGTTTTATTCTTAGTATTTTGGAGTGTTAGTTTTTTCCTCTTATCAGAAAGGAGGGTGGGTTACTGTAAGTGTGCTGGACCTGCGGCCAGGAACCCGGTCCACTGTTGGAGGTCAGATCTCTGATACGGGTTTCTTTGGCAGTAATTAACTCTGTGTGTCGGCGGAGGCTTGCGGTGATTCCTGCAGGACTGCTTATGCGCCCAGAAGGGGCATGCGGTTGTGTTGTGATGATAGCAGACATTAGCAAAGAGGCTTAGTTCCTCAGACATGCGCCCTCCCCCCTCTCTCTCACACACACACATATACAAACACACACACACCGTCTGTCTGTCTCTCCTACCGTCTCTTAATTAATTGTCTCCCTTTCCTCATAAGCATGTCCACTCCTGTCCCTGTAGTGCCTGTTAGCTCGAGCCAGTAATGGAGAATCTGAGTGGCCACTGGACTGTGGGTGTGTTGGGCTCTGTCCAAAGCCATCGTGCTACTTGTTGGGTGACAGCGCTCCGGATTACGTGTTAAAGCACGTCGTCCTCATCCAGCATTTGCCCTTCGACATTGGGGTTACCCAAATCCAGCAGCCAAGTGCCCCTGGCACTGCTCGTTATGAAATGCACTAACAGCACAGAGTCAGCGCCGGTCACACAGCTGTCCACTAGCCGTCTCGTCCCCTGTCGCCAATACTATATGTATGTCTCAGTAGATGAAAATAACAAGGCGTTTTATGGCCTGTGCCTTTTAGCCAGACTTATCAGTTGACAGGAGATAGTTTGGATGATAGATGGAGGCCATTTGAACAGTGAGTGGGTTTGCATGCCCTGCATAATCTGGTTAGCGCAAAACATCCGAGTCTGTCAGTAATCCAATCAAAGTGTTCTCATGAACTTAATGCGCGATCAGGAAATGGGAAAACTTAGATTACATGAGTCAGGCAATAATCAGATTCTTGCTTTGCAACCTGAAAATAAACTTACTTACAGAATATGGGTGGGACAACATATCGTTATCACAATATATTGTATTACATAGGCACTCTAAGGTCGCTAAAAATCGGCCTTTAATTGTATTTACTAGGGGTGACACGATTTCGATATTTCATCAAAATCGATCAATTTTTTTTTTTATTATTATTTTTCATGTTTAACTGTTATAGTAGGATAGAGTTCAGTTTGTTGTGGCTCTAATAAAATGTATTATTTATTTTGTTATGTGCACACTGCTGCTACCAAAAAAAGCCACTAGATGGCATTACATTTATATGTAAATTTCCTTTTATATCTAATTTTATAATCTAATTTCCATTTATATCTAAATTTCCTTCGGGATAAATAAAGTATCTATCTATCTATCTATCTATCTATCTATCTATCTATCTATCTATCTATCTATCTATCTTAATTAAATTATTTAAATTTGACCATTAGTGCCTAATGTGGTGTATTACAGATCTCTTGTATCACTTTGCATCACTTATATCAAGCCCACCTTTTGAAATAAAATATTGTAAATTTGATGAATCAAACCAATGACTGACCATAGACTAATCTAAAACTGGCATAGGCCTCTGTGCTGTAAAAAAAAAAAGAAAAAAGAAAATCGAGAATTGAATCGAATTGTGACCCTATAATCAGAAATAAAATTGAATCGAGGATTTAGAGAATCGTGACACCCCTAGTATTTACATATTTTTCTTACAATCTAGTGAGCCTTATGTATGAATTCTATCCAGTCAGGTATTAAGGAGCAGGAAAGCCACTCCACTGAAATATCAGTGAAGTTTCTCCAGCACTAAGGCTGGAGCAGTATTAGCATTAGCCCCTAACCGCAGCGCTAGCTCTTTCGCCATTCAGAGGTGAGTATATCGGACTGTAGCCTGCTGTTAAAACAAGCTACGTGGAATGAACCACTATCTGATAGTGCCCTGGCTTACTGGAACACTCTGTTCAGTGCTGCTGCTAAACACGTGTAGTGCTGCTGTTAACCTCGCTAAAATACTGGAAATCTAAGCTAACTGTAAATAAACCGAAGCACTTTACTCAACCAAATAAACTCTGTAGATTAACATCCAGGGCTCATTTGACTTAAGAATTACTTCTGAGAATTTTGTTTTCTTAGACCACACCCCCAGAGACCTGCTGAATTAGAAGGGAAACATGTTGACACCCTTGTTCCTTACTATTGTCGCTTAAAACGCGCCTTATGTGTATGTAATATAGACCAGAAAATAGACGTATTGATAATCATTGATAGTGCACCTTATAATAAGTAAGTGGTAAGTACCTGTACTAAAGTTACAGCTTGAGATGCAAATCCAAAACCGATACACAGTATGAGCTGAAATCTGCTTTTTTATTTCCGCTACCAGGGTCTGTTTTCACTTATACGCAGACAGAGAAATTCTAGAATACTCCAGGCCTGAAACACAGGTTTTTCTTAGACCTAATCAGATCTTATAAATCAAAGTATGTTGTTCACATGACTTCTTATAGCAAATGATCAGATAACTAGAGTAATCTGATTATAAACTGATTTTTGAGTGCATGACCACATGCAAACTGATCACACCAGATGCAGAAATCCATGTAATTTATATTGAACCAGACACAGAACCTTACAGAATATCTGATGATGCCCAGCAGACACACCCTGTTCCAGCCTCCAGTCCAGCTGTAATAAACTGAATCTCTTCCATTTCCATTATTTAACAGCATGAAACTTTGAAAGATTTATACGGTTCTGTTTAATACATGGTGGTTCTCTTTGAGTAGGGCGTTCTGAAGAAGATTCTCCAGAAGAGGGATTCCTCATACTGATGCTGTACATAAAGACAGCTTCTCAGCGAAGCCCAGACACTTGAAGAGATAAGACTGACACATCCCATATCGATTGCTAATTTTGAGGAGGTTCATGAAAGCATTTTCTCCATAGCAGATGCCTGTGGGTGTCTGGCAGCCATGTTGCTCCAGTCAGTGCCATGCTGAAAGCTCTTTAATTGGTATAGACATTTTAATTATGCTCATGGCAGTATACGAGGGCCATGCCGTGGCTTTCAGTGTCCTCCCTGTCCTTTCTGTGGTCTCTGCCAGTGATGTACTTACAGAAATGAAGACTCGCATGTCATAAAATATCTCCAGACCCCAGGGTGAGCTGATGGGCAACTTGCGTAAGACTGTAATTGTGGCTATTTTCTGCAGGCGGACCAAAGTGGCCTGCACACAAACCGAAACCGAGTTGAGATTCAGTACTAACGGGACAAAAGAAAGTGCAGTTTTACCTCGTGTGCCCTCCCTCCATGTGGAAGAACAGTGTTAGTGCTTTGGATGATTTCTTTTTAGCGTTTTGAATGCTCGCAGCTGTTAGCCAGGCACATCTGCTCACAGATTTACTCGAATGTAAGTGTGTTTTAGAGGAATCGTGATGCATTTAAACTATTATAAAGGAAGGAATTCTCTGTTTGCCGAGCACACAGTCTCTTTTCTGACTTTCTACAGTCTTGTTTAAATTCCCTGAGGGTTTATGTACCGACTACAGTCATAACACATTTTTTATATCACTATTGTCCAACTCCTTTGCCTTCAAATTACACAGTTCCACTGTTCCACTTTAAAGAGAGTATATAATAGGGATAAATGTAGGGCTGGTATGAGCGATTCTCAATTACATAATAGCTGAGAAATACTGTTTTATTTAAGGATGCACCATTTAGAGCTATCAAATATGCAAACTCTTGTTTCTACATGTTTTTACCCTTATTCAAACCCATGCAAGCACAATTTAACTTGTAGGAAAATAGCATGCAGATCTATTTGACCTTACAAGCAATGATCATACTGGAAAAAGATGCAAACATTACTTCCTTTCAATTCATATTGCAAACTTTGAAAATCACTGCCATTTAAAGGCCTGTCTACTGAGATTTGCTCTGGCATTTAAAAAATATAAAGATACAGGGCCCTATCTTACGCTCTTTGCAAGGTGCGATATGATGCTCATTGCTATCTTACACCCCACCAACAGTCTATTTTCACGCCTTGCACCCACACCATTAAAATAGCAAAGACGCTTACGAAAAAAAAATTACACTGATAGGCATGGTGGTGTGGAAATAAGGTGTGTTGAGGTAAATTTCCAGTCTATAGCTATCTTGGCAGTGGAAAACACAGTTGCGCCACTGACTGATTAGAACCCTGACAACAGTCAACAGTCAGAAGTTTATTGCTATCCAGAAAGCAGATGCAGTATGCCGTGTATGCTCAGCATGCGTACACCTCTGCTCGTTACACACACACACAAGGACACACAGCAGCATATAAACAATAAACAGAATACACAGTTTGAGTTTCCTCTCTGTGAAGCATAAAAGCACTGCGCCATTAGAATAGTAATGCGCCAAAGTCAGAGTGCACATGACTCTTAAAGGGAATAACAAGTGACCTGCTGATTGGTTTATTGCACATTACAACCATAAAACACCCATGATTAATGAAGAGAATTAGTACATGACTGTTCCATGGTTTGAGCTGCGTAAGACATATTTTTTTGCATCCTCACGATACCAAAGACAAACTGACACGCCCTAAATAAAGCTGTGTGTCGCATGGTTGACCTCTTGCCTATAGATCACTAAAGTAGGGCCCACAATCTCCATTTGTTTGTCCACTATTTTTTAATCAA
This sequence comes from Astyanax mexicanus, assembly GCF_023375975.1. Lineage (NCBI taxonomy): Eukaryota > Metazoa > Chordata > Actinopteri > Characiformes > Acestrorhamphidae > Astyanax > Astyanax mexicanus. The sequence continues at coordinate 7,882,555 of NC_064424.1, read as the reverse complement.
TCAAATTAATTTGATTAACTCCCCATCACTAGTTGAAAGAGTCTCTGTAACTTTAGTGTAAATACATAAATATGTGGCCTAAAAAGCTGAATATATGGATATCCACTAAATACGTAGCTAGCTAAATATATACAGCATTGTGCAAAAGTTTTAAGCACCTTTGGAAACTTAAGTAAAGAAAACGTTTCTTATCTGTGCAGTAAGTGTTTATTAGCTCAGTAAAACACTAACTTAGCAGTACAATAAATACTGTTTTCCTTAAAACATCTCCTAATCTCTCTTCATCATCCGAGTTTAATAGAGTTATTTCTAGTTCTCATCATATTAATCAACACCTGGTTTGGTAAATTAAATTGTTGAATTTGGTAAATCAGGTGAGCTGCTGATGGAACTGAACATAATATACACATGCTGGCTGAGGAGCATTCTGGAGAAATCTGGAATCTGGAATCTCTACACTTTGTTCTACAGCTTGGCTCACAGGATATAACATACTTAGTTAAAATGAGAATTCCTTGTTATGTTTTACTGTATGTATGTTTTCTTGCATCTGTTTGAATCATATGTGGTGCTTTTTTCAGGTAAAAACATATATACATCATATTAATGAGATAAATGGATTAGTGTAATTTGCTTTGGTGCCTAAAACATTGTCACAGCACTGTAAATAAATTAATAATAATTATACATTTCTGTGGTCTTTAACTGTGTCTACAAACTACAACAATCTTTGTATTTCAATTGTGAGAAAATGAGTTTTCCCGTGAAATTTAACTCTCTTTAACTGGCGCTCATCATCAGTTCTTATGGAGCTCAGGCCCTGGAATAAGATTCGTCCCCTTGGGCTGTTGTTTTCTTCCATATGCTCAATTCTTTCCGATAACTGTTATTTCATGCCACCCTGCTATTTCCTCTGAATACAAATAGAGCGGGGTCTTAGAGCTGGGCAGGGCATGCGAGCTGCCAGCCGCTCTAATTTGCCGATGTAAGGAGTGCCGGCGGAATGTGGCGTAGCATGCCAAAGCGAGCGCCCCTCACGCCCAGAGAACACTGCGGCGTTGTGGTGGTCATCTATTTTTACAGGGCCACCTCTGATTGGCCGCTGGGGACTCGCGAGCTGCCGGTTGTGGCACATGCTTTTCCAAAGCCATCTGTCGGGCCGTTGTCGGGCGGGCTGAAAGCAGGACGTCCCCTTTTACTGAGCTCCTCGCTAATGACTCTCCTCCCTGAAGACATGACAATTTGAGATATTCCCCGCAGTGTGCGATTTCACCCAACCCTGCGTCGCTCAGGCTTTCGCGCTCTCCTGCGCTTTCACCACTGATGGTCAAACATGCGACAGTCTTGTAGAAAGCTGTGAAGCATAGCTTTAGTGACAGGTTTAGAGTTCAGGTTTAGAGTACAACTCGTGCATTGCATTTGGAGAAAAAGGAGAATATGAGAAAAGGAAAAAAGATCTGTTGAGGGCTGCTGCCCTCAAAATTACCCCGGCCCCAGCCACAATTACAACCCTGAAGCTCAGCTCGGTACCAAGTGGTGGAGCTGTGTTCTGTGCCTCTAAAAAAAGGACAAAAAAAGAGGTCAAGTGAAAATCTGGGTGAGTCAGGGATTTGATTTGACGAGCGTTGTTTTGGCTTGAGCTATTTTTAGAGCATATTATTACCCATACACTGCTAAATTTGCAGTAGTAAAGGGCTTAAACTTATAGTGACGTCTTTAGTAAAGCATTAAAATACAGGGGTTGGACAATAAAACTAAAACACCTGGTTTTAGAGCACAATAATTTATTGTGGTGACGGACAGTTCTGGTGGAAACAGGAGAGTTGAGGTGCACATTGAATTCTGACATGATTTGATCAGCCGTGGTTTTTTGGATACAGTCCGGGATAGCACCCGAACATCCCTTTCAGACAGCTTCCTCTTACAGCGTCCACAGTTAATCCTGTTGGATGTGGTTGGTCCTTCTTGGTGGTTAATGCTGACATTACCCTGGATACCGTGGCTCTTGATGCATCACAAAGACTTCTTCACAGATGCGCCAGCAAGACGTGCACCAACAATTTGTCCTCTTTTTAACTTTTTGGTATGTCACCCATAATGTTGTGTGCATTGCAATATTTTGCAAAGAGCAAAACTGTGCTCTTACACTGCTAATTGAACCTTCACATACTGCTCTTACTGGTGCAATGTGCAATTAATGAAGATTGGCCACCAGGCTGCTCCAATTTAGCCATGATACCTCCCACACTAAAATGACAGGTGTTTCAATTCCGTCCAACCCCTGTATCAAAGATGTTTCCGAAGATATCTACACTGATGGGCGTGGTGGTCTGAGAAATGAGGTGCGTTCAGATCAATTTCTGGCGCATTGCTATCTTAGCACAGTTGCGCCACTGACTGATTAGAACCCTGACAACAGTCAACAGTCAGACATTCATTGCTATCTTTGCAAAACAGTTGTGCCTGGCCTTGCATGCTCAGCATGCGTACGTACACTCCTGCTCGTGTTTTTGTTTTTTTGTTGCCTCTAAAAAAAGGAAAAGAGGTCAAGTGAAAATCTGGGTGAGTCAGGGATTTGATAGCGTTGTTTTGGCTTTGAGCTATTTTTAGAGCATATTATTACCCATACACTGCTTAAGTTTTCCTAAGCAGTAGGAAAGAGCTTAGATTAGTTTAGCAAAGCAAAGCTAAATTAATAGTGACGTCTTTATTTTTTGCTATTTTAGCTACTTTTTGAGCAGATTAAGGATCTGCCCACATATTTTTAGCACTCAGCCACTGAGATCTCCCAAAAAAAATCAAATTAATTCTGATGAAGATGTGATTTATTGCTGCGTTTGATGTTGCTGAATCCATTTCAGTGTGTGTAACAGGATTCGTGAGTACAGTGGCTGATTAAATGTGGGGGTTGGGAGTTAATTGTTTTACACATGCAGCATTAATATCTCGGCTTTAGCTTATGCGAGCGTTTTAATCTTCCCGGCCTTGTAATAAACTGGAGTGAATATAAGCCGATACGTCCGCTGAGATACTTCCTCGCCCGCGGCGGCTTCCTCCCACCCTCACCACGGGCAGCTCGCGGCTCCTCGCTCGCCCGGCGCTGACCGAACGGGGTAGCGGTGTGGGCCGGAGAGCTATTTACATCCCGGCAAACAAAATTGAATTGTGCCTGCTCCTCTAAATAGATGGCAGCTGCGGTTGGAGATGCTCCCAGCGTGAACGGGATAGGAAGTTTTTAGCTTGTAGCAAGACCTGCTCATCCAACCTTTACATCGTTATAGCGAAAATGTAAATTCTCTTCCGCGTAGCGACCTCTTTTTCACAGTTTGAGTGTTTGAGTGTGTGTGTGTGTATGTGTGTGTGTGTGTGTGTGTGTTTTTTCCCCCACTTTCTTCCGTCACTCTGAGAAGTATTCCCTGTCCATGCTTGTGAGTCATTCCAAACTAACTTGTCTCATAGAGGCAAAATAAATTTGCCACGTTCTTAAAAATAGCATCCATACATATTTATCTATTCTAATGAGTTTTGTCTCTATCAACATACACCCAGACGCTGGCAGCAGAGGGGGGAGCCGACTCTTACCCTGATCTTAAATGCCTATGCTGAACTCTTAGCAGTTGGAAGTTGTTGCTTTTGTTTTGCTCCACTGGTGCTTCTTTCAATTTGCTGTACTTTTTTAAAAATATAACCTGTAATTACACGTTCAATTACATAGTCATTACATAATTAGTTGCAGAACATTTTGATTTTGATGTTCTGCCAACAGCTTTGAGTTTGCACTTTCAACTGCACTTTTTGCTGTGTTTTAATGCCGTGTTGTAGTGAGAGAACATGCTGACAGAAATGGAATGGTTTTCGCTCAATTAACCAATAAGAGGCCTAAATCATCCAAGTGCTTCACTTCTTTTAGTGGTTTTCGATTGCTTCAATGTCATAATTGTTGTGAGCTTCTGAGGTCTTTTGTTAATCCTTTAACTCCTGAAACAATTTTAAGACAATTTAATAAAGCTAATAATGTACATTTTATCATAGAAATTGCCATAACAGACGTCACTTAACTGTGGGTATACCCCCATAGTTTTAAGAGTGCCAATACTGCACAATAATGGCACTCTGATCAAAGGTATTCAAGTATTACTCCACCATTCCATACACATATCATCTAGCAACAATGCCAGTACTGCACGATAATGGCACTCTGACCAAAGATCTTCAAGTATTACTCCCCCATTCCATACACATATCATCTAGCAACAATGCCAGTACTGCACGATAATGGCACTCTGACCAAAGATCTTCAAGTATTACTCCCCCATTCCATACACATATCATCTAGCAACAATGCCAGGGCTTACAAGACAAAAAGAAAACAAAGAAAAGAACAAAATGCATTGTTATAATGATACCATCAAAAGACTGCCAACATGAATCATAAATAAACATATTAGTCAACATCATTGTCAGACATGCTTTGGATTCTGCAATTAAAATGATAATCATAAACTTTTAAAAGCTGTGTGTCATAATCAGACCAGATACATGATACATAATTTCAGTTTTTTTATGATTTTATTTCAAATGGTCTATAGTTTTTCTCCCAGTTAACTAGGCCAATTTTACCACCTATTCAGCAGTTGCCTAGCTGTATATACCCTGACATTAGTGATGCCTCAAAACAAGAAGGGTGAAGACTAGCACATGCCTCCTCTGACACATGTGAAGTCAGACTCCGCCTTTTTTCGTTCTTGGAGTATAACGCAGCACCACCTACACAACCAGAGAGAGCAAGACCAACTGTGCTCTCTCAGGGCTCCGACAGCCGATGGCAAGCAGTATGACCAGGATTCAAACCAGAGATCTCCCGAGTGCTTTAGACCTCTGAAACACCTGGTGCACCAACATTTTGTTTTTTAATGTAAATACTGTTTTTCGATTTTTGTGCATTTTTAAAATTTGCTAAAACCCACAACTACAGTGATAAACTCTTTCTTTCTGAATGTTTGATTATCCATTGTAAAAAAGAAATTTATGAAAGCTTTAAAACTATGATTTTATGCGACTCAGTTCAGATACATCAGCTTACAGACAACATCACCCTAGGAGTGATGGAGAGAATGAGCGTCATCTAATGTACCCACCTAGAGAGAGCAAGGCCGATTGTCTGCTCTCAGGGCTCTGGCAGCTGATGGCAAGTTGCATGACCTGGATTCGAACCAGTAATTCACTGGAACACTCATTTTGCTTTTTAATGTAAATACTGTTTTTCGATGTTTTTATTTTTTTATTTTTGTGCATTGTTTTAGTTGTAGAATGGAAAACCTACAGTGATACACTCTTTCTCTCTGAATCTTTGATTGTCCATTGTAAACAGGAAAGTATAAAGGTTTTAAAACTATGTTTTTACAGTTTTTTTAATAATATTTTTAGCAAATACTTAAAGTACTGTTATTTTAGCATAAAAGGTATGTTAGTACTCTTTTGGAACGACCGACCCTGTGCTTCAGGGAAGTAGGGTTTTATTTCAGATCTGGCCGTGCTTTTTTAAAACTATATTTTTACAGTTTTTATAATATTTTTAGCAAATACTGAAACTACTTAAAGTAATGTTATTTTAGCATAAAAATAATGTTAGTACTCTTTTGCAAAGACCGATCCTGTGCTACAGTTTAATTTCAGATCTGGCCGTGCTTTGGTTGTTGTTGTCGCCGGAGGTGACTGTGGCACTGGGCGTAACTGTAATAAGATTGAATGTATTTTTAAGTAAAGAGGCAGTGGCGATGTGGTTTAGAGACGCATTTGGTGCAAAGTGGAATTAGGATTAATTGCATCAAAGCTTTTATCAGACTAATAGAAAGCAGCTGCCTGAAGGCTTGTCAGGCTGAAATCTGCTTGACAATAACTGCTCGCTCGCCCAACGCGGAGGAGCCGGACTACCGGCGGCTAGTTTATTCAGCGCGTCACAGAGAGGCCCCGGCCACTTCTGAGGAAGTCCTGCGGCCAAGGAAAGCTGGAATACGGCTGGTCTGGAGCGTCGTGTTTCCTCAACTCGAAAGCAAAATTGTGCAGACTGTGTAAGACAACCTAAGTAATTACTTGGGCAGCAATTTGAAGGGTTGCCAGTGTTTAGTCTCCTGCGACTGGCTGTTGTTCTGGGATGATTAATACAAACAGAGGCTGAACGTTTGGTGAACCCTTATGTTTGACTACAGCTCGGCTTGAAGAGGCTCTCGTTCTTGAACTTGGGTCGGCGCTGGACGCCGAAATACTTCACCACTGCAAGCAATCGACCAGAAAGAGCGCGCACACACGCGGCGAGGAATAAAGGCTTCGCTAGTGGTTAAAGGCAGGTGAATAGCAGCACATGTGGTGAGGGGCTGCAGCCATATGGCTCAGGCTCAGGCTAACGCTAGAGATCAATGTGTTGAGGCAGACGACGGGCTGCCATTTTGTGCGAGGCTCAAAGGGAGCAGGAAAGCCTGCCTCATCCATCACGCTACTCCCCCTGCATCTAATCATATCCCCCTTCTCCAAGTGCTGCCCAAACTCGATTAAAGCTCTGACAGAGGCTTTTACTGGTTCCCTGCCACTTATCCGTACTGCTCACTGTCTGCTCCTGGAACTCTATCCCATCCCATAATGTTTATTTATGTGTTTATTGCGTCCATTAGACCTATAGCTTATGCTACCCCCTTCCTGCAACATCTCCCTTCTAAACAAGAACGTGTGCCCATGCATTAGCAGCCCATGCATTAGCACCCGGAGAACATCTGAAGAGAAGAATAGGGTTCTATATATATGCAGAGTGAGGTGGTGGTGTGGTTGCGGTTATGTCGATTTGTCAAGTTTTCTGATTTTGCTATTTATAGGTTTATGTTTAAGTAAAATGAACATTGTTTTTTTATTCTATAAACTACAGACAACATTTCTCCCAAATTCCAAACAAAAATATTGTCATTTAGAGCGTTTATTTGCAGAAAATGAGAAATGGCTGAAATAACAAAAAAAAAAGATTCAGAGCTTTCAGACCTCAAATAATGATGCAAAGAAAACATGTTCATATTAATAGTTTTAAGGGTTCAGAAATCTGAATATTTGGTGGAATAACCCTGGTTTTAACCACAGTTTTCTCATGCATCTTGGCATCATGTTCTCCTCCACCAGTCTTACACACTGCTTTTAGATAACTTTATGCTGCTTTAATCCTGGTGCAAAAATACAAGCAGTTCAGTTTGGTTTGATGGCTTGTGATCATCCATCTTTCTCTTGATTATATTACAGAGGTTTTCAATTGGTAAAATCAAAGAAACTCATGATTTTTAGGTTGTCTCTTATTTTTTTTTGTAGAGAGCTGTAGTTGGGTTCATGACCATTTTGCGTGTTTTTGGATGCGAAATAAATAAAGATCTTTAACTATAAAAATATAAAATAGCTTCACAATAGTGGCTGCATTGTGTTCTATGTTTTGTGGGAGAGACATGTCTCAAAGAGTTTATATCTTAAATGTATTCAGGACTTAAATGCATGAAGCCACAGGGGAGACATTGTTTTAGAAGACAATAAAAGAGCCAGTTGTGGTCAGCGATTGTCAGGGTGAACTTAGCCTGACCATTTACTATTTACTTACATTGTCTTTAGACTCCATTCCACTCTCGGTTAAACGGTTACAAGCACCACTGCTGTACTGAGTGCTCTTGTGTGGTTGGTTGCATTTTCTTTTCTTTTATCTGCTGCACTGTAAAATCAAAACTACACACAAAACAAACAGTAAGTAACTTCATATCTCCAATAGTACAATGATTGAATGATATAACCCCTTTCTCATCAGATACACTAGTGTTTTCCAGTCCTGATCCTGGAGGCACCCTACACTGAACTTTATTGCATACCTTTTATTCAACACACTTGGTTTAACTAATCAGTTTATTAAGAAAGTGTTTCAAATTTGCTGAGAGGCTGTTAAAACAGTGATCAAAAGTAGTAAAAAATAGTAAAAAAAAAACAGCAGCACTTGTTGACTGGAGAACTTTTGATTTATTAGAGATACAAAAAAATAACCAACATGTGTTTACGGCACTCAGGCCTTCACCAGGGTTAAAAGAAAGTTAAAAAGTTAATAACATCCGATTTAAAAAAAAAAAAAAAAAAAAACATGATTACAAAACAACCAATGAGAACGTGAGAAAATGTAATAATGTGTGTTTAAAAAAAAAAAAAAAACTGGGATGTTATTAACGTTTGTCTTTTAACCTTTTAACCCTGATGAAGACCTGAGTGCCGAAACAAGTTATATTTTGTATAAATTGACTGAAGTTTTTCAGTCAACAAGTGCTGCCCTACTATTTTTGATCACTAGATTTATTGCCAGGCAGCAGATCCATCCACTTCTAGGTTTGTTAAAACAGGAAAACCTCTAAAATGTGCAGGGCAAGGATTGAGAAACCCTGAGATTGGAGACAAGAGACCCTATTTTAGCAATCTATAGAGGAGCCATCATCTGTGCACCACACAGCTTGATTTAGGGCATACCAGTGTGTCTTTGCTATCGTAATGTCGGGGAAAGTAGGCCTTGCATGGCTCGAAATGGACAAAAAGCATGTAGATAATTTTCTTAATTAATGACTAATCATGGGTTTGTTTTGGGTGAAACCAAACAGCGTTTTACCATCCTTTCCCTTTAAGATCCAGGTGCACTCTGATTTGGTGGATTGCTTTTTCATACGTGCAGACACCTGGACATGCCCCATGCTTCTCAGCAGAGAAGCAACTGATCTGCTCTTTCAGTGTGAGATTCAATGAGCATTGTGGCGTGCCTTGCACAGGGTTTATGATAGGGCCCAAGTTGTGTTACTGCTTACTGAAAGAGTTGCAAGAGACTGATTGCCTGCCTAGAAAGACCAGCTTGATTTAGGGTGTAGCAGTGAGTCTTTGCTATCGTAACGTCGGGAAAAGTACATCTTGTCTGTGGCTGGAAATGCGCAAAAAGCATGTACTTAATTCTCTTAATTAATGACTAATCATGGGTGTGTTTTGGGTGAAACGTGTCATAAACCAAACACTGTGTCATCTTCCATTCCCTTTAAGATCCAGGTGCGCTCTGGCTTTGGTGGATTGCTATTTCGTTGGCGCATGTCCAATGCTTCTCAGCAACCTTCTCAGCAACTGATCTGCTCGTTCAGTGTAAGAGTTTAGAATAGGGCCCAAGTTGTGTCACTGCTTTCTGAAAAAGTTGCAAGGGACTGATGTCCTGCCTAGAAAAGACCAGTTGGAGTTGTCATGCCTTCAAAGGAACAACGGACTAAACGTGTTCCTGTGTAGCATAGAAATTTGCTCGACTGAACAATATTTGCAGCATGAATGGAGAAATGGTATCTTGTCATCAATTACTATGCTAAGGCTTTGTGCTTCTGTAACTAGAGATACCAGGATTTCTCCCTCAGGTTGAGCTTCAGGTGATGAGCTGCCTCTCAAGATGAGATATTAGTGACATGTTGAGATTTTTGTGGAAATGTGGATGCTAGAAGATGGGAAAAAAGGGATGTCATTGGCATATCAGTGTTGGGAGAGTGCCTGTGAGACTATTACTGTGCCAAGATAACAAGAGTACAGTAAAAACAGGTTAAAAATCGATTAATTTAGGAAAATTTACACATTAAATCACTTAGTTACAGGTAGGTTAGTTACAGGTAGGTTAATCTACAGTTATTCCATCTAACAGTTAAATCTGTTACACTGTACGAGCGCCTGAGCTGTTACGGCACCAGTGGGGGTTACTTTAGGGGGATTAGCTTTCCCTGATTTGGCTAACCTGCTAAGCTAACGTTGGATTCAGTCGGTCAGGTCTTATCTTAAATAAAGTACAGGCAAAATCAACACTGGAAAATAACTTAAAACAGTGTAAAATGTACTAGTTTGATAAACACTGGCAGCAGTGAGTGGAAATACAAATGAAAAAAATACATTTGTACAGAAACAGTTTATATGATATTATATGATATATGATATCAATGTCGGATAATTCAACTGAAAAACGATTAATTAAAGAATCAATTTTTTAAACACACCCCTAGTTCTAGTGATCTTGCACAATCGTTTTAGAAGCTTTAAAAAAAGGAAAGTAAGCAGAAACAATTGGTCTGTAGTTACTTCAAAATAATAACTACTAACTTTAAGGGGTGAAACTTTGGAAGGAACCCTTTATACATTTTAATGAACCTTCAATAAAGCTTAAGACGCTTTGAGCAACATTTTATTTTAAAAACCCTTTCTTGAAGGCTCCTCAAATAACCCCAAGGGGTACCTTCATAGTTTCAAATGAATAAAATCCTCTAAATAAGTTATTTAAGGACCTTTTACGTTTAACAGTGTACCACTGGCTTCTGTAATATACGGACCATTCTGGAAGTCTTGAAGACTTGAAGATGATACATGATCTGATGACAAGGAGATGTTTTTTTTTGGATAAGCTTAATGAAATGGACAGGGTATTTGATTATTAGATGTAAGACGCTGTAAAGCATCAGCTGTGGAGCGAAGATTTATAGAAACAAGTCTTTTAAAAACGTTTTCTTGAAGAAAATCTTAAAGAAACCTAAGGGGTTCCTCCACCGTTTCAAATTGATAAAACCCTGAATAAGTTATTTTGGGACCTTATATATTTAACAGTATACCACTGGCTTCTGTAATATACGGACCACAATTGCAGTCTTGAAGACTTGAAGATGATACATTATCTAATGACAAGGAGATGTTTTTTTTTTTTTTGATAAGCTTCATAAAATGGACAGGGTATTTGATTATTAGATGTAAGACGCTGTAAAGCATCAGCTGTGGAAAGAGGATTGATAGAAACAAGTATTTTAAAAACGTTTTATTGAAGATTCCTTAAAGAACCCTAAGGGGTTCCTCCACAGTTTCAAATGGATAGAACCCTAAATAAGTTATTTAAGGACCTTAGACATTTAAAAGTAAAGCAAAGGAAAGCATCAGCTGTGGAAAGAGGATTGATAGAAACAAGTCATTGGAGTAAGAAGAAAAGGATGCTGTCTGATGGGAGGACTGAAAACAGGGGGAAAGGATTGATGGATCTTGTTTACTTTCACCTTAAAGACAAGGACAAGGTGACAAAGTTTTCTAGGGGAAGAGGGAAGGTGTTGGGGGAGTTTGAGAGTTCACGTGAGAAGAGAAAGAGTTTTTCTGCTTTGATCAGATGCTGATGCCTCCAGTTTCTGGAAGGCTTCCAGTATGAGCAGAGGTCTGAGATTCACTCCGATTTCCTTCACCTTCCCTCCGCCAGTGTTAGGTCTCTTCGATTGCCATGGGGGGGGGGAGTGAAAAAGATCTTACTTCTCTCAGAGGGAGGAAGGACATAGAAGGTTAACTGAAAAGGAAAGTGATTAGGGGAAAGTGTTCATCACCATCTTTTTCTAGAGAGAGAAAGATCAAAGCCACGAAGTGTGGCTACAGTGTCTTACAAGTAGTAAAAGAACAATGAAAACATCATGTTCAGAGGCGTTATATAAAGAGTATAGTGTAGATCAGGTCCTATATACTGTATTGACTGATCTGTTCCTTACAGCTGCAGAATCCCATTAAATCTAGTAAAGCAAATCTGTGGCTTTCTTTAACCATATCGAACTCAAATTAACTCAAATATTTGAAGAACACGTAATACTTTCATGCCTTGTTTGGAAAGAAGCGTAAAAGATTTTTTTTAACATCACAAACTGGATACCCCTTTTAAGAGTACAGCAGGTACTAAGCACAAGCACACATTGAGCAAAATTATGTACGGACTATTAAAAATAAAAATTATGTACGGACTGTTGCAGTTTATGCTTTTTAAATGTGATTAATTCCACAAAATAACCTTTGTGAAAATTAAATATACTGTACTAAAAGGTATGTTAAATTAGGTAAAGTACATTTTCTATTTAATATACTCAACACTTTTAATATACTTTAAATATACTTTATATTTTATGCTTTAAATATACAGTATGTCCATAAAATTTATTTTTGGGTAGTATGCTTTAAATTATACATTGTTACATACTACACTTTAGTGCAGTTTTGTTTTTCAGTGTCATTAAGGTGCACACGAAGTGCATGAATATGTAAAGTATTACAATTACAGTGTACTTAAATATATATCGAAAAAGCACTCAAAAGCACCACTTAATCCTTTTATGTTGTATTTACATTTAAAATATACTTAAGTTGCTGTAAGTTTTTTCAAAATAGTAAATTTAGTATGTATTTAAATTTGTATTTCATAAATATATACATTTCCATGTTAGGAATACTTAAAAAATATACTTAATTAATACATACTTTTTTTTACAAGGGAAAGTACAGTATATTTCTTCTTAGAAAATAATGCAGAAGCTAGGATAGATAGATAGATAGATAGATAGATAGATAGATAGATAGATAGATAGATAGATAGATAGATACATAGATAGATAGATAGATAGATAGATAGATAGATAGATAGATAGATAGATAGATAGATAGATAGATAGATATACAGACAGATAGATAGATAGATAGATAGATAGATAGATAGATAGATAGACAGATGGATAATGCTGTACTGTATGCCATCACACCATCCAGAACAGAGCTACTACATTGAGCATGGGCAGCTAACCATGTCGAGGACCCCTTGCTGAGCACAGATTGCAAGCATTCCAAGTACAGGTGGGGAAATAATTGGTAACTCTCAGTGCTCAGACCTGTATAACCCTACAGTGAGTGGTGGTAAAGACGCTCTTGTGCCATATCAGCAGAGCACACTGAGGTAGAGTGGAATTAATGAATGGAGTTCATTGAGTATGCAGAGTGATGAAGGTAAGAGATCATGAAGACCCCATGACCAACCAATCACCATCATTACAGTAATAAGTAGAGTCAAGAGATTCCGGCTACATGTAATAGGATGCTTGGAATAATGTGTCTTATCTAGGAGGGCTGCATGAATAAGCCGTGCGTGGGTAGCGCTCCAGTCGAGAATTCCTCCGGTGACGTAGAATGTGGAAAATTATGCACGCAAATTCACGGCTGGGATTGTGGTGATCTGACTGTGATGAAAATAGCAGTTTTATGGAAATCTGTTTTGTTTGGTAAATGAGTGGGACCTCCGTGAGAAATTCCCTCCAAGAAGGAAATCATTCTCACTTTAATTTTGCCCCTACATCGAGTCATCCCATTCTAATGGGCTCAATTAATCTCTTTGATCCTTGAAAGGCAATCTAGCATAGGCTGTCAGCACTCGCCAAACCTGCTTATTCAAGAGGAACATTCGCGCGAGCACCGCAGCCCTGTCGACTGTTATAAAGTGCCTTTAATTCCCACACGGAGCAAATGCCTTTTTAAATTCTGCAGTATATTTACTGGCTGCGCGGCAGATGTCACGGGCGCGCGGGGTGGGTTGGATTCCTCGCACGCCGGGATTGGTTTAAGCCTCTGAACTGTATGCATAAAAAGTAAGTGTGCTCATAGACCACTGAATGGGATTTCATTTGCGTGAGTCATGCTCTCCTTACTTAGCACTGGCAAGACTGCGAATCTTTGCAAACCTATGTGGAAGAAAAAAAAAAAAGAAATAAAAAAAAAGCTTCAGCTGAAGGAAGTACGGAATGGGTTGATCACAATGAGCCGCATAGAAACATGTAATTAGAGTATCAGGTTTCAACGACAAAGAAAATAAGCTATAAGGTTAAAAAAAAAAAAAAAAAAAAAAAAAAAAACAGCTCCTCTCAGGCCCTCAAGAATAGGCTACTGCCTCACCTGAATCAGGCCTGAATGAAAGCGAGTCTACTGAATTTTTTTATTAAAATGATTTAAAAAAAATACAAGGTCAATTACCCAACCCACTGTTAAGGACTCCCCCTATCACTAGTGATGCCCCCGAACACAAGGAGGGTGAAGACTAGCACATGCTTCCTCCGATACATGTGAAGTCAGCCACTGCCTCTTTTTTCGAACTGCATTGCTAAGTAGGGGTGGGCAATATTATATCGTATACAATATATCGTGACACAGAAATATCATGATATTAAAAATCCATAGCGTGATAATAGGGCTGTTCTGTCTTAAAAGTAGTCTATTATTTACTGTGAAGCTTTAGGTGTATTTATTGTATAATTGTTTTAGTTTGCAGTTTATATGCATGCACTAAATATTCTGCAATATTATTTGCTGCATTATATTATTTTGCCACATTATGATTATTCTGTTATACTATTATACTATATTTCTGAAATGAATGGATTATTTTAGTTTTCCTATATCGCCAAGTATATCGTTATCGCAAAAATACCCTGAAATATCGTGACCACCCCTGTTGCTAAGTAGCATTACAGCGCACTCGGAGGAAAACACAGCGACTCCGATACATCAGCTCACAGACGCAGCCTTGTGCTGATTGACATCACCCTTTGGCTCCGGCAGCTGATGGCAAGCTGCATTACCAGGACTCGAACCAGCGATCTCCCGATCATAGTGATGATAATAGTCATAGCTTAGACCGCTGGACCATTTGGAGGCCGAGTCTCCTGAAATTTTAACAGTATTCCACTAAACTCAAATGTTAAAGATTCATGGCACAGTGCTCATGAATTAAAAAGCTGAGCTAACTCCGGCTCCTACTGCTACTGTAAGACTGCCGGGATATTAGGGCTGGGTATCACCACTGATTTACAGAATTAGGAATGTTGTAATGACATTGTAATTGTACAGAGAACATTCAACCTTCCAATATTTGCCACGTCCATGACTTAACAACAGCATACATGTAATGTAAACTTGTAATGTACACTTGATGCTTCCACCCTTCTTTACACGTCTTGTCAGAAAAGATCTTAAAAAAAACTTTAAAATGATCATTAATCATAAAATGCTTGTATTGATTTTCTGTAACCGATGTAACTGCCATAGCATTTATGATTGAACTAGAGAGCGAGTGCGATTAAGTTTACTAAAAATGAGACTCATCTTGTTTAACTACTCTAGCAGGCTCTAGTAACACAAACAAACTTGTCGCTAATGTTAGCTTCCCTAAAACTATTGTATGTTTTGAAACCGCTGGACTTGTGCATTTAAGGTAGAATTTAAGGTGGAGAGGTTTAATGGAAAACTCAAACTTTTTTGTTAAATATGATTGAGATGAGTGAGATATCATACATTTGCTGACACATCTTTCAGTTTAACCCTTTCAGACCTGAATTATCTCCAGTGATGGAAAAAACCTAAAGCTAAAATATTTAATAGTTTTTTTTTTTCCATTGCTTTGGAAGCATGTGTTTAATATATTTTTAAATGTTATATTTACCTGTTCATTGCATCAGCAAAACACATTAAAATAGTTAAAATTATCTGTTACTTTGCCTTAATGACTTTAGTACTACTGTTTTTCCAGTGCAGTTGATGAGACTAAGCTACTGATCCAAGGGTTAGCTTGTCTTGCTAACATTAGCTTCTGTAGAACTACAAACTGAATCTGCAGGACTACAGCTGCAGCTAGCTCTTCCTCTCTGTAGATAGATAGTTAAATTTGACACACATGAAAAATAGGATAGACTCATTTTAAAGATAGATCTCAGGTGTATATGATTTATTATCGGCTTATTTAAATGAAGGTCGTTTTGAAATCGAAAAAAAAATAAAATACCCACTCCTATGTGATCTTGCACATATTGGGAATGCGTATAATTGAAACCATGTTAAAACAACAGAGCATTCCTCCAGTCTGACTCACCTTTCTCTCTCCTCTGCAGACACAAGGATAACTTTTCCTCAGCGCTGCTGTACAAATACACTCCAGCCTTATTTTAGAGCACATGTTCTCCCGCCTGTGGTCATATGCACTCTGCGTGTGTGTGTGTGTGTATGTGTGTGTGCGCTCGTGCTTTGTATGTGTGGAAGTGTGTTTTTTCCAGCTGTGGTCTTGGCCTCGGCAGCCTGTCGATTCTCTTTCTTACGCGCCTCTTTAAAGTCATTCTCATTCTCGCTTTTTTTTTTCATCCTCAACAAAGCACAAAGCAGAGAAACCTTAGATTAAGACCTTGAAGTAGCCCGGGAGTTCAGGCTCCGAATGTGTGAATCTGATATGCACTTCAGTGGCTCGAGTGGCTCTCTCGCTCTTTCATTTTTGGTGTAGAGAAAAAAAAAAAACACAAAGAGGAAAAACAAAATTTTACCAGAGACAGATTTAAATTACAATGGCTTTAACGGTTTCAGAGCTACAGCACTGCAGGAGTAAAGAGGTCAGATGTGAATGGTTATTATATCCATGTATGTAGTTCAGTAATTCAGTAATTCTGCTGTTTGGTTTTAAACGGTATTCAATAGAGAGTGCCAGGTATAGTATAGATTTACATACAGGTACAGTGTCTAAACATTGAGTATTGAGATGATTCTGATTCTGATTTTGGCTGGAATTGTTAATCACTGCTGATAGCATTTAGTTCTATATTGTTAAAAATAAACACTATATTTTCAAGCTACGATTAAGGGGAAAAGCATTTGCTAAGAACTGAAGAAAATGGAAAATGTACGACACCACAGAGTTAAATAAGAATGAATAGATATAAGCACAAGAACACTGATTATCCATACTCACTATTGTTTTTTTTTTTTTTTTTTTCTTTTCTTTTTCTTCTGTATTCTGGATTTTGTACTGTGGATACCACTGAGATCACCATTATTCTGAGTCCTGTTAGTAATATGTAATATTATGTTTGCATCCTGATGTATATTGTTAATTATTGTGGAAAAACACTACATTTAAGTAAAAATAAAAATAAACACTATAAAAAGCTATCCTTTAAATATACTTTTATATGTTTTTGTAGATGAGCTGTGCAAATGCAATACCATAATATTAAGCGTAGTGCTGGAGCCGTACAAACAAAATCCTTGTATTTATTTTGCTTTTTATTACTGTATTCACTTATAATTGCTTGTTTGCCGTTAATCTATATACACTAAATATTCTGCACTTTAGTTGTGTTGAATTTCTTTTTTAGTAACATTTTTTAAGTTATGTTTCACTAGTATAAGTGTATATAAAATCAGGGTCTTGGTTTTATATATACTGTTTAAAAATATACAAATATTGATATACTTATTTTGTTTCTACTGTATGTATAATGCTGTAAAACATAGTAAATTATTTATTTTGTTGTAATAGTAAACATATAGTAAAACGTTTCTTTATTTTGGCATATTAACAAGAATAGCATTATGGCAAAAATACCTTGAAAAGTTGTAATAATATTTTAGGTCAGTATTACCCACCCCTAGATACCCAGTAATACATTTTTAACTAAAACTAAAAAAATATTCCTGCTTTTATTCCTGCATTTTAATAGCCAATGGTGCAACCAATTTAAGTCTATACTGAATTGTCCAAACTAACCTTTAATACCTTTATAAAGCTTAATAACATCATGTTAATGTTATTAAGCTTTATGTATGCTATAAAACCTTTTAGAACAGTTGATGTGCAAGGTCCAAAAGACCAACCTTTGGTCAGATCAGCTGAACTGGTCTGGATCTTCTGATCCATACATTGGTTGGTTTGCAGTGTACAAAAAAAAAAAAAAAAAAAAAAAAGTTTTTGCCGTCTCAGACTTTTGCACCATTTACACTCACCTGGTAAAGAGTAGAGGAAGAAAAAGAGCTGGTGTTGTGCTGAAATACCACTCTTGTTTGCGTGTATGTGCATAACATATAGTATGTGTACAACTGGTTACACTGGTGATTACACTGTATCTACTGTAACTGTAGATTAATCCTGATTTGTAAATAGAAATAAAGGAAACTGTGTATATAAGTATGGGTTTTCTTGAGCTGCAGGCATCAGCATATGATTAAATCTCTAATAAAACTGAAATAAGGTATCACCACAGTAGCAGTAGTGTAGTTTTATCAGTACTGAGAAGAGCAGAGTATTTTTCCAACAGTTTTTGGCATTAGCGTAAGAATAGAGTACATTTACCGTCTGTAACAGTGGTTTGCTTCTGGTTAATATTTCTGCTACTATTTAAGATTTCCTTATTTAGGCGAATTCTAAAGATTTTTCAGGTTTTATTAAAGAAAACTGAACATTATAATCGCAAAAATCTATTTCAGATTTGTTAGAAATGCTTCTAGCGTGGAACAGCTACACCTCGGAAGCATGGTCCATACTGTTCTCAATTTAAACTTATCTCATTCATCATCTCATACAGTCTAGAATGTAGAAAACATCTTTATTGTGAGTATCCTGATGTAGAATTTAAGCAGCACTACTACTTCCAGTGCAGCATATCAGTGGAAAACTTGTAGACTTGTAAGCCATGCTAATTCCACACTAATGAGGGATTGCTGAAGCTGGATTATTTACGGAAGTCCCCATTCGCTGGAATCAGATTGGTGGGCTTTAGCGCGGTAATAATTGAATAACGTTTTTTGGTTAGCTTATTATTGATCCCAGACCGTTTTAGGGTTTTCCATTGTCTCCAACCAGAGAAACACAGATAATCTGATTATGCAGGAAGCATAATGGACTCACATGTAAGGACTACCCCCACCCCCCATCCCCCCGCCCCCTAATGTGATCAGCGGTATGGATTACCGTGGCTACATCTGTGCATTCTGGAAACCTAGTACTGGACGAAACCTGAGTAACATATATTTTAACCGCCAAATAGAGCTTTGTTCAGTTACTAGAAGTGTTGGATGATGAAACTCAGTGTCATATTATGCAAATATGTCGTGGGGTCGCAAGCTTTGGATGATGTTTACACTAGCATTAATACCTTAAGGGGTGGCCATACATGATAACATATTATTTATTTACAAAACAAACTGGACGAGCTGGGTGAAAAATTCTCCAAAAAATCTATCATTTCTGTTGTTTGCTTTTTTATCATGTATTTTTATCCTCCTCAGTAACACAGATGCAGTGAAGTATTATAAAAATTGTCACATGATATCGTAAGTATTACTGAATACCAGTATCGTAATATCATTGTTATCATGGGCAATTAGAGCTGCATGATATATCATTTAAGCATCGTCATCATGATGGACAGGACGTGTAATGTTACTTAAGGCAATTGATTCTTGACACAAGAAGTAAATACACAGCGCTGTCTCTGTGTCTGTGTGAGTGACAGGCTGCTGCTGCCTGAGAAGCGCAGCCTGAGAGTTCCGTAAGCAGCTCACCTGATTTATCAAATTCAACAATTTACCAAACAAGGAGTTGAATAATATGATGAGAACTAGAAATTAAATTCTATTGAACTCAGATGAGGAGGAGAGATTAGGAGATGTTTTAAGGAAAACAGGGCTGTAAAAGCTCTGTAGCTTTTTGTAAAATTGCTGTTTGTATTTATTGTAATGCTGTAATGTGTTTTACTGCGCTAATAAACAAACGCTTACTTCCCAGATAAGAAGCTTTTTCTTTACTACAAATTTCCACAGGTGCCTAAAACATTTGCACAATACTGTATATTGATATTAAATCCCAAAAACATGTTCAGAAATGTTTTTTATGCATTTGTTGCAGTTAACAGGTTGTTATTTTTCAGTGGAACAATGTTACTGTTTTTTTTTTTCTTTGAGATGAACATCTTGGAATGGCTTGAATTTAACTGTTAATTTGACCTAGAACATGGTGTTTTTCTGCTATTCCCAGCACTTTAAAGTGGTCAGATCCATGCCAGGTCATTTATTATTGTATTTTATTGCGTTTTTTTTTTTTTTTTTAATCAGAGTCTTAGTTCTGTTGTTTTTGTTGTTTTAATGTTTGAACTTTATATTTTTATATGAAATAAAACTTAAAATAGCATTTATTTTGCGAAAATATCATAAATATTGTGATATTATTTTAGGGCCACATCGCCTACCCATTCCTCATAGTCCTCCAAAGATTTCACCATGTGTTTTTAATTCTTTTTTAACAAGTTTTAAAGCTAAAATTACATGAGTAGTGTCTTAGGTAGAGTAGAGTTTTACCTCATATATGTCCGGTTCCATTTTATTCTCTCATTCATTGGGTCTACACAGCTGAGTGAAGCTGCTGGCTTCTTTATACTCTATACAGAGCCTGAGACCCCCAGCTGCCAGACACATTGTTTTAGCTATTGGGGGGTGGGCTTCAATGTGCCAGAAAGTAGAAGCATTAGAGAGGAAACTATCCTCTCTAGCCACATTAGGAACATGGGACCTTCAGGTTACGCTGCGGTCCATCTGACTTTGACACATGTGCACCATTTGAGTGACAAATTTGATTATAGCTGTGTGCTTAGTGTGAAATCGTAACATTTAAAAGCTATTTGCCGATACGTGATCACATTAGCTGTATCTGTAGGTCATTATGATATTAGATTAATGGCTGACTAGACTAGCATTGAGTTGGCTGTGTGTTCCTTAGGGAGCACTGAAAGAAAGCAAGGCTGGACGAACCATTTCTGTAAGTGCTTTTCTTTCTGTATCCAAACCACAGTTTTAAAGAAAAAAAAATGTGCAAAGTTTTTGGCATGGAGAAAATGGGAAATATAATCCTTAACAAAGATTTTTCTTGCCTAAGGTGTATGGTTTGGTATTAATTATAGATTGATTATAGTTATGTATTCATTAGGGGGCTGGACGATACGGTAAACATGTAAATTATCATGATAACCAATATTTATCTCCATATTTTCAAGCATATTAAATAAAAATGCTAAATAAATACTACAGTTATTTATATACAGTGATTTTTTTCAACATGTGCTGCACGTAATCCATTTAAACAAAACATATTGCCTAGTTCTAGTGCTTTCTAGAGTTGGGACTAATAGGGTTACGATGATTCCTACGATGATATCATGATACTGTGATTCTGCGATACTAAATATATATATTACAAGACAATTTTCTATGATACTTCACAGCATCTGTGTTACTGAAGAGGATAAAATACTCCTAAATAAGCAAAAAACAGCAATTATAGATTTATTGCTGTCAGTGTTCTTCACTGCAGATTTACCCTATTAATTTGATATAGCGCCACCATGTGAAGTAATGAAGCAGTACCTTTAGTAAGTCTTAGGGAGTCTTGGGAGTTTAAAGACCTGTTTACTATTTCAAATATTTTTTCAATAAACAGGTAAATATATTTGTTTTTTTTATCATTTAATAATTTGTTTAATAATTTAAAAGTGTATTACGATGAATCAAACCAAAATATACAGTAATATACAAATTTTGGACTATAAATAATACTGTCAAAGTCATTCAGACTATGAAGGAACACATAAGGAATCATGTAGTAACTTAAAAATGTTAAACTTACCAAAATACTCATTTAGGTCCTCTTATCTGGGGAGCTGTTAACTTGTGGTTTCTAAGGCTGGTAACTCTGATGAACTTATCCTGCACAACAGAGGAAACTCTTCCTCCCTTCCTCTTCCACCCTTTCCTGGGGCGGTCCTGATGAGGGCCAGTTCCATCATAATCAGGGTTCATACGGGTGCCTGGAAAATGCTTAAATTTTAACGTTCTGTTTTCTAGGCCTGGAAAGTGCTGGAATTTTGGAGAAAGTGCCTGAAAATGCACTTTTCTTTAAGTAACTAAATTTACTTAAAGAAAAATTGCAGAGTGTAAAGTAAAAAAAGGTCTTAATTTCTTCTCCTTCTGTTATTACCAAACACAATTCTGGGTGTGTTTACATAAACAGAATGCCATCTCTTGCAGTGTGATAAAAAACAACTCAATAATTTTGAGTATATGTATGAATAAATGCTATTCACTCATCCCAAATTTGACGTACTACAGTGACCGCTCGATCAAATGAATAGGGTAAACATGTGGTGAAGAACATTGGTTTTTAAATTGTGTGAAATTGACAACAATAAATCCATAATTCCTTCTGTTTACTTACTTAGAAGTAATTTTTTTTCTTAGTAGCATAAATTAAATATCGCCGAATAGCAGTTTTGAGATATCACTGTTATCATTAAATTACCACAGCTGATAATGGGTCTTGAAAGTGCTTGAAAAGTGCTTGAATTTTACCTCGTAAAAGGTGTATGAACCCTGCATAATGTTTTTGATGATATTGAAACGTTTCAAATTGACTGACCTTCATTACTTTAAGTATATATTTTTCTTTATTTAGTTGAGTAGTTCTTGCCATAATATGAATTATGTGGGTTCTTCACAACTAACTGATGCTCTCAAACAAGTCAAGAAGCAGGAAATTCAAGAAATTTAAGTAATTAACTCTTGATGAGTTCAGCACAGCTGTTAACTGAAAGCCTGAATTCCAGGTGACTCTACCTCATAAAGCTGACTTAGAAAATCCAGCAGAGATGTGCAAAACTGTCTCTATCTAAGCAAGAGGTGCTACTTTGATCTGCATATGCCTGACAGAGTTATGCCAGGCTAGCATAATTAAATAAGGGGAAGCGGGGCTGCTGGGTAATGCCACAAAATGTCATGCTTTAAAGTTGGCTACAGACAGTGTCTATAAATGTAGGTCAATGTAAAATTATGATTATGATTTTGAAAATCACACAGACCTAGCCCTGTATTTCTTGGTAAATGGTGCATGTAGAGCAGGGGTGTCCAAACTACGGCCCGTGGGCCATTTGCGGCCCATTTCCTTTTTTGGAGCGGCCCGCGAGGTATATTAGAAATAGAATGAAAGTTGGCCCGCTGTTAAGCAGGTTTTTATAATGCAAGATTCAAAGTTTAAACGCTAGGTCTCAGAAACGGGCCAAAGAGTCTAAAAGCAGAGAGAGTGCGCATTTCTAGTGCAGAAAAACGGAGCAAAAGAGTCTAAAAGCGGAGAGAGTGCGCATTTCTAGCACATAAATATGGGGCAAAAGAGTCTAAAAGCGGAGAGAGTGCGCATTTCTAGCGCAAAAAACAGGGCAAAAGAGTCTAAAAGTTGCTGTAATTACGGAGTTTAATATTAAGAGACATCATGAAATTAAACATCAATTTGAAAAATCTTAGTTTACACAACACTGTCAAAGATAAAGACAGTTAGTCAAATGGTGTGTAAATGAAATAATCAGGAAAAAAGTATTATTTAAAGTGGTTTATTTTATTATTTGTTTTATTATAGAGTCTGTGGCCCGTGACTTCAAATATATTTCTCCTTCTGGCCCCCAACAAAAAAAGTTTGGACACCCCTGATGTAGAGAGTAGAGAACAGTCCTTTTTTTTGCAGTTTTCTGCAGTTTTACAAATTGCAGCACTGCCTAATTCTAAAAGGTTCCTTTTATTGGTTTTACACAGAAGAATGTGATGGTAAATTATCCTTTTAGGGCTTTGCTTTGTAGAGCACTCAGTTTGCCACCTTCTTGCTTTACATTTCTTCTTACTAAAGAAATAAAAAAGACCTGTCTTAATTTATGAGTCCTGGTGGAGCGTTTTAACAAGCCCGTGAAGCTTAGAGTGGGAAGTTAAGTGTGACGCTGGCTCTCTCTCTCCCCCGGGTCCACGCTTTCTTCCAGACATTTTGAGCGTTTTTTGAGAGAGGGAGAGAGAGGGAAAGAGGGAACGCGAGAGTGAGTTCACCCACAGCCCATGGCGGAATGGCTCAGTACTCACCAGTCTTTAATTTGCACAATTTCCGGCTATTCATTTACGCCCCAGACGATGGCTGATTATAAGCTATGCGTGTTCATATTTCATGGCTTCGCTGCCTCTCCTCTGATAGGCTTCTGCCAGATGAATGTCAATTGAAAAAAAATAAAAAACAAAGATGGTGTGGCACTCAGCATGGAAGCACAACAAAAATAAAACAAGCTGAATGTGGAACAAAGGATTACACAACCAAATTGAATGGATGCTTGAGTCAGCCCTATGAAGAAATTTTATTTGTCCAATTTTATTTTTCCCTTTGTCATACAGCTTTCTGACTCAGTTTCTCTGATTTTGCTATTTATAGGTTTATGTTTGAGTGAAATGAATATTGTTGTTTTATTCTATAAACTATAGAAAATATTTCTCCCAAATTCCAAATAAAATATTGTCATTTAGAGCATTTATTTGCAGAAAATGAGAAATGGCTGGGAAAAAAAACCTCAAATAATGCAAAGAAAACAAGTTCATATTCATTCAAGTTTTTTAAGAGTTCAGAAATCAATATTTGGTGGACTAACCCTGGTTTTTAATCACAGTTTTCATGCAATCTTGGCATCATGTTCTCCTCCACCAGTCTTACACACTGCTTTTGGATAACTTTATGCCTTTACTCCTGGTGCAGAAATTTAAGCATTTGGTTTGATGGCTTGTGATCATCCATCCTGCTCTTGATTATATTCCAGAGGTTTACAATTTGTTAAAATCAAAGAAACTCATCATTTTTAGTGGTCTCTTATATCTTATTTGTTCAAAGTTTGCCTCGTATGTTTCTCCTCTGTAATTTTAAACCAGTTGTAGCTAAAAAGTACTGAAATTCTTTTAGTGATTGAGTGACTACAGCTAGTAACACAATAATGTTATGTGTACTTCAGATTATTTATTCATTGAACCTTCATGCCATTCATTCAAGCCCGGCTCTGTTTGGGTACATTATCATGACAATGCCTTCTATTATCTTTAACAACTGTGACTAATCACTTTAGGCTCTCCTTGGTGACCTGTTGGAATTTAAAGCTGTTGGATGGATGCTGCAGATGTCATTGCAGATGGTGATTGTATTCAGGACGATAAGTTAGTTTAAGATAAGAAAGTTTACAAGTGAAGCTGCTATCAGACAAAATGTGACATGATTGACTTGATTATGCATCCTATACATCAAACAAGATAACATAAGACAAGATAAGATAAGATAATCCTTTATTAATCCCACAGCTGGTAAATTCGCATTGTTGCATCAGTTCACACAGAGGACAGAACAGAAGTGTCAGAAAATATATAAATGTTATCGCTATATACAAAAAATACAGAATAGTACAATACAATATAGTACAATACCTAACAGCCATTCCGAATCTCATTCATAGGGTTGAATATGCATGTGGCTCTGATTATTAGAGTATCTGTTTTTGGGCCCACAGCGTGGAAATATTATACCTTCATGCTCCTGCCGTGAGCCCTATTGATGTTTTAGTTCTGCTCTAATGAATTGGTAACCCTGCATGCGTAGCTCTGTGGAGGTGCACGCTGGAATCCTGCAGCACTGTTTATCCTGACGCTTATTAAACACCCGTGTCATGCCTTTTACAATTGCCAAGAATATTTTGACAGGAATCCCATCAAGCTCTTATTGTATTTATTAGGGAGATTTTCGAAATCCTATCAGCATTATGGAGGCATTCAGGCTCATGGTTGGGGGAGGAGACTCTTATGAATGATTGGATGTGGAGTAGAGGAGTAGAGGAATAGAGGCAGGAAATGGCCTGTTATGACAAGATCCAGGGACGTTTAGGGAGCTTTCACACCTGCCTTATTTGGTCCAGACTTTTTAGTTTTAAAGTGTGAACGTGGCCACCACCCACGGTCCTAATCAAAGGACTAAAATTTCTGGTTCGGTTAATTTGCAATGTGAAAACACTTTTCTAGATGGTTCATAACGTTCTAAACGATTACTTTTATGTGGATTATTTTTTCTGGAGCCGTTCGCTTGTGGTGAGAACACGATCTGGTCTCGATCTGACCCAGCTATCAAACTGACCTTGGCCTATATGTGTCCCTATATGTGTCAATCTGGCGCCCACCATCAGGCCTCACTGAAACTTTGATCTGATTTAATTCATGCTGCCTTGCCCTAAGCAAACCGTGTTCAAACTCACTCACAAGACAACACCTCACAACTTACACAGGTGTATGAGTTGCCAAGTTCTTCAGTGATTAATATACATACTGCTACCCTATGACTTCTGGCATCTGTCAAGGTTTAGTTTCAACAACAAAAACATTCATGTATATCAGGGGTCACTATTAGGTGGACCGCGGTCCGGGTCCGGACCCAGACGTTGTCCAATGCGGACCCAAATCGATAAACCACTGAGAAGGATTGAATTCTGATAGTGTTCATTTAAAGCGGCAGAATTTGTCTTGTCTTTACAGTAAACGTACTCTGCGGCACAGTAAACGCACTGACCAATCACTTGTAGTGTAAAATCTTCAAACACTCTCCTCGGCCAATCAGATCTGTGCAGAACGCTGCCCTGGCTAGTGAATTGGGACGCAGCCGGGAAAAAAAAAAAACACCTTCATAAAGATATCACGGAGAACGGACGGAAAAACTAGAACAGGCAGTAAATAAAGACATGCCGAGCGCGAGAGAGACAGGGGCGGAATGTAAACAAAAACTGGCCAGAGAGGCATTTTATTATTATTATATATTTTTTATTTCAAACAACCTCACGGGTCAGATGTTTTTATATATATATATATATATATATATATATATATATATATATATATATATATATATATATATATATATATATATATGTGTGTGTATTAGTATACAGGATATAGCACTGAAATCGGACCTTTGACAGACGAAATTTTCAACTAGACCGTACTGAATTCGAATTAAATACCCTGATGTAAATCACTGATGTGCTATAGTTAACTATGTCAAGTGTTTGAATGTGTGACTTGCCTTGTTTAGAATACCTACAGTATATTGTAACACACTGTAAAAGGCCAATATTAAGATACTGCTCCCAAGAAAAATGCAACACTGTGCAATTCCACTGCCCACATTTCTCCAGGTCTCCTAACCGTGCGGTCACACATACCCGCGACTGGAAAAATGATCAGGGAAGTCTCGTTTGAAGTTCCTAGGCCACTGGAGCAGACGCATACTTTATTTCTCCATGTCATCTGCTAAAGTCTTCACACCATCGACGCGTTTATTCCAGTTCGATCTTTCCATGATACAAACTGAGCCCTAGCCTGCGAGTGTCTAGGTCGCAGTGAGTGTGGGTAAGTGCACACAGCTGTGAAAGGCGTGCTGAAGCGGAAATGTAAAAGAACCCTACTCTTTACAGTATCCTAAAAAGAACCTAGAACAAAGATCAAACAGTCTGTCTGCTGCTGGCAGCTTCCTACAATCTAATCCACCTCACTAAGTACTGACAGACCACGCCACAAAGTCTGACAGCTCAGGAAACGCTCATTTATCTAAATAAGAAAAAGACAAGAGTTTAAATTAGTGTAATCAGATTAATCATAACAATACTCTGTGATTAACTTCTTAAAACGCAAGATTTGCTGCTCAGCTTTTAAACACTGTTTTCACTGGGACGTCCAGAACAGATGTAGGAAACAGAGTGTCACGACTAAGTGCAGTGAATGCTGAACATTACTGCCTGTGTGAACAGCATGGAGCAGCAGAGACAGCGTTATTATCTGGCTAATACAAAAATAAAATGAGTTTCTTTTGTTGATTTTATCAAATTGAAAACCTCTGGAATATAATCAAGAGGAAGATGGATGATCACAAGCCATCAAACCAAACTGAACTGCTTGAATTTTTGCACCAGGAGTAAAGGCATAAAGTTATCCAAAAGCAGTGTGTAAGACTGGTGGAGGAGAACATGCCAATATGCATAAAAACTGTGATTAAAAACCAGGTTTATTCCACAGAATATTGATTTCTGAACTCTTAAAACGTATTTTATGAATATGAACTTGTTTTCTTTGCATTATATGAGGTCTGAAAGCTCTACATCATTTTTGTTATCTCAGTCATTTCTCATTTTCTGCAAATAAGTTCTCTAAATGACTACAGTTTTATTTGGAAATTGGGAGAATTGTTGTCCATAGTTAATCAAATAAAACAACAAGGTTCATTTTACTCAAACATAAAGCTATAAATAGCAAAATCAGAGAAACTGATTCAGAAATTGAAGTGGTCTCTTCATTATTTCCAGAGCTGTATAGACCTTTGTTTACTGAAGCCCAGACACATGAACCCAGAACCAGATACTTTAGGCTGGAGGCTGGAAGCCGGAGATACTACTGGTTTATCTTCAGGTTCTTTAAAAGCCATCGTTTCCCAACCTCTGTCTAGACTGCTTTGACATTCCAGAAAGCTAGTCTGATATGAGGGAGTGATTTGAAATACAGTATACAGAAGGCTTTTCACTCCCTATTTAATTGCATTTTTAAAGTTTACTTACTTTTTTTTGTTGCTTCTGGAGATTCAGTAGAGGGCTCTTCGCTTGGGTTTTAGAACGACTGGCTTTATTTATGGGCTACTCTTTCTTCTGCTTTTTCTTATTTTAAGTCCATTTGTGTTTGTGTTTTGTGTGTTTGGATCTGGATCGGCTGAGCAATGCTGTCTCCGCACAGATCTCCCTTCCACTTTCTAGACGTTATACAGCGTCCCTGTAATCATCTGCCCGTTTAAAGCTACACCACTTGTAAAGTGTACTCACTAAAATGGGCAGCAGGTTTGGCAAGAAGCAACAGAAGAAGAAGTAGCAGTAGTGGGAAGAGTGCTTTTCGTCTCCAGACTCCAGAGCACTCTGGTATTTTAAATGGCTCTATCTGTGGCCAAGGTTTCTCCTCCTAAAAGGCATTATTTTATGATAACAAATAAAGACACCAGAGAGGTGAAACAGTTCCCAGGAGCATTAACTGTGTCATGCTTAACCTTTATCCCATCAATTTATCAGCAGAGTGTGTTAGAGTGGAAGACTTTGTGTGTGTGTGTGTGTGTGTGTATATGTGTGGGGGGGGAGAGACATCCTTTTCTCTTGGCGCCTCCTCCTTTTTGTCTCCATGGTAGAAGATCTTCTAAAGTGCCGGGCAAAACAGAGAGAACCCAAGGGTCATTGGACGGTCAGCTAATCCAGGTTGCCCAAGAGCCTGTCTGTTTTTACCAGCAACCATTTTTCTATGTAAAAACCTTGGAAATTTGTTCAAAAACTGGAAAATTAGAAAGCCTACCATGTGAGGATGCACAATATAACATTT
The DNA here is from genome assembly GCF_023375975.1 of Astyanax mexicanus. Classification (NCBI taxonomy): domain Eukaryota; kingdom Metazoa; phylum Chordata; class Actinopteri; order Characiformes; family Acestrorhamphidae; genus Astyanax; species Astyanax mexicanus. The sequence goes on along the minus strand of NC_064424.1, from coordinate 7,853,629 downwards.
CAGAATCGTCATCACAATGTGTGCATGCACAATAGCCACATTTCAGCATATCAATGTCACATAATGCAAATTTAATCAAAATCATCAAGCTTTTGCTGCTTCGTATAAAATATAAAAAAAAATGCACAATATTATTTACCATGAAAAAAACCTACCAGAGACAATTTATATCTGCCTATTACAATTGATTTGACTTTAGTTTTTTGGATACACAGAGTGCATTATTGAATGTCATGGCATGTTGGACCATTAATTTGATCGTAGTCAGTTGGAAATGAATGTATTGCAAAGCAGAAAAATATCACAATGACTTATTACCTACTATCATGTCTGCCCAACACAGTTGAAAAATCAGGTAGATTATGTCAAAATGATTATCCTGTAGTTTATGGGGTCTATAATACAATCTTTATTCTTCCAATCTTTCTTCTAGAGCAGTTGTGGACACCCCCAATTTTGTGATTCATGAATATAAAGCATGTTTAATATTTACGACTTTAATATTTACTCAGTATTCTGTAGTATAGGCTATTATGCAAGTGTAATATGCTGTATGTACATACTTTATATTAAACTGTGATATATGAATTATATGTTCATATATATTAAAATCAATGTACAAACTCTATTTGAAACCCTTTGATATTGGAACAGTTACACATCCTTACATATATGCTGGGCCCATAACATATGTTTGGTTATGTATGTATAAAAAACATCTTCTTATTTTATTTCAGTAATTCAGTTCAAAATGTGAAACTCATATATTATATAGATGTATTACACACAGAGTGATCTATTTTAAGCGTTTATTTCTTTTATTGTTGATGATTATGGCTTACAGACAATGAAAACCCAAAAATCAGTGTCTCATAAAATTAGAATATTATATAAGACCAATTGGTTCTGTTGGCAGTGTGGGCAGTGCGCCAAGTCCTGCTGTAAAATGAAATCCGCATCTCCATAAACGTTGTCAGCAGAGGGAAGCTGTAAGTGCTGTAAGATTTTGTGGGAAAACAAAACTGCACTGACTTTAGACTTGATACTAAAACACAGTGGATCAACACCAGCAGATGACATGTCTCTTTATCCAAACCATCACTGATTGGTGGAAACTTCACACTAGACCTCAAGCAGTTTGGACTGTGTGTCTCTCCGCTCTTCCTCCAGACTCTGATCTCTTGATTTATAAATGAAATGTAAAATTTACTGATGATCAGCGAGGGTTTGGATATCTATATATATTCAGAGGATGTATGGTATGAGGTGCAAGACTTCCATGTGGGGCTTTTTTAGTATGAGAGGTATTGTTGATTTAAGTCATGTGATTTAAGTTCATGTGTTTTTTTTCCTCTTATTTTTCTAGACTGCATCACTATATATCATTTTGACAGAGGAGTAAAATTTCACATTTTTCATATTTCTCTCCAGAGCCGCCCTACACCGTACGCATGTTTCTTGAATGGGCAGCTTGTCAGCGGGACTGTCTCTGATTTGAAAACTGCTAGAACAGATCGCTGCCATTTTCCGGCAAAAAAAAGAGCTTTGAAGCATGGCGTGCTTAGATGTGGTATATGGCCCGCAATGCTAGCCGAATAAAAAGCCTCATGAATTGTTAGTGGAGACTCAAGGCGGCTTTATACCACATCATTGAGCACACACAGTGACCGGAGTGTTGCTCAGCACCCCGTTCACTTTATCATGTGCATAAAGAATTGTGCTTCTGACGCTGTACGGTAGAGCGGGGCTGGCTGAAGGCCTCGTGCCATGCTTGATCCATTTGCTGCACGTCTGGCTTCGCGTGCAGCCGTGGAATCGATATTATTCTTCAGTGGTTGTTCTGCAGGCATGGCTACATGGCCTGCGTGGCAATTAAACCCGGGGAATCGTTGCGATTGCGCACGGGGGCTGTCTGCCTGCGGACGGCCGAATGCGAATGTGGAATTCAGTACAGCATGTAATTAAGGGCTCGCTCGAGTGTGCGGACGGCGTTTCTAGCCCTGAGAGCCGACATGGTGAAGTGAAGAGAGCTGAAGAGAAGTTCCTCTCCAGCATACAATCCTCTGTGGAGAAGCCTGTCTAAAAACCTGGCTGCTTCGCCACTGTCCATTTCACGTGCTTTATGGGTTTAGTCCGTGAGCTTGCTCTATATTTGCAGCACCAGGAAACGAGCCCTTGCTTCCCATCTGCTCCCGGCCGGGGTTTTGTGGGGATCATTTTGTGGGCATAATTTGCCCGGATGAAAGAATGGCTTAACTGTCATCAGCACCTGTGCCTTGGCCTTCTGCGAAAATTGTCAAGGTGTACCGAAAGAACGGCTGTTGGAAAGGCCTGTGCCGAACCGTTAGGTGGAACAGTAGTGCGAGATGAATGCCACGGTCCAATCGAGTTCAGAGCACACACTGTTGCATCTGTTTGCCTCTGCACTGGCTAAATCACATTCAGCAGCAGAGCTTGATGAGCTAAAGACCATACCTGTACAATTGCAAATCCTCTGATTGCTGCATCTGGAATCTGGATCTCTCCGGAGACGGCCGGACCGTCTGGTCGCTGTGTTATCAACCTCCTGTCATAACAGGGCCTGTTTTGGATTATGTGCTTGTTTTGGTGAGTACTGCAGACCAGATCCTGCTTTAATTACCTGTAAAAAGTACAGCAGCTGTCTGTGTGGTGATGGATGTGTACGCTTGACACGCGACGTGGCCCTTAACGCTCTTTAAGCATGCACGGATTAAGCAATACGCCAGTCCCAGAGAAGCCCCTGTCACCCATCTTAGAGAATTCTAATGGAAAATGTCACTTGTAATTGGATATGCTGTGACCTTTTTTATCAGTGAGGTGTGTTGCAGTTCCCTCTTTTTGTGCAGGAGCCCTAATTGCCTGCCACAGAGATCCCACTTTTACTCCGCCCCCCTCTGCACATCGGGGCAGAACAGTTCAACAGTTGCCGCTCCTCCTCTTAGCCTCCCTCCTAGAATAACCTGCAGCTTTGCAGACTCTGCGTTTCTTCCAGGGCTTCCAGCGGCTTATCCGGCGCTGGTTTATAATGTGGAATGTTAGTGCAGGGAATAATGTGCTGTGCTCGACAGGGAGACTGTATTCCTCCTCACTCCGGAGAGTAGCGGTTTGTTACGCACCAGCTGTGACATGTAGGCCGGACTTGAAGACAGATCCATCAGCAGTGACGGGCCGTTTTAGACGCTGGAGCCGTGATGAAGGCCTTGAGCTCGAGCTCGCAGAGGAATCGGCGCTGGCTCCGCTCCACCAGGCTTTGGCTAGTTAGTATTTACATTCAGTAAAAGCCTGTGTGTGTGGAGAGATCTGGAGCCACCACTAAGGAAAGAACATCAGTGCTCGCTTCTCCGCTTAACTGTGTGTTTTTGCCTTTGTGTTCGTGGGCCTTTATTTCCCCCGTTTTCATTTTTTCATCTCTCATCTCCATTTTATTTGCCAGTGATTCCATCCACACAGCATCAAATTGCGCTTGATGATGGCTATTGATTGCTGCCGCTCGTGAGTCTCTGTGCTTGTGTGTGTTGGTGGCGTACAAATAATGATTCAGAGCAGAGGAAGGCAACATATAGCTTTGTTGGTGTTGTTTTGTTTTATATGTTTCCCAGAATTTGAATGAGTGTGTTGTGTTTTTTCACACAATTAAAAAAGGTGCAAGCCTGTCTGAATAGAAGCAATTCTGGTGCTTAGGCTACATTTATACAGCAGGTAAAATGGAACAAATCTGCATTTCTCAACAAATTAGATGTTTCCCAAATTTCTGAAATTCATACAGCCAATTACCCAACTCACTCATTAGGGCTGCTATCACAAGTGATGCCCCAAACACCAGGAGGGTGAAGACTAGCACATGCCTCCTCCGATACATACATGAAGTTAGCCACCACCTCTTTTTGAACATACAAACGTCACATGTACAGCCTCTAAAAGAGGAGCCGGTTCAGTTTTACTGAAGGTGTTTGGCTGGTGGAGCAATGGAGACTTCAGAAGTGCTCATTCACCCATAGTAAAAACAAAGAAACAAAAGAGTGAAGCAAGCTCTGAAGCCAAAAAGGAACAAGATAGAGTCCACACTTAAACCAGGATTAATTATCGGATTGCGGTTTGAACGGTGGAGAGAGCTTTCAGACTAAAAATAATCTGGAATCGGATTCATCCGCTCTAAAAGGAGACCGCATCACACCCGCATAGTTTAAAATGATTCTTTAAAATGCCCGGTGCAATTACCAATTCTCACCAGAGAGGGCCCTAAATCACCCAAATCCCAAAGGAACATCAGACATCGGCTTTAAATAACACGATTGCATAAACTCTTATTGTGTTATTTTCACTCATACATTGCATCTCCTAAAATCACACTATTATACCAGAATTTTTTTTATTAAGTTAAATGTAAAAAAAAGTCATTTTGGAGCATTTCTATTAGTTTCTATAAGTTCGACACAATGTAAAATGCAGCCAGATTCATGTCTAATAAATGATTTTGCGAGACTATTTGGAAATGGAAAAAACATTTTAATGCTTTTGGGAGATCATGACCCTGTATGATGCTACACCTATCCTTGGCTGGGAGTCTGAGAGAGTATGATTAGTCTCACTCGTTCTGGGTGGGTAGGACGGTGTTCCCTGTTCCCTATCACTCGTCACAATGTTAGCCAAGTCAGGGCTTTGTTAGCTGACATCTCAAACAAAAAGTACGGGAACTTAGCATTCTCCTCCATGTAGCAGGTCAATACAAAGCTGTGGGGCTTCTCGTTACTCAGAGGAAGCACGTACTAACCTTCACCTCCCAGCACTGCTAGCATTGCTCAATCACTAGACAAGATGAATAAATTGGGGGGAAAATTGGGAAAAATCCCATCAGTTGTAGCTCTATCTATTCCATACACTGATCAGCCATAACATTAGCACCACTGACAGGTGAAGTAAAGGACACTGATTGTCTTTATCTACAGTTGTATCTGCCGAAGTCTTGGATTTATTAACAGATAAACTTATGTTTAAAATAAAGTGAATAAGACTTAATATTTAGTTGCAAATGCTTTGCTTGCAGTAACTGCATCATGTATGTGACCCTCTGAGATCACTAACCATCATTAGCTAACATCACTTTCTGGTTTTCCTTGGTCTACCTGTTCACCACCTGTTGTTTAGTACACCAGTGACGACTTTCTTCTTTAGGACATTCCAAACTTATGTTCTGGCTATGGACACTATTTATGCTCTAATGGTTCTGATTGATTCTCCATCTTCTCTAACTTTCACAGTTGCTTGTTTTTCACACATAGGCAGCTCTATGGTTTGAATAATCAGTGTATCAGGACATACCTGGGCAACAAATCACACCTGATAGTCACATGTTCCAGTTTTTTTGCTCATGAGAAAACTGGGTGGGTTCAGACAGAAGGTGCTGAAATCTTCTGAACTGTGAATCAGATCCAGATGTAAATACCTGGAAATAAAAGCTGAAATGTTGAACTTTTGTCTCGTATGAATGTTTTTAATGTCAATGAGTATTGACCTCATTGTTTCAATACTTTTGGAGGAGACTGTAACTGTAACTCTAACTCTACCTCTAAGTTTCTAAACCTAAACCTGTTGTTAATTAAAATCTCTAAGGCTGTCCACATTAAGTGGGAATGATTTATTTTTCTTTACTTTTTTGCAGAAGGAGCAACCAGACTCAATGTACTCAGTTTTTCATAGCCTATTTTATTTTACATTACATTAAGTGTCACTGCTGTCTTGCTGATGTATTTTGTCCATTCCACGTTCTTTGCAAGCCTCTGAAAAAAGGAAATATCATTATCAATCTTGTGTGTAGTGTATTTCGGCAGTGCTTCAGTGTCTTCAGGTGTCATGATTTTAGGTTTTTGTACCTTTTGCATGTTACACGCTAGGGCTGCACGATACATCGTTTAAGCATCATCATCGCAATGTGCACATGCGCAATAGTCACAGTGCAGGATGTGCGACGCCAATTAAACACGCCATGTTGCAATGTTTTGATTTGTTTTGAGACAAGAAGTAGATACACAGCGCTGTCTCTGTGTCTGTGTGAGTGACAGGCTGCTGCTGCCTGAGAAGCGGGAGGGAGATAACCACATGGCCTCCATCCACATGGTTGGGCACATGCTTGTAAATGTGAGCACGTGTGGAAAGCTGTGCACCTCAGTCCAGCACAGTTTTGTGGTGCAGATATTTCCAGTTACTGCTGAATTCACGCTTTTAATCCCAGAAAAAAATGCTCTCTCTTATTTACCTTTTAAAAATCCATTTAAATGCCTGATTAAAGGGCTGATTACTGTTGTTTTGCTGGTTTCCTTGGGTTTTAAGAGCTTGGCTGACTCAGCTCTTCATTGGTCCAGACATGGGCCCTGCATTGTTTAATATCACGATTTATATCACCAAAAAATTTGCAATGTAATTTTTTTTTCAATATCGTGCAGCCATATTAAAGCCATTAGCAGGGCTGTGGTAGCTTTAGTGAAACATGAGCACCATGTGTACATCAGCTCAGCACTTTCATTACTGCTTCAGACGGTGAAGCTGCTGCAGACATGATGACGTGACGTGATGAGTAATCCCTAGTAGTCTTTCTCTCGCTGCCTCATCGTTGGCCGTCCACACTGAGAGTCACGACACTCGTGTTGTACGTCTCAGACGGAGGCTGAACTGCTGAACCCTGCTACTACACACAGCATCCTTAAAGACCACAGGGACTCGCGTATTTCAAGCCCTGTCGTCGTGTGCTTTCACAGTGCTTTATCTGCTGCTGTTCGCAATATTACAATATTTGCAGCCCCCTCCCGCTCTTTAATTCCTACCACCATCTCCGCCTCCATGTGGGTATTAGGTAAAATCAATATTTAAATGATAAACACAGTCTTTGAGGAGCTGGAGTTGGAGGAACCCCTCTTGCTGCTTTATTTTTTTGCCAATAACAAATCTGTCTGTAGGCGCACTCGTCGGTTCGGATCAGCAGAGCAGAAGAAATGATGTGATTTTAATCAGGCTGCGTAACCCTTGGACAACCTTTAAGCCGAGCAGAGTTACCGGCAGCTCCGGCCAAAGAAAACTTGTTTATGTTAAGAGTATTCCGCCACAGGAATGCCTACAATATTTGCTCCGACTACCTCTACAGCCGCCCTCATCCAAACTGCTAATGAGGTGAATCTGTAATTATCTGCATATCAGATCTAGCTCACTGAATTACAAATAATATTCCTAAATTAGTTGAACTCTTTCTGGAGTGCAGTCAAGAATCAGGCCTCACCTAAATAAGCAGAAGCGAGCGAGCGAGCGAGCGTTGTTTTTCTCCTTTTTTCGCTCGGATACGAAGCTGCTTAGTCGTCTTCACTTCACTGATGTGTTAAATGCTTTTAATTGGATTGTCTGAGGAAGTTCTAAAGAGGAGGATAGCATCTAAAAAAAAAAACTGACTTGACTGCTTCCTTCGCGCTGTGTTTATATGCTTTTATGTACTGTGTCTGGACCTGTCACAGTTAGGGCTGCACAATATTTAAAAGAAAAATAATAATAATAAAGACATTGCAAATGTCTATAGATAGATAGATAGATAGATAGATACTTTATTGATCCCGAAGGAAATTTAGCAAACGTATACGTTGTTGCTCTTCGATATATATTGCGATATATAACAAAACACAGGATTTTCACCTTTTTTCTTACATCTTGCCAGAATCCATAGATCCAACATGTCATATTAATGACATATTAATAATAGCTTGTGTATCAGTAGCTATTGTATTAAATCAGGTGCCATTTATTACAGTATCGTGTCATGTCAACACCCAAAAATACCACTGCTTTCAATTTAAAAGAAAGCTTTAGGAGCACCAAGTGGTCCAGCTTGCAATCAGCTGCCGGAGCTCTGAGAGAGCACAGTTGGTCTTGCTTTCTCTGGATGGGTACTGTAGATGGCGCTCTTTTCTCTCATCACTCCAAAGAGTGATGTGGATCAGCACAAGGCTGCGTCTGTGAGCTGGTGTATCAGAACCGAGTCACTGCACTTTCCTCCGAGCGTTAGAGCTGTGATGCTACTCGGTAATGCTGCATCAGCAACAGTTGGAAAAGAGGCGTATTCTGACTTCACATGTGTCGGAGGAGGCGTGTGCTAGTCTTCACCCTCCTTGTGTCGTGGCATCACTACTGATGGGGATATACAGCTAAGTAGCATGAGGGCACAGTATGTCAAACTATATTTTATTTACACTTGATTTATTTATAATAAAGAATACAAAAATATTTTTGTGCTCCTATCTAAATGTATGAATAGTCTAAATAATTAAATGTTGATGGGTTTTAAATGGTGGGAATTCATTATGAAAGTATAACATCTTCTCCAAACAAAAAAACGAGGCAATAAATCTTATGTATTTTTTTTCTTTGATTTAAGTGATTTGAATTTGATGTAAAATTAGGGATTTTAACTAGATTTTGGGATTTTACACCATTGGCAGTTTTTTTTTTCACTTTAGCATACAGCTCTGGAAAAAAATAAGAGACTACTTAAAAATTATGTTTTCTTTGCAAATTTCTTATTTTCTGCAAATAAATGCTCTAAATGACAATATTTTTATTTGGAATTTGGGAGAAATGTTGTCTGTAGTTTATAGAATAAAATAACAAGGTTCATTTTATTCAAACATAAACCTATAAATAGCAAAATCAGAGAAACTGATTCAGAAACTGAAGTGGTCTCTTAGTTTTTTTTCCAGAGCTGTGTACATCTCAATTCTTATATTTTTTCTAGTTTTTGTAAATGGATTTTTGCAGTGTTTAAAAGAGTGAGTTATTGTGACAGGTCTGCTACTGTCTAGAGTTTACAGAAAAGCAGGAAGAAACAAGAAAGTAAGGTAAACTCTCTTCACTGATGCCCGATTAATTTGGAATCACAGCAGATTCCCCAGTCAAAGAGGTCTTGGTATCGGTGCCTAATTATTTTTGACAGGTGAGAGGTGTCTCTGACAGCCCGCCCCCTCTTTTGTGCCCGCCCCGCTTTCACCTCATTCGCGAGCGCTTTTACAGCAATTACAGATTTACCAAGCTCTTGAATTTTTAAACATCATATTATATTATATCCACTTCTAAATTGAATTGGCTATGTGTCAACCTTGGCTGAACGTTTCTGCATGTTTACCTACAATATTCATTAAGTCCTCCCTGGCCAGACAGGCATAACCTATTCAAACTCGGTTCAGTAAGCAGATCTCGGCATCGTTCTCGAGAGCAGAGCCAGTCATATAGAACCCGGTTCAGCGTGTGTAATTGAGAGCAATGGCTCCGATTAATTCAGAGCAGACAGAGGAGCTGTAGCGCCATAAATCCACCACGTGCCAGCGCTAATAAAGCGGGGCGCTGCAGACGTGCTGAATAAGGACAAGTGTTTTGCTTGCTGAACCTGCTGCGGGATCAGAGTAGCTACACTGCGTCTGTGATGTACACATGAAAAGAGGCATGAATATGCAGTTTTTTACAGCAGTGCACTCTTCATTATAACATAAAAGGAGGCGCAAAGCAACAGGTAATGAGAAACAGCAGATGAAACAGATGATGTAGCGCAGGCTACTGATTAATACGGCCATCTCGGCGAAAACGTGCCTACCTTCGCATATCGGCTACATCAGAATATCTGATCAGGTGTGGTGACATTGCGGCATTTCGTTGCAGAGTCTCGTGCGCCTGCATTTCGTGATGCATGGTGCGCGATAGCAGGCCTCGTGGATGCGTGAATGCGGTTCTGATAACATCCTCTACCTCTCTGGAGCTCATATCACACTATCTAGACCATAATGCTATGCATGTATGTACATATACTAGAAGTTTGGTCACTGTGTTTAAGGTCAAAGAAGAAGAAGAAGACTGCTAAGAGCTAGATCTTGAGGATGAGCTCATGAGAACCTTAATAGAGATTAGGACATACTGTAATTGGTAGTTTTCCTAGACAGCAGCCAGGCCTAGCAAAACTAACTACAACAATCTATGACTAGGATTAATAGCTTTCCAGGAAACCAATTCTGTTCATACAGTAAGCTAATGTATGACCATCTAACCTGATCAAATCTGTGTAAATATATTTTAATCAGGACCTGTGCCTCATATGGTTCAAGCCCAAACTCTATCCATAACCTAGTAGATTAGCCACAAGCTAGCATGCTAGTAACCCTTGGACTCGGTTCTGATACATCAGCTCACAGACACAGCCTTGTGCTGATCGACATCACCCTTTGGAGTGATGAGGGGGAAAGAGCACCATCTACTGTACCCATCCAGAGACATCAAGGCTAACTGTGCTCTCTCAGGGTCCGGCAGCTGATGGCAAGCTGCATGACTGGGTTTCGAACCAGCGATCTCCCAATCATAGTGACATCATAGAGCCCCTACAATATGTGGCATCTCATACATATATCTATAAGCCTTTAAAGTGTCACTTTTAGGCTTGTGATCATCCATCTTCCTCTTAGTTATATCCCAGATTTTTTTTATTTTATTTGGTAAAATCAGATTTTTTTTTCCAAAGCTGTGTTCATATTAAATGTTCAGACCTCCCTACCTATTATTGCCTGCCTGTTATGTATTACTTACCAACCCCTTCTAATATAACATAGCTTATAGTCTAAAACTAGCCCTGTCAGCCAATGACCTAAGAGTCCTAAGAGTCCTGAGAGTCCTGAGAGTTCTGAGAGTACCAGGAAAAACAAGCCAGGTGCTTGTTTTGATCCCCACCATTAATCTGCAGCGTATCACCTGCACAGATAGCTTGTACACATCTATTCTGGATGGCTGGGCTATGAATAGCTGCCTTTTTGGGCTGTCTGAGAGAGAGAGCGGTTCCGTTGACTGAAAGCTAGCGTTAGCGGCTGTAAGCTGTATGAAGGTAAACAATGATCGATAGCAACATTTCACTTTAGAGGATTGTTTTTTTCTCCTGTTTTTGAGATAGCTATAGAGGTGGCTGGCTTTAGTGTATCGCTCGTAGCTATGTGCATGGTATTAGAGTGTAGCGGTGCAGAGTGATTGCAGGTGACTGCCAAGACAAAAAGAAAGCCCGTGGCAGGTATCGAGGAGAAACTGAATATGGCTTAACTCACTCCCCTTTGGCTCTATTAATTTCACACTCGGTTGCCCATTGTAGGAACATGTGGCCTAATCCTCGGACTTCTACCCTGGGCATCTGCGGCTTGCTAGCTTTTTTCGTAGGCGTTCTCCGTCACGCTGAAGTGTTTTCTTTTTTCGAGTGGGGCGCTATTATATGTTGCAGACGTCACGCGCCTCTGAAAGCTTGAGTGAGCCTCAATACCGACACCTGATAACAAAGCAAAGCAATATCTTTACAAGGGCTTTATAAGAGCTGTCTGCCTAAATTTTCCAAGACATTTCTATCCCAACAGCACGGGTGACTTCTTTCCTTTCGTTTTTTTTTTTTTTTATATACTGTAACTAATGTTCTTCTTCTTTTTCTCTCTTTTTCTCTCTTTTTCTCTCTCGACTGTGCTGCCTGCTGCCTGTTATCCATCATCCGCCAACTTCCTCTGGTTGATTCTCAGGTAAGATCCTCTGTTTCATATTTTTATTATTCCACAACATCATAATAATGTCTCAGTCTCAGCACACTGTAATGTATCAGTGGAAAGTGTGAGCTTTGGTGGGAACAGCGGCCCGTGGAGGACCAAAGCTCATTTGATCATATCGGCATGATTCTACCGCAAATACAAAATCACAGAAAAATCCAAAGGGAAATATGGAAGTGAGGATGGGCAGGTAGGTGGTGAAGGTACCACACTTTCCCTTTTTCCATCCAGCAGAGCTATCAGTTAATGACATAGAAGAGAGTTGGAGAGAGAGAGATTAATCTTGGCGAGCTCCCCCGGAGGTCGTCAGGCTGGAGGCTCCTCGGATGTTTGATGTGCATAGCATCCATCAAAGCATACTTAGACTTCTCTAATGGTCTTTTTCCTCCATTCTCTCCTCCTCGCCATGTATTATTGTCTTGCGTTCTGTCAATAAAGCGCATCGGATGAAGGATTTTCATGCTGGATTATGTGGGTGCATCCTTGTGTTAGAAGTTGTTTGTTTTTGGGCTCTGCGTTAGAAAGCTCTCTCGATGCCAGGCTCGGTTATTATGGCGAATTTTCTTAAGCCAGGCCACGGCCAATTACTCCACAAAGAGTGCTGCTTTTACAACAATTTCAAGCAGAGGACCTTATAAGAGCAGAATTGAAACAACTTTCAAAGATTGTGTGACCAGCGGGGTACAGCGTAATGAGTGTCTGAAGGAGTTTGTAATGGTTATTTGAGGCCTGACGAGTTGGTGCCGTGGGTAGAATTGAAGGATGTGCATTTGCACATCTATATATATATGCAGCTCATATATATATATATATATATATATATATATATATATATATATATATATATATATATATATATATATATACGTATATATAGATATATTCAGTTTATGAATCAGTTATTCTGATCTTGCTATTTATAGGTATACGTTTGAGTACAATGAACAATGAGCATTTATTTGCAGAAAATAAGAAATGGCTAAAACAAGCCATGGCTAAGCATAGTTCAGAAATCTATATTTGGTGGAATAACCCTGGTTTTTCATAGTATTTGTGCATCTTAGCATGTTCTCCTCCATCAGTCTTACACACTGCTTTTGGATAACTTTATACCTTTACTCCTGGTCCACAAATTCAAGCAGTTCAGATCTTCCTCTTGATTGTATTCTAGAGGTTTTTTTAATTTGGTAAAATTAAAGAAAGTCATCATTTATAAGTGGCCTCTTATTTTTTTCCAGAGCTGTATATATGTTTTTGCTGGACTGCCTAGCTCCCTAGAAGAGGGTGTTTGCCTCACTGACTGACTATCTGACCCACGTTGTTAAAAATTACATGTACAAGGAGTCTTTTTATGCTGCCAATGTGTTGTATGAATCTTAGGGTGTGTTTACACTAGTATATTATTGCATTTGGTCAAATGTGAACGCTGCTTTTGAGATTGGTAGTGGCTCAGAGTTCAGATCCTCCTGAAATCCCTCCTGAAATCAGTTATCTGTGGTTTTCTTCAACCAGACTTCAACCAGGTATGACTGGTCTGCTGCAGGTGTTTAAGCTATCCTCTCCTTGTGCCATGTGTAGGGTCAGGTGGTTGGTTCATTTTGTAATATGACAGCTTCAAATGATCACGTTACTTCCCTTTTAATCATAATCCTAATCCTAATAAATCCACACTGTGACAGGTATGGAGCGAGGGAACTGTAACAAGCTTTTTTTTTACTGACAGCATGATGATAACCCTTCATCTCGCACTGGTCTTCAGTAAGAAAAATCTTCTGATACCTGCTCCTGCATGGTGAAATTCCACGCATTCCAAAAATGCTGTTCATCTCTTGTGTTTAATGTAGTTACACAAAGAAACCACAGTTTGTAAAGCATTCATTAGTGTAAAAATAAACCAACAGAAGGAGCCACTTTGCCAAACAAGCCCAGACTCAGTTCTGGATGCAGATTCCCTTATTCTTCTTTATTTGGGATAAGTGTTTCCTTGCTTGAAATATTACTCTAAAAGTACTCTAAAAGCTAAGATACTGTTTGCATTGATGTGTGTGTCAAAGTCCGTAGACATAGCATGTTGGCTTAAGATCAGTATCACTGCATTAGCATGCTGGCTACCACCAAGGCAAGGCAAGGCAGCGCTATAAGTTTAACGCTGATCAATCATTGTTCATGACCTTGCACCTTGTTCATGAGTTTGTAGGTCCTCAGGGAGGAAGGGCAAGACATTTAATCATGGCCACAGAAGTGCTGCGCGTGATGCTGGTGGTTTATGATGAATAAAAAAATATATAAATAATTGTGGACCCATTTCTTCTTTTTTACATTACTATTTTTGTCAGCGCTGCCCTACATTTCTCTGTACTGCAATTTCACATAATAGAACCCATGAATGATGTGCTTATTTATATATGTGGTCTAGGTTCAGCACATCTTAATGCTTTGATGGCATGGCTTGAGTCCTTTACCAGGAAGATAATATACATCATATTTTAGGCCACAACACCATTTTGAAATAATATATCTAAAGAACACACCAATGATTGTTTGGTTTCAAATTTTGCACCATTGTTAAAAAATCTATTTAATGATTTTGTGCAAACATTCCAAGTGGAAGTCTGGCAAAAAATGTATGTTTTTGGCTGGTTATTCTTGTTGTGTGGCATATGTACTGTATGTAGAGTTGGGATTGGAATCACATTAACGATACTATCGTGACACTTTGATTCTGTGATACTCTTTCTTCTTTCCCCTTTAAGATACTTCACAGCACCTGTGTTACTGAATAGGATGAAAAACTCATAAACAAGCTAGTTTTAAGCAGGAAATGGATTTATTGGTGTCAGCTTCACAGAATTTGACAACCAATATTCGTTACCGCAGATTTACCATGTTCATTTGATTATAGCACCAGCACATTAAAGCAGTATTGAAGCAGTAACTAGGGAGTTTAGAGCACATATGTATAATAAACAAAAATGAAACTATAAATTTTGATATATTTTGCCCAGCTCTAACTGTATGTGTGTATATACAGCTCTGGAAAATATGAAACCACTTAGAATTATGAGTTTCTTTGATTTTACCAAATTAAAAAGCTGAACTGCTTAAATTTTTGCACCAGGAGTAAAGGCATAAAGTTATCCAAAAGCAGTGTGTAAGACTGGTGGAGGAGAACATGATGCCAAGATACATGATTATAAACTGTGATTAAAAACAAGGGTTATTCCACCAAATATTGATTTCTGAACTCTTAAAACTTTATGAATATGAACTTGTTTTCTTTGCATTATTTGAGGTCTAAAAGCTCTGCATCTTTTTTGTTATTTCAGCCGTTTCTCATTTTCTGCAAATAAATGCTCCAAATTATAATTTTTTTATTTGAAATTTGGGAGAAATGTTGTCCTTAGTTTATAGAATAAAACAGCAATGTTTATTATACTCAAACATAAACCTATAAATAGCAAAATCAGAGAAACTGATTCAGAAACTGAAGTGGTCTCGTATTTTTCAGAGTTGTATATGCCTTCATATAACACTAGCTTAGCAGGTGGAGAGAATCTCAAACACAGCCTGTTCCTCTACCAACTTCCCTTCCCTCCATCATTAGCGCTGCAGGGCACGTAGCGTGGACTGATAGAGCACATACACGATGGAACTTATTTATTTATTTCCGCCGCTTTTCCGTCTTTAAGATTTATGACAGGACATTTACAACATTAGGGAGGCTGTTTACACAGGCCAGCTTGGGGGTTGAAGAGATGATGTCGACGGTGAAAAGGGCTAGAGTTTTCTCATTATGCTGTGGAGGGTTTAGGCCAGGGGGATTGGAAGGGGGTCCCTGAGGAGTAGGCCGCCCACCGGCAGACAGTCTCTCTCCCTGAGGACCGTCTGAAAGGGGCGGGACTTTTGCGACAGCTTTTGCGTGGTGAAATGGTGAATGCATTGTGCACCAGTGACAGGTGGGGTAGTGGTGAACTGAGGCTGTCAGGGGCATGGAGCTGGCAGCATGTGGTCAATATATACTTGTTTATACTTTATTTATTTTATTGTTGATGATTATGGCTTACAGCCAATGAGAAAACTCAAAAATCAGTACCTCAGAAAATTTGAAAATCAAATTTGGGAAGCATGAAGTACTTCAGTAAGATTTTGTGGGAAAACAAAACTGCACTGACTTTGGATATGATAATAAAACACAGTGGATCAACACCAGCAGATGACGTGTCTCCAAACCCTTACTGATCATCAGTAAATTTTACATTTCATTTGTAAATCAAGGGAGCAGAGTCTGGAGGAAGAGTGGAGAGACACACAGTCCAAACTGCTCGAGGTCTAGTGTGAAGTTTCCACCAATCAGTGATGGTTTGGAGAGACATGTCATCTGCTGGTGTTTTATCAAGTATAAAAAAAGTCAGTGCAGTGTTTTCCCAGAAACTTTTACTTAAGCACTTCATGCCTCCCTCTGCTGACAACTTGTATGGAGATACGACAGATTTCATTTTCCAGCAGGACTTGGCACACTGCCCACACTGCCAAAAGTACCAGTTGGTCTTATGAAATATTCTAATTTTCTGAGACACACTCATTAGCTGTAAGCCATAATCATCAACCATAAAAGAAATGAACACTTCCAATAGATCACTCTGTGTGTAATACATCTATATAATATATGAGTTTCACATTATATATATATATATATATATATATATATATATATATATATATATATATATATATATATATATATATATATATATATATATTCTATATGAGCTCGCATGTTTTGAGATGAAGAGGCAGGAACGGAGTGTGTTTAACAGCAGAAGAAAGTGCACACTTGGCTACAAGGTCAGTCAGACAGCTCTTAATGGAACAATGCACAGTACAGTCTTTCTTACCATACCTATGATTTATTTCCCCATCCTCCAGAGATCATTCTCTGCCTGACCTACCAGAGGTGCCAGCGCTTTTGCTTTTTTATCTCGGGGTGGAACCGTTCTCGGCGTGCTATATAGAGGGCACGGAGGTTTTTGAATGCAAATTTCTTCAGACCCTAGATGCCTTGGTTTGATGCCTACCCATCCCCACCTCCCCCCCTCCTCCTTGTGAACCCCTCCCATGGCTCAGTCTACAGAAGACAATGAGCAGCTTAGTGCATGACATGGCCAGGCTTTGTCCTTCCAGAAGAATGGCTCCTCATGCTGCAGTCTCAGTACATGGAGGGCTCTCAGCGCAGATGTTAGCAGTCTATTGTTGCCAGTGATGTAGTGTCCTGTCCAAGAGAGAGAGCTGGGGACCAGCACCGGCCAGACGGCATGGCGGGGGCAAAGGGGGCAGAGGGGGTGGGTCGCTGAGATTATGGAGAAGGCATTACCTCATCCCGGTGCTGACCTCAGGATGCACATTCACATACACACACACACACACACACACACACTCCAGTCCTGTGTGAGACACATGAATAACACCTACCCCCCTCCCTCCCTTATGGCATCACAACACTCCCAGGGAGCAAGCATGGAAAACTCTATTAGACACAACAATGAGACGAGCCGCAACAAAGACATCAGTAAAGCAATAACAGCAAGTGAAAGCTCTTCAGAAGGGAGCTCCTCGGCTCCCGAGCTCGTGATAGGCGCAGGCAGGCTCCAGCAGAGGTCCTTAGATTGTTCTTTATTTGCAATCGCTACAGCTGCCTTTTTTCACGAGGACAGGATTTGTTTGCTGTAAATAACATGTGGAGTGGGCCTGTGGCCAGACTCTGCCTGTTTTCCTAGTGCCACTTACGGCTAATGATGGTGCTGCTCCCCTCAAACACAAGTGCTCCTCAGCTGCTGCTGGCGTCGCCACACAGTCCGCAGTCCGGCACGCCCAGCTCGAATACGATACGTTAAAAGAGTAAAGAGTGGCATCGCATCTCGTACAAAAATAATATTTATTTATATATGTATATACTTGTAGTGGAAATCACACATGACCTATATATATATATATATATATATATATATATATATATATATATATATATATATATATATATATATATATATATATATATATATAAAGAGAGAGAGAGAGAGAGAGAGAGAGAGAGAGAGAGAGAGGAAGTTAAGACCACTTCAGTTTCTGAATCAGTTTTGCTATTTATAGGTAGATGTTTGAGTAAAATGAACATTGAACATCATTTAGACCATGTATTTGCAGAAAATGAGAAATGACTCAAATAACAAAAGAACAGAAAGCTTTCAGATCTCAAATAATGCAAAGAAAACAAGTTCATATTCATATTCAGGTTTTAAGAGTTCAGGAATTAATATTTGGTGGAATAATCCTGTTTTTTAAACATAGTTTGCATGCATCTCTGCATGTTCTCCTCCACCCCACACACACACAAAAACACTCCCAGACTCTCAGCTTGTTTTCTCTTTCTTCTCAATGTGTTTCCACAAATTGTGTGAATATTTCGCATGAGAATATTTTTATTATGTTTTTTTTTTTTTAATTCAAGGTTAATAGGATTAATTAACCTCTAATATACAAAGCTGTCGTTCTAGTGCATGTACTGTAGCTGCAGCAGAGGTTTGAAATCAACCTACATTTATTTGAGGCCACATGCTAATGCGGTCTGTAACCCACTGGAAACAGAGCAGTGCTGAAACTGAAATGGAAAAATCTGCCCCATTAGAGAGACGGTGGTGATGGCAGGACAAGATATAATGGATGCCAGGCCACAGAGGAAAGCGTATTACGTCAGATACGCAGTGAGACAGTTTATGTTTGTTGGACAAACAAGGCTTGTTTCGTCATTTTGTCATGCTTTAAGCAATTTACAATATATATTGTTTATTAATAATTATGCCTCTGTTGGCCTTCTTAGTACTGAGATTGGACTGTGACTGTTATAATATACAGATAACTACAATTATTCTCTTCTTACCCTACCCTAGATGTGCCAGATGTTATTTTTTATTTATTTATTATATATTTTTAATTGTACACAATTTAGCTTAGCCATTTAACCAACCAACTCTGGCTTCTAAAGACAAAAAGCAGCATTACCCATGATTCAAATCCCTGTACATTATGTTATGGCTGTCACGGATGACCCAGGCAGGGAGACGAGGATACGCAAGTGCAGGTAGGGTGAAAATAAATAATAATTTATTAAATAAGTAACAAGTAAACAAAGAAACGAGGAACAAGTAACCATGTAACAAAGATAAACGAATAACCAATAACCAAAACAAACCAGTGAAACAAAAGAGCATAAACCTAAACAAACAAGATATACTAGAAATAAACTAACAGGGCTAGGGAAATATATACAAGGGAATAAACTAATAAACACAAAGCAGGGGTATATACAAGGAACTAGGGAACACGGAAATAAACAAGAAACTAGAAACATTAAACTAGAGATAGACACAGAACTAGGAAACGGGATATGAAAAAAAAACAGAGAAACGCTGAGAGACAAAACGACAGGGGAAGGTGCAAAGACCGACGAGGGACAAGTGGCAGAGGAGGGCTATTTAAGCAAACAGGAAACACACTAGAAGTGGAAACACCTGGGGAAGGGGCGGAGCTACAAATGAGACACGTGGTGGAAAAGTACTGAGACGGGAGACACAGGGGAGCACAGGTCACGTTGGGAAGACACACAGAGACACGAGACGAATCCAGGACGTGACAATGGCACTAAAGCATATGCTAAGTAAATAAAATAATCAGTATCTGACTATAAATAATACCAGTTAGTCTCAAATGCTACTCAATTACTCATTTTCTGTTACTTATCCTGCATTGTTCTGTTTTTCACCAATGCAGGCCAAAGTTAGCATGCTATCTTGTATGATTTTTTTGTTTGGTATTGCTTATTAGAGCTGCAACTAATGTTTAGTTTGGTAGTAGATAAAACTGATTAGCATTTATTTCATTATTCGTTTAGTCAGCAATTATTTCTACAATTTAAATGCAAATATGTAGGCTGGGCTAGGTTTGGTTTGGGCACTTTTGGAGAAGCAGACCTTTACACCTTAACTCCTTAACATGCCAGCATTTTTGCTTTCATGTTTGATAAGGAACATAACTGAAAAGCATAGTTGTAATACAAAGTATATATAAAAAAATATTTTTAAGTAAATCTGCTAATGTCAAAATATAATTAAAAAAAAAATCATAAAATTGGCTCTTTCTTGAACTTTATTTTAAAATCAGTATTTTCCTGAATACAGATCAAACAGTTCATGTCCTCCAAACCTTACGTTTCGTTATGTTTGTCTAGTTTTTACGTCTTTATTTTCAAACCTGCGAAATTTGGGTTGATTCCTGTTACTGATCTGGAATTATTAAGTGGAGTAATTTAGAGAGAAAACAGGCAGCTTCTCCAAGTGTCCTGTAGGAGATTTTAAAGGCCTCAAAGTTTTCAGAGTGTAAATAACTTATTTTACTGCAGGAAAAAAGGGTTTTGTATCACCTACACCTGTAGCCTGTATACGGATTAAGGCATGTTAAGGGTTAACCATTGCATTTCTGTCCCCAGCACTTTGTGTAGTGTTGTGCTGTTACAAATTTAAGAGGCTCAGCCTTTTTGGTGCGCTTTTTAATTCATTTGTGGAATAGCAACTGGAATAGAACAGCTACCATCCATATTCAGGACAGGTTAGCCATAAAAAGAGGCAAATGCTACAAAACCTATGGCTATGGTTTCAAATATTCAAAAATGTGCTCTTAAACACAAAAAAAGTAAACAAATAAATAAATAAAAAAAAGTCCCCCTGCTGCAGTAACAGACTGTTCTGTTCTGGTACGGTTGTATGAAAGATCTCTGAACATTGCTGTGAGAACTTGGTAAGCTTTGTATTCAGCTTTAAATGCATTAGTGAGGTCAGGTTCTGCTAGTAGATGATTAGTAATGGATCACAGACATCATTCTGACTGAGCCCAAAGGTTCTGAATGGAGAGGTGGAGGTCACCATGCCCAGTGCAGAGGGGTCCCATTCTATTGGAAATACTTTTCAATAAAGATTATTGGCTTAGTGTATGTGTGTGTATCCAATAGGAAAGATGGTGGATGCATCAGTGCATCATAGTGTACTCTAGTGTGGGTATTAATGTGTTATATAGAGTTATATAGAATTTATGGCCCATTTGCCCCTTATCCAGACCAAGTTTTTGGAGTAAAATATTTTGGAAGTTTGAAGTATTTTTTCTGTCGATGGCGTAGCATACACTGTATCTATAAAAACTGACATGCAAAATCTCATGGTAGTATACAAGAAGTAGTATCCCGTCCCATGACTTGTGCAATCTCCTTTAGAGGCTAGAGATCCCTGCAAGGGGATCTGCATTAGAACAGCCTGCATGTGGGACCTCCTGCATTGAATGTCACTTGTCTGTTTGCATGGACAATTCTAGCCAGATGCTGCCAGTCACAATCATTACCTCCCACTGCACTGAGCTGTTCAATGTGGGTGATAAATTTAACCTTCTCTTTTTTATTTTCTCTTATTATATTTTTTTAATATAATAAGATATAAGATGAGACAATGCTGATACCTAGCTGATTGATCTTTCTATTTCTAGAATATATTTTTTGTCATTAACTTATGCAGCTCTGTAAAAATTAAGAGACCACTTCAGTTTCTGAATCAGTTTCTCTGATTTTGCTATTTATAGGTATATGTTTCAGTAAAATAAACATTGTTGTTTTATTCTATAAACTATTAACAACATTTAAAATTGCTGAAATAACAAAAAATGCTGATCTTTCAGACCTCAAATAATGCAAAAAAAAAACAAAAGCAAGTTTATATAAAAAAAAAAAGTTTCAAGAGTCCAGAAATCAATATTTGGTGCAACAATCCTGGTTTTTAATCACTGTTTTCGTGCATCTTTGCATGTTCACCTCCACCAGTCTTACACACTGCTTTTGGATAACTTTATGCTGCTTTACTCCTGGTGCAAAAATTCAGGCAGTTCAGCTCGGTTTGATGGCTTGTGATCGTCCGTCTTCCTCTTGATTATATTCCAGAATTTCTTTTTCCAGAGCTGCATATAGTATATAGCCATTCAGCTAAAAAAAATGAGATATGAGTTTTGATCCCTATTGCCCAGCCCTTTGTGGATTGAGGAATGTTAAATATCTGTAAAAATTCAGAATTGAAATGTCTTATTCATCTGGCACCTGCTATCATCATTCCCAAACAATCCCCTGAGGTCATAATCACTTTATAATCAAATTACATACTGCTATCCAATGACTATTGGCATTAGTGTTAGTGTATTCCACTATGTAGCATAGTCCTTACCCCTCCATGATACAGTTTATTTTGTTATAGCTTTCATTGTCATGCTATATGACAGCCTGGTCATATACTACTCCCGAGAGACTGTGCTAGCTTGTAGCTTCCACTCATGTCTCACTGTCACATATAAAAAGACTTGTGCAGCAGACAATAGGAGCTCACTCGAGCATGGCTGACTGTCTCAGCAGTCATCAGCCGGCTGTGATGGATAGCCCAGTAAACTCCAGCCTGAAACCCAGCTAAGATTAATGGCTAGCCAAGTTTAGCAGAGAACAAATGGGAAAGGTTACGACTGCTGGGCGAGCTGGCCAGGTGAGCCGCCTGCCGCGCTTTTCCTTCCCAATTCCGTCCCAACTCTGTCACCGAATCAAGATTCCCTGCATGTGACAAATGCTGCCGCTCTGGCGCTCGGTGTCGCTCTCCAAGTAGCAGATTAAAATGTAAGCTGAGTGGAATCTCGCAGAATTGGAGTGGCCGCCGTAGCCTCCTAATAGCCTGACGGCCTAATCTTTTCCCTAGCGCCTTCTCAGAGGGGAAGGGAAGTTCGTTTGTCAGGTCATAAATGAAAGCCCGAGCGCATTGGATTGATTTCCAGCGTCGGAGCCAAAGTCTCTTTCCTCTCGCTGTCCCTTCCCCGCTGCCCGTGACCATGGAGAGAGAGGGGGTATTTGTAAAAGTCTCTCAGCAGCTTTGATGGGCGCAGCAGAGGCCCAGAGAGAGAGATGGGCTGACATGTAGCTTTCTCCTTGTCTTTTCCTCGCTCCCTCTGGAGCCTTCTGGCAGAGACCGGTCCGTGCTCATGCTGGAGCCGTCCCTCACTCGTCACCCAAAAGCTCTGGGAGAGGAAAAGTGGGTGAAATACATTTGTTTTCACTAGTACTCTCGTGTCCTTCCTTGGCCTGACATGTTAAAGGTTTGAGAAAAAGTGTAAGACGAAGATAAAGATGGCAGAAAACTCGTTTTTTCACCCTCGTTCCAGAAAAAGAACAAAATCTTTAGTAAATTATGTCATTGCTGTCGAATCAAGACTGTAAAGTCTGTGTTTTGTGAAAATATCTATTGTAAAATATGACTAGCTGACTTTTTTAAGCCCAAGTGGGTGAAATACATTTGTTTTCACCAGTACTCTCCTGTCTTTCCTTGGTCTGACATGTTGAAGGTTTGAGAAAAAGTGTAAGAAGAAGATAAAGATGGAAGAAAACTTGTTTTCTCCCCTTCGTTTCAGAACAAAATCTTCAACCGATTACATCATTGCTGTTGTACCAAAACTGTAAAGATCTATTGTGATAATATCTATTGTAAAAAGACTATATAAATATACAAATTTATCACCATTGTATCAGTGTTAGCTGCCTTTTTTATCCCAAATTTATCTCGAATTTTCATGTCCTTCTCATGGTTTGAGAAAAGTGTAAGACGAAGTTAAAGATGGAAGAAAACTCGTTTTCTTACCCTCGTTACAGAAACAGAACAGGACCTTTAACAGATTATTGCCATTGCTGTCGAACCAAAAGTGTAAACTCTGTGTTTTGTGATAATATCTATTGTAAAAAAAATGACAGACGGAGAGATTGATGACCATTTTTTGTAGCCCAGTTTTTGTAGCTAAATTTGAGTTCAGTAACTGGCAGATAATATTGCAGATAATATGGTCAAATCATAATGGTCTTTGTTGTGCAAAGTTGCTGCAGCTTGCCCAACAAGCACTAACTGGATACCACTCTTAAGAGTATACCACTAAGCCCAGTACACGAATATGAACGTGAATGTCGGACATGGCAGTGCTAACAAACTCTGCTAACAACGCCACAGTGCACACAATATGCTTATGATAAAAATGTATCTTTATTCAATTAAATTTGCTATTATTCCGCACTCAAAATTAAATCACTATCTCCTGATGTAGAAACACAGAATTTAGCAGGATCATCAGACCTATACTTAATTAGGTTACTTGGGCTTTTTGAAGCGATATATCGTATAAGAGCAATATAATGTCTGCAAGTATTTGGACTTAACAGGTTCTTTAACAGTTTGGATGAACAATTTACAATAAATGCTTTGTAGATATGTAATTACAAAGCAATTTACTAAATATATACATATTTATATATACATATTAAGTCAGTTCATACCTTAAATCTAGAATTTTGGACTTATCCTTGGTTGTAACCAATACCATAACCATAAAGGCTCATTCTGTTTATATTAATGTTTTTTTTTAAAGCCATTTACACTGTTGCCTCGTCTTTTTATTTTTACTGTAGTAAGTGCATTATCACAACCTCTTCCATTGCTACCATGTTTATCATTGTTAGTAACATGATTCTGAATTGCCTTCTACTGGATTTGTAGACTATAGACTTTATTTTATTATATGTAAAGGAAATACAAAATACAAGATGAGATTTTACACTGTACTTAACTTTCAACTCTTCACCAGTTGCACCAGATACTGGTTTATTAATAGTTTAGATAATATCCAGCAGGCTAAAGTGTGATATCCAAATAAATTTAGATCAAATTAGCACCAAAAAGAAAAGGCAAGCTTTTCCCCAGGCCTAGCAGAGAGCGCACAGTCAGTATCCACTGTCAGCTTCAGTAAATCAGAATATGTGCTTCATTATAGTAATTTCCTTCTAGTATTTTCTGCTGTGGGTAAAGAAGTGCAGTAAATGCTGATGCAGTGTGATTAAAGGGTAAAACTGCAGCTGCTGCCCAGTGGAGACTCTAATGGCCGCTCGAGTCTCATTGCTGCACCTGTATTATAGTGTAGAGTAGTACTACATCACAGCAGTCACTTTCTAACGACAGTGTAGGGTTTGCAGTGATGCAGAACGTTAGTAAATCTGCCTCATCTGACGCTGGAGCTTTGTGATTCAACACAATTAGTGTTAATAATGGGTTCAGTGGCAAGTTTATATACCTGCATCCGTTTTCATTTCTTTTAAACTGTTTTAATAAGGAGTCCTCAGGTTTTAGACACTTTTAAAAGCATAGCAGCATAGCAGCGAGTTCACCTTATGTATGTGATTAGGTGTGATTAGAGGTCTTTTAAAGAATTGGTCAAGGTAAAGGGTTCAGTTCAGGTTTGTGTGGGAGTGTTGGGTGTGTGGTGGGTGGGGTGGGGTTCAGCTCTGTCTCTGTGTGTTGAGAAGTCTGACTGCCTGGTGGATGAAGCTGTTGCAGAGTCTAGTAGTGGATATATAGTATAGTGTATATAGTGAATGTATTGCTTAATGCCTACTTTGATGTAAGGGACACATAGACATATGCTGGCATATTTCAGAACATTAGTAAATCTGCCTCATTTGACTCTTGAGGTCTATGACTCAACACAATTAGTGTTAATAATGGGTTCAGTAGCAGTAGTAGTTTATCTACCTGCAACTATATTCATTTCTTTTAAACTGTTTTAATAAGAAGTTCTTAAGTTTTAGGCACTTTTAAAAGCATTGCAGCATAGCAGCGAGTTCACCTTATTTATGTGATTAGGTGTGATTAGAGGTCTTTTAAAGACAGATGGAAGCTGAGGAATGGTCAGGGTAAAGTAACACTTTAATTTAGATGCTTTGTATATATCGTCGCTGTTCAATGAAAAACATCTCCAATTTTGTCGGACAATCTCCATTTTTGTCGATTTTTAGTTTACTACATAATTTGAACAGACAAACTGTCCCTTACACTGTGCCAAAATTTCTTGTTTAATGGAGCAATAGAAACTCTTCAAAATGACCTGAGTTAAACACTTTTTACATTGACTTCCATTGAAAGTTTGCAAGGTTTTTTCTCCCTCCTGTAAAGTTGCTGTTTTGGAGTAAAGTGTTTTTCATTGGACAGCGATAATATGTAACTTACATTAAACTAAATATCAATTCACTTCATATGCATTAGTCCCAAACCTAGTAGACCTAGCCTTGGTTCTAACCCATACCATTACCACAAAGGCTCATTCTGTTTATATTAGTGTTTAATTACAGCCATTTACACTGTTGACTCATTTTTTATGGTAGTAAGTGCATTATCACAACCTCCATTGTTACCATGTTTATCATTGCACTGTAAACCCAAAAGTTGTTTGAACTCAAATAAATTAAGTCTGTTTTACATAAAATTGGAGATTTCTAAACAATACTCAACTATTTTGAGTTAGTTGAACATTCATGGGCACATATACACTTAAACTGAGATCTTTGAGTTGAATCAACTCATAATAACTGAGTTTAGTCTGTTGCCATTAACAGCTTCTTTTTCATTGGCTTCTGTCACAATCGATTTGCATACTGGGTGTGTCCAACAGTCTCTGAATAACACTCACCATCAGTGTGTAGTGATTCACCCAGGGCTACCTTAGGTAAACTTGTAGATCATATATTATGATTAAATACTTGTCCTCTGTGTTGTAGGCTGTAGAACAAGCATCATTTACTGAGCTGCAGTAACTCTATGCTCTTGCTTTGCTCTTAGTACTTTTTAGTTTTCTTTCATCTACTTCTCTTTAAAAAAATAGTTGAATGAATCCAGAAAGAAGATGAATAGTTCAGGAAAATATTAATTTTAAATATATATGTATATGTATTCGTTAAGTTCACTGTACATAAAAATTATATTACATGAACTTAAAATGTATTAGGTAATCGGTTACAACAAAAGTTTTGAGTTTAGTCAACTTATCGGGTTTACAGTGTGTAAGAAACATGATTCTGAAATTCTTTTTGGCGGATGTATCGCTTAATGCCTACTTTGATGTAAGGGACACATAGAAATATGCTGGTATATTTCAGAACGTTTGTAAATCTGCCTCATCTGACTCTTGAGGTCCAACACAATTAGTGTTTCAACATAGGTGATTCAACACAATTAGTGTTAACAATGTTTTCAGTAGCAGGAGTAGTTTATCTACCTGCAACCATATTCATTTCTTTTAAACTGTTTTAATAAGGAGTCCACAAGTTTTAGGCACTTTTTAAAGCAGCATAGCAGAGGGTTCACCTTATTTTTTCTCCAGGTGTAGTGCACGGAAAGGCGATGAGAGGTGGGAGCAGTGGGAGCTGGAGCTGGGCTCTAGCTCAGGCCCCTCCGCTGGTTCTTGGCCTCCTCCCGGCTTGGCAGGCAGACTAGCCCCACACCGCTCCCAGTGTCAGCATGAAAGGCTAAATTATCTTTTCCACACCGATTTGCCTCCCCATGACAAGTTCACAGGTTCACGTTCGGTGCGAGCCTCGTCCCCGGAGGAAGCCCAATAATTATTTTCTCTACTTTGTTTGGAAAGTTCAGTACCAGTACCCCTCTAAGGGAGGTTCTCATAGGCGCTGTGATCCAATTCTGCTGGCTCCTCCTTCATTCCTTGACTTCTGCTTTCTGCTCTTTTTTTTTCTTTCTTTCCTTCTGAAAAAAAAAGAACTGGGGAATTTTTGGCCCCGCTTGAAATGTTTTAAGAAGATGAAAAGAGGAAGAAGGGAGGAAATTAGCGTCATTAATTTTAATGAGGAAGATGAAGGCAGGTGGAATTTGTTTAAATGGCTCTGAAAGTGGTCCCTGCTTTATTAAGGCTAATATGCCCACTTGTTCAAACAAAATGCGCCTACATGCCCGTGCCCGAGCAGAAGAAGAAGAAGAAGAAGAAGAAGAAGAAGAACCAGTGGAGCAGCAAATCACCGAGGCAGATCCTCAACCTCGTGAGGAAAAGAATGAAATCTTATTAACCCAACTGCAATCTGACCCTTTCTCCACTGACACGCATGTTAGCTCAGCAGAGGCGTGGGAAGTTAGGAAGCTCTACCAGGAGACTCCAGACTGCTGAGCATACAACAGAAGGACTTTTAGTATTGGCACATTCTTTACAGTTTGATCAGAAATTATATTTATAGACTTTGACTTAAAGTAAAAGTCATTGGTATAGTTGTTCTTGTTCTTATTGCATCTGGACCTTGTGAAGAAGGTGTGATTAGAGGTCTATTAAAGACAAGTGGAAGCTGGTGATTGGTCAAGGTAAAGTAAACGTTACATTAAGAAAATAATATCAAAAGAACTTGTAAAAAAAAAAAAAAAAAAAAACAATAGCTTTTTGATTATTAGATAACTCAATATCTCAAATAGAACAAGACATAATTTAGCTGGTAATATGCCTCACGAAATATAAATTTAATTAATTCAATATAAATTATGAAAGACATAATGTAAAATGACCACAGATCAACTGTTTATACCAAGTGAATGTGTTTTTAAACAAATTGTGAAAGAACTTAAACGAAGACGAACTTTAGACAGTAAAATGATAAAGGACACTTATAGACAATTTTGAAATTTTAATGGAAAAAAAATATATATAAGTGTATATATATGTACACACATAAAAGCTCTAAGAAAAAAGTTCTACCAGGAGACTCTAATGATGTGTTTACTTTACTTTTTCTTCAAGGTTTAAATATCTTTATTTAATTGATTCAAAAATATACATCAAAAGGTATCAATACAATATACATAATATATACATAATACGGCTCAGCATTTCTCTATTCTACATCCATCCAGAAGATCAGAAGATTCAGCAGCTGTACTGCTGCTACAACAGCTGCTACTTTTATATCTCACATAGTTCAACTGCTGAGTTCAACACAAGACGGCTTTATCTTTAGCCTTAGCCTTAGCTTTAGCCTTAGCTTAGCCTCGAAACTCTGGCACACCAGGAGGTGGAGAACTGTTTAATGGAAATAAACAATTAAACTTATGTCTTATACAAGATAGGGATCACTTCTCATATCTCTCTCTCACTCTCTCTCTTTTTCTCTCTCTGTGTTTTAAGTATTCAAGTATTCAAAGAGAGACCTCCAAAGCTCAAGCAATTCACGAGTCAGTTCTTCTAGTTATTCCTTCATAGATAATTACTTCAATTACT
This sequence comes from Astyanax mexicanus, assembly GCF_023375975.1. Classification (NCBI taxonomy): domain Eukaryota; kingdom Metazoa; phylum Chordata; class Actinopteri; order Characiformes; family Acestrorhamphidae; genus Astyanax; species Astyanax mexicanus. Next base: position 7,824,821 of record NC_064424.1, on the reverse strand, counting down.
TTGTAGATAATTATATTTATAGACTTTGACTTAAATTAAAAGTCATTGGTATAGGCAAATCAACAGCACAGGTCTTGTTCTCATCACATCTGGACCTTCACAGATTCTGCCATGTGTAGAAGGTGTAATTAGAGGTCTGTTAAAGAAAGGTGGAAGCTGGTGATTGGGCAAGGTAAATTAACACATAATTAAAGTCTCCTGGTAGAACATTTTTTCCTAGAGCTTTTATGTGTGTACATACTACAGCTCAGCATTTCTCTATTCTACATCCTTCCAGAAGATCAGAAGATTCAACAGCTATACAACAGCTGCTACTTTTATATCTCACATAGTTCAACTGCTGAGTTCAACACAAGACAGCTTTAGCTTTAGCCTTAGCTTAGCCTCGAAGCTCTGGCACACCAGGAGGTAGAGAAATGTTTGATGGAATAACAATTACATTTATGGCTCATACAAGATAGGGATCTCTTCTAATCTCTTTCTCTCTCTCTCTCTTTTTCTCTCTCTGTGTTTTAAGTATTCAAGTATTCAAAGAGAGACCTCCAAAGCTCAAGCGAGTCACGATTCAGTTCTTCTAGTTATTCCTTCGTAGATAATTACTTCAGCCCTTCCTGGTCTCCTATAGGAGCAGCAGAATCAGAGAGCATGTTGATTACCATTTATCTCCTTCTAATCACTTTCAAAAATACTATGTTTTCTCAATCAGAATGCTAATAGATGCCACTAAATGCTAATAAATGCTGCTAGTCCGCTAGGGGAGATGAACAATTTCCCGAACTTGGGCGAAAAAAGCTCTTTTTTTTTCGGATGTAGAAACGTAAAGTATTCAAAGTTTCAAAGCTAAAGTTTAAGTGCAATCTCGTTCCATTCTCCATCCTTTTGCTTTTAAGCCCTTTGGCTTTTAAAACCCTGTAAATTGAGTCTTATTTTAAAGTGATTGCAAACTCCAGGTTTGGGTCTGAAATTATTATTAGTCCGTTTAAAAATTGTGACCTATGTTTTTTTTTTTTTTTTTTTTTAAGTCGGCGCCAGGGCCATTGTTATTCAGCGAGCGTGTTCCCGGCTCTCTCAGCAGCAGAATATGTTGTCATGACAACTGGTTGGCCTCCTGTTGCTGATGTTGATCAAGACCTATCTGTGCGTGGAAGTGTGTGTGTGTGTGTGTGTGTGTGAGAGAGTGTGTGTGTTAGAGAGGTGAAGGTTTTTACTCTTCGTGAGCTCAGCAGAGCCAGTGGGAGGCACCTCCAAAGCACGTTCTGCCGGCGATTTCCAGCGATTGATATCTCCAGTAATGTCGGATTAAGTTCTATAAGATAAAGGAAGGTTCAAGAGTGTGTCGGCCATTAACACTCTGAAGGAGCGGCCTTGAGAAGCAGCGCTTATTGTGTTTCTGTGCAGGAAATATCTCATTTATGTCAGTATAAGCACAGCCTTCAAATACCCAAACTAAACTCTATGACTTTGTGCTTGAAAATAAATCATGCACGATTCGTTTTGCTTCGTTTTCTTAAATTGCTCACCTTTAAATGCCCTATTAGAAGCACTGTGTGAAATCCAGGTGCCCTATACTAATCACTCTGTCTGTCTGTCCGTCTGTCTGTCCATCTGTCTGCTTGTTTCATATCCTCGCTAAGACACTTGGGGGTTTGCTCTGAGCATAAGGCGTATTGACTGGAATGGCTCAGCCATTTAGATCTCTCCCACTTGGGCAAATGAAATGACCCCAGTGTCAGATTTATTCTTAGCAAACTATTTTATCACTAGTGATGCACCAAAATGAAATATTCTGTCAGAAAAGAAAGGATTATTTTTTTTAAATAACAGCATATATACCAGCAAAGCACAATACAGTGCTTCTGTACTATATTTCTATGTTAGCTAACTGTTTTTCCGAGCTGGATTATTCACTGAATTGATGATAGACTGAAGTCCCTGTGTGAATTCAGTCTTCACACTGCTCTGTGGCCATACAATGCTATGTGAAATCCACCTAAATATAGTCTAAATGTCTAATATGTCTCATTAATGTATTAAAGTATTATTAACAGTTTTAATAACTTAAAAAAATACCTTTTTAAAGTGATTTAATCTATCAAAAGTGTTTATATTGTATTATATTGCCAGATCATTTTGTTTAATGAATTGCTGATTATAAAATAATTACTTAAAAGAAGCAAATAAAAGACACTTTTTGTAGATTAACTTGCTTAATACATCGACATACGTTTGAAATGAGTTGAATATTCTTTGAAAAATTTGATCAGATATTTACACTAGATTTTAGATGATTTAACTTGCTAAGATTTCTATTTTTGCATTAAAAGAAGCCCTCATGTCTGTTTTTAGCTCTAACATTTTTTTTTGCTACATTTGGACTATATTTAGATGTTAGCTAGCTGTTTTTCTGAGCTGGATTATTCACTGAGTTGATGATAGAATGATTATAGAAGTTGGACTCCAGTTATGTGCCTCAATTGCTTAAAAGAATCTAGGGAAAACACTGCAATACAAAATAATCATAGATTATTCAGTCTTTTCACTTTTGTTTGTTAAATTAGAAAGGTATATCACACCTATATCTCCCCATCTATTCAATAAAAAACAATAAATGTCTTTAAAAATACACCCCTCCTCTTTTTTCACTCTTTTTCAGTTTTTGCACCTCAACACCTACCCATATCCTACCTATTTCTTAGCCCTACCTCTGTTTATGAACAGGAGGATCCAACTCAAATCAGAAGCCTCCCAGTTTTCAGAGCTTTTATCCCAGTAGTGTAGCCTCAAGATATAGTGCAAAATGTATTGTGAATTATTTAGTGAAGTCTTTTAAATTATTTACTCTTGAGGTTAAGGTTCAGTTTTTTACATTAAAAAACAAAATAGCTTCTATACCTGAATGACTTCAGAATGACTACCTTATATGAGCTTCTACTGTTATAGATAGATAGATAGATAGATAGATAGATAGATAGATAGATAGATAGATAGATAGATAGATAGATAGATAGATAGATAGATAGATAGATAGATAGAGGTGGGTGGATGGATGGATGGCTGGATGGATGGATGGATGGATGGATGGATGGATGGATGGATGGATAGATAGATAGATAGATAGATAGATAGATAGATAGATAGATAGATAGATAGATAGATAGATAGATAGATAGATAGATAGATAGATAGAGGTGGGTGGATGGATAGAAAAAACTGTGGAAGTATTGTATTGTATTTAGTATAATGTAAAAGTGTCCGGGAGTGTGAATATACAGGATGTACAGTAAAGTGACAGTAGTGTCCAGTAGTGCACAATTACAGGTTGAACTGTAAAGTTTTTTCTATTAAAGTCCCGGACTGTGAATTTACAGGATGTACAGTAAAGCATCAGTAGTGTTCAGTAGTGCAAATGTACAGATTGTACTGTAAAGTAATAATAAAGTCCTGGAGTGCAGATGTACATGTTGTACAGCAAGACAAAAAATAGATTTTGAAACAAAAATAGAAGAAGAAAATATAATTTTCTACTTTGTTTCAGTGGAGAACCACAAAAAAAATGACAGAAATTGTACATTGTAAAATGTTACATGTAAATTTGAATGCAAAATTTACATTTACATTCATATTTGTTAGAAGTCTTGCCCAAGGACTCTTATTGGTGCAGCACAATATTCAGTCACCCAGACCAGGAATTGAACCGCAGTCTATTACACAATGTTGTAGTTAACTCACTGCCAGGTAGTGGTGTTATCCACTGCGCCACCAACTACATTTACGATTGCTTGGTTGGGAAGTGACGAAGTTCAAGTAATGGCATAGAAAACACATAATACACTCACCAGATTAAAGTGTATTTTTGAAAGGTCAGAAGCAGAAAATTGAAATGAATGAATTATTTTTTTCCATCTAAAAATCTTAGTACACCATCACAGGCCTGCGCTGTGCAGCCTGAGACCAGAGCATGTCACTCTCTTGGCGTATACACTGAAGGGGTTCAAACCATCATTAGCTCTCAGTAGAGCAGATTTGACAGCCCTCTGTCAACTGTACATGGCTATTTAATGAGGGCTGGAGTTGCTGCCCCACTTTCCATTAATTCACTGAGCCACTCATAATGCTGCCACAGTTCTCACACAGTGTGACTTTCATTCCTGATACATCGTCATTTGTTCACAAGTTCTGTTTTTTACAGTTTGTTTTATGTTTTTATCAAATGACTGCATTTTCCATTTGAACCAAGGTTTAAAACTGGTAAAAAAAAAATCTGGTATATCTAACTCTGATTTTGCCTTATGGACTTTTGTTAATAAACTATCTCTGCATTTTCCTCTCTAATCATTGTCCAATGGTTACAGTAGAAAGCAAATTACTTCACCCACTCATTAGGACTCTTCCTATCACTATAGCCCTATTTTTTTTAATGCCCTAAACACTTAAAGGGTGAAGATTAGCACATGCCTCCTATGATACATGCTAAGCTAGCCTCTTTTCCAACTACTGCTGTTGCAGCGCCACTGCTAGATCGCTCATAGCGCTTTTGAGAAGAATACTGAAGAATACTAGGTTCTTTAGCGTGTTAAATTGTGTTTACCACTGCTGTTGATGACGTATGATATGATGTTTTGAGGGTTACATTAAAACTGGTGGAAACCAGATTTGTATCAGGAAGACACTAGAGGCAAGCATGCAATAATAACAGCTGCAATTTCCATATTATTAACAATGTATTAGATAACAATTAATGTAAAGTTAGTCTTTGGAGTAGGTCCCGTTGTCGGCCCAGGTATGCAGCATCAGAACCCTCGCAGATCCTGCAATATGTAGGAGACAGGGGTGGAGCCAACCCCCGACTGGACGTGGAGGTGGAGGTGGTGGGGAGGAAGGAAGAGAAACGAAACAGTGCCTGCAAGCAGAGAAGGGCGTGTAAGAGGAAGTCTTATAAAGACAGGTGGAAGTTGGTGATTGGTTGAGATATGAGTGACGAGCACAGGAGCTTCCTGCTAGAACTAAAGCAGAAACTTATAGTTCTATTGGTGGAAAAGCTCTATTAGAGGAAAGCACTGGTCCCTGTCAGTTAACAGATACCTGCACTCACCAGCATTACCCAAGGAATGATAAATGGAAAGGGTACCATCTACCTACCTGCTCCGGTTGCTGATGGCAAGAAGCATGTGCTAGTATTTAAACCTGCGATTCTAAGTAAAAACAGATGTTTGAATGTGAAAGTTCAGCATCTGAATATTATTATTGTATAATATGTTGTATCCCTATCCTTTCTCTAAAAGAAGAACCTGCTCTGCATTGCCTGCCCTGCTTTATCTGGTTGCCTGGTGACTCTGCCCCACTTTAAATGACCCTTCCTGCCTTGCAAAATTACATTACCATCAAACTTGATGTGCCAATACCTTTATAACTGTTAAAAATACAGGAAAATGGCCAGAGCTATCAAATATGCGAGCAAATGGTCATAACCATTAAAAATAGAGGGAAGTGGCCATGGGCATTAAAAATGCAGGTCTTGAAGCCTGCCTGTTTTATCTGGTTCCCAATAACTCAACACACATTTAGAGGGTAGGTCAGTTATAAAATCTGCACATGTTCTAAAGCCTAGGCTGCAGCTGACTGCATTTTTTTATGTATTTAATCTAAGCCATAAAAGCTGTGTAGGTTACAGCAGAGAACGTCAACCTATATTGAGACTGATTTTGAGGATAAAACTGATGTATCCTGTTCGGCCCTTGGTTACCCAGAGATCTCTGCTTATATACAACAAAGGGCAACAAAAAAATGCACCAAGAAAATGGCAAAAAACTTTTTATAATTTTATAATTTTTACGACGTCAACTCAAAGCCTTGATGGTCTGATTAATATTTGTGACTTGTAGAGTAATAAGAAGGGGTCTCCATAGGACAGTCCTACCAATGACCCCCCCCAACCTTTGTTTACCAAAATAGATAAGTTGTATCAACAAGACTATGCTCTTCAATCAATTAACCTTTTTTCACTCAGGAAAAAAACATTAAGGTTGACCCTCATTTACAATGTTGCAGAGTAGGGGTGGGAATCTTTTACTATCTCACGATTCGATTCGATTCCGATTTTGGGGGCCACGATTCGATTCAAAATCGATTTTTGATTCAAAACGATTTGATTTATAAAAATTTATTGAAAACTTATTGAAAAAAAGCCTCCAAAATATACACTGGTCCTGGAGAAGGTAATGTGTTACAAAAACAATAAAATGTGCAGGAATGTGGGTCCTCAGTGACAGAGGAATCACTGGGATATCACAATGACGTTAATGAACAATAAATAAATAATAAATAACACTGCTTTATTACCAGGCTACTAGCGGTGGTGTGTAGGTGACGCTGCTGGGCTGATGTGATGATAGCAGTGGAGCGCTAAAGTTCAGGAGCAGCTGCTGATTAACTAGTTAATTTTAGGCCGTTGTATTTCTTCAGAAAGGGGGCAGGAGGTGGAGAAATTAATTCATATTGTCCATTCCTTAATTCCTCTGTGATGGGGAGCTGAAATTAGCTCTGATTAGCTTATTGTTATTTTTCCGTTCCGCCTTAAATGCTGCAGCCCGCTGCCACCTGTAGCGTTATTTAAGGTGGAACTGGAAAGTTAGCTAGTTAGCTAGCTAACAGAAACTGAAACTAACTACTAGCGATCTTTTTTATGCTTGTTATGAAGCATTCTGCCATAAAACATTAAAACTACACGTTAATCTAAGGTAATATAGTGCTTGTTCTGCCATCTTACCGGTGATTCTCATACACCTACGCTCTGTGTGGGTCTGACGGTAAGTTCAAACTGCAGCGGCCACGGTCGCTTTGGGCAGTGGGAGGCGGAGCGAAAAACGCTTCGTGCCGCTGCAGTGTGAACTTACCGTGAGGGGTAGGGCCAAGGGAAGAAATGGGATTGGACCTTAGAATCGATTTTGGGACATTTTAAATCGATTCTGAATCGTAGTAAATGAGAATCAAGATTCTTATGTGAATCGATTTTTTGGCACACCTCTATTGCAGAGCATGTATAACATCAAAGGGATTGAATATATTTAATAATAATTTAGAAATAATAATTAATAAAGTAGTAAAAAAAAATAAAAGAACATTTAATAAAAATATACATGTAAAACAGATCATTCTAAAATACCATAAAAAAAATTGACTCATAAAAAATAAAAAAAAACTTTAAGTAAAAAGATAATAGTAAATGTAAAATGTTAAAAATGATAGATGAAGTGATTAAATGAATAATAAAACTAAGAGCAAGAATGAAAATATAAAACATTAAAAAATAAAATAAATAAAAGCAATAATAAATAAACAAAAATAAATTAAATTACTTAAATCCATTTAAATCCTCTTATTCAAAGCAACTGACAGGGTAATTCCTATTACAGAGTTGGGTAAATGTAGTGTTAGGAGTCTTGCCCATGCATTCTTATTGGTGTAGTGCAGCCTTTAGTCACCCAGAACTGGAATTGAACCTTAGTCTCCTACATTATGTGGTAGTTTACTGGCAGGTAGTGGTGTTATACACTGCACCACACCAACAGCTTCTGTATCTCTCAGTATAGCAGCAGAACAAACTGATGTATTCTACCCATAGTTTTTCTGTGCATAAGCCATAGAAGCCATGAGAATGTTTCATGTGTGTGGCTGGTGGGCTACTATAAAGGGGACTTCATAGGCCAGTCCTTCTGAGGACCCTTCCCTAAGGCACGGTTGCAGCCTAGGCTTTGGAACACGGCTAAAATGTATTATTCTGATTTAGAATTTTGGGTTGGTATTTTTGTGGGTAGCAAACGTAATGCTAAAAATTATATAAATATACATTAGGGACTAATATAATCCACAGTTTTTAAATGATAGGATTCCACATGATAGACATGTTGCATGTACAGTATATTCAATTTGCTATTTTATTGACTGAAAGTTGTGTGTCTCTATCTGCAGCAAATAAATAATTCAGGATGTCTTTAAAAAACAGCATTTCCCTCTTGCAGCTCTTTGAACAGAACAGAAAGACACGCATTATTATTCTGCTTTTTTATTTTCAGACCCGAAGTTAGCATAAGTTTGACTTGTCTTGCACGCTCACACTAGTTGCTCAGCAACAAAACACCAAAGGCAGCCAGTGCTTAAGGTTGTGAGGTGTTACTGCTGTGGTGAATAGTGAACTGAACTGAACGTGATGAGCCAGCGAGGCTTGGCAACAGGCTACTGATCAGTAGTAAAGAGAAATGACAGGAGATGTACAGGAAATGCTGAAAGAGTTCAAGGACTAGTTACCCCCTTTTTTGGCTTATCGACATGACTGGTACAGTGTTGGCTGTGCGCTGTACTGTTCACTCTGTAGCATTTTCTTTCTTCATCTAAATTTCTATAAGTATTTCAAATCTATATTTCACTTAAAAATCTATATTTCACTTAAAATTATTGTGCAAAGCAGTGCATTAAACACAAAAAAAACTGTTAAATTAGCGTACATCAAGGGTTGGATGCTTACATTAGAGCCTGAACATAGAGCCAATAAATTATGAATTATAGGTTCCTTTTTTAAGCTTTTTTTCTAGGTTGTTCAGTCCTCGTTCCCTCGTAGATTATCCTACTTATTGTACTTACGGTATTTTAAGATTATCTTATAATACACCGTATTTATTGTGTTTTGGCTCACAAAAAATGCACAAGGACTAGCAAATTCATTAAAAAAAACTAATATTTAAATACTCTTACATGCATAGTGCAGTGACTTATATAAAATATTTGCTGTACATGATTCAGTTTAATTGGATATTTTACACTCTCTGTGTCATGATCAGACAGTACTCAGACCAGCGCAGATGCAAATCAAAATAAACTTTATTAGGTAAAGTATAAGACAAAGGGTTATTCAGAACGAGCAAAAGGGGATAAACACACCAGAAATGTGAGTTTATGGTGAGTGTGGTGAGAGCAGGATGAGAGCAGGTGTGTTCAATATTCTGGTGATTAACTTCCTGAAGGTGCCGTGTGCAGTGTCATGTCGTGATTGTGAACGGATGTGATATCAGTGTGTGGTGCGTTCTGGGTAGGTAGTGTAGTCTGGAGACTGGAGAATAGTTTATTACAATACAATAAAATATTGATATATTGTCCAGCTCTAGTTAAAAATATATTTCCAAAACTAAAAATTGAAACTTTGAAACAAGTGACGTTTTAGTCACGTTACCAGAACGTTTAAACACAATAAATAAAAATTTGCACATACAGAACATACAGAAAACTTGGCAGATTAAACGTCATACGAATGTTACTTGTAATGTTCAGAAAACCCAAAAAAATACATTTGAAACCCGGGATGATACTGCAAACTTTGTTTAAGCGTATGTAACTGTAACTGCTGGTATGTGTGATCTCTGTTGCTGATACATAGGTACATTTTTACAGTGTGTAAGTCTCAGTATAAACGCTAAAACCAATACACTATCAGAATTGGTGCAACACTACTTTTACAATACATCTTAACCTGGTTTGCTTGCCCAGCCAGGAAATTTAAATCTTGTTTGCCACTCTTAGCAGTGACTACGCTCCAGCACCCAAGTGAAACGGCCACCTTTACAGCTCCCATTCTGCCTCTCTGACCTGCCAGAGTTCTCTTTGTCATTATTCCTGTGGATAATAACAGTGTTCACTGCCTAACCTTTGCAAGTGTGCAAAAATTGTGAGCAGAACTTTGTCGTAAACAGAACTGAATCCTGGATTCATTTGTGGTGTGTGCACCCATTAGCGGTGAGAAATTGACACAGCCTTTTACGATGAGACAAAACAGTGCTGATTTATGCTGTCAGACATCAGAGGAATGACTGTAGGGTTGAATAAAGAGAGGAAGAGAGAGAGAGAGAGAGAGAGAGAGAGAGAGAGAAGGAGTGATAGAGAGAGGAGAGAGAGAGAGAGACTTTTTGACTTTTAACAACACTTTATTATAACCAAACCGTGTTATAATATATAAAAGTCACTTTTTGGTCATCTCAGCTTGCTATTAAAATCATCATTTAAAACAGGACATCATGCCACAAAGGATAGATAAATAAATAATATGACTTTAAACCATTTTTTCATTGAAATTGAGGTGCAAAGCAGATCTCATCATCTAAAACTGAACACACTGCTTCCCCACAACACCATACTGCTCTAAAAGTCATAAAATCAGACATATACCTATAACAATTAAAATCAATTAAAACAGCGTCAGTGTCAGCTTGAGCCACTTGGTTTCTCAGACTAATTTACACCGCCAGCTTAGCCTGACCAAGATCATCAGCTCACAGACTTTTAAATATGTGTGGAGAGAGGTTCAGGTGTCAGCTGATCAGTTTAATCCTTGGTCAGGTGGGGGCGCCGAGTGGTCCACCGGTCCAGCCGAGTGGTCCAGCGCTGCCACTATGAGCGGGAGGTCGCAGGTTCGAAATTGCAAAATTGCCAAAATTGGCTCTGCTCCCTCCGGGTGGGTAGATGGCGCGCTCTTCCCACATCACTCCTGCGGTGATGTCTGCAGCACAGGGCGTCTGTGAGCTGATGTATCAGAACCGTGTCGCTGCGCTTTACTCCGAGCACACTGGCTGCTCTTAGCGAAAAGAAGCGGTGGCTGACTTCACATGTATCGGAGGAAGCATGTGTTAGTCTTCACCTTCCTGGTGTGTTGGGGCATCACTAGTGATAGGGGGAGTCCTAATGAGTGGGTTGGGTACTTCGCTGTGTAAATTGGGGAGAAAATGGGAAAAATTGGGAAAAAAACACATTAAGAGCCATAAAAACAGTGTAAAACCTTGAAAAGGGGAGGGAGAAAGATAGAGAGAAAGAAAGAAAGAGAGATAGAGAGAGAGAGAGAGAGAGAGAGAGAGAGAGAGAGAGAGAGCAGCTCGGCCTGCTGTGAGCTGTCTGTTATTAATTAAATCCATATTTCCCCCCTAATGCCTACTAGAAACATACTATCAATTACTTACTGCAGCCACTTCCTGGCCTGGAGTGGCTGGTCTACACAGTGATATGTTCAAATAATCCAAAGCTAATCAAGCACAGATGTTTTGGTTTTCATGTCTAAACATATGTCTTTCTCCTTCAGTGTATCCAATTAATCCTCCACAGCCAGCCCTCAGCGGATTTAAGCAAGTGCACTGGATCGGCAGCGGATTGGCATGAGTGAACGCATGTTGACATGCCACCAGCCTTTACATAATCAGCGCCGCTGCCCGTATGAGCCTATACGATGTTTACCGCAGGAGCGAGCGGGGCTAAAAATAACGGAACAATAATTAAGATGTCAGATCGGAGGTGTCAGGCGCATTGACGTATATGTAGATTTTTATGGCGATGATAAATGGGAGCAGGATGTTGCTGTTTGGGGGCTGCAGGCTAAGATCAATATTCAAAGATGAGCGGAGGCCACTAATGGATCACGAGTGACTGACTTTTCTACTCACATCTCTGGCGCTCCAGCCGGGCGCTTTTTTTTTTTTTTATTCGTTCTGTAGGAGCAATCAATAAGCACTGATTCCACGGCCGGGCCGAGAGCGTATTATCTCACGACTCCCCGCCTGCCTGCTCATTTACAACCGTGGAGTAGCTTGAGATCAAACCCTTCTCTCACCAGAGTTTATGATGAGGAACGACTCACGTCTCAGAGAGCACGTCAACTTCACCTGCAGCAGCTACTCCCATCTGCTTAGCTTCCAGTGCAGAGCTGCTCTCTCATTTGCTTTTTATCAATAAACAATAGAATGTGAAGAGAATGTGCTCATCTCTTCATATACTGTAAACCCACAATGAGTTTAAACTCAAATAAATCAGGTCTGTTTTACCTAAAACCGGATATTTACAAACATTACTTAGATACTTTCGCCATTCAGATGTGAGTATAGCTGGCATATTAGCTAGCTTGCTAATCACTGCTAGCTAACGCTGTTAACCAGGGCTGGCTAATGCTGCTAACTGCGACTGACTAGAGCTGCTGATTAGGGCTCGCTATTCTGCTAACTGGGGCTGGGTAGGACTGCTAATCATGGCTGGGTAGGTCTGCTAACTGGGGCTGGGTAGCACTGCTAACTGGGGCTGGGTAGCACTGCTAACTGGGGCTGGGTAACACTGCTAACTGGGGCTGGGTAACACTGCTAATCATGGCTGGCTAGAGCTGCTGTTTGTGGCTCGCTATTTTGCTAACTGGGGCTGGGTACGACTGCTAATCATGGCTGGCTAGAGCTTCTGATTGTGGCTTGCTATTTTGCTAACTGGGGCTGTGTAGGACTGATAATCGTGGCTGGCTAGAGCTTCTGATTGGGGCTTGCTATTCTGCTAATTGGGACTAGCTAGCGCTGCTAACCGGGAGTGGCTAGCGCTGCTAATCAGGGCTGACTAGCATTGCTAACCGCAGCTGGCTAGTGCTGCTAACCACAATCACCCTTGGAAAAAGTATGCGTTCTTACTAGTGTCGCCTAATGTGCCTTATAATCCAGTGCGCCTTATTTTAGATTGTTGGCATTGACAACTGGCTTTTGGCACTATCTGTTTGCATACTGAGTGCACTCCAACCAATGTGTAGTGATTAACTGCCTCTCTGCCGCTCTATGTTGTAGGCCAGGGGTCTCAAACTCATTTTTGCCGAGGGCCACATTGGCATATTGGCTGTCCTCTGAGGGCCAGATGTAACTTATAAATATAAGAAAATGTAACCAGATGTAATACAAAATGAATGTAATTACTCCTTAATGTTAAATAACTCTCAATATACTATTTATTCAATCAAATATTACAGTTGCATGGAAAAATGGTTGCTTGTTGCTCTATTAACATAAATCCTTTTAATTTATAAGTTATATTAACTTTGATCAAAACGTTTGATACTGAAATAAGGCTTAATAAATATAAAATCAAAAATTGTGAGCTGTGACAGATTTAGCATTTCCTCAGATTTAGCAGTTCCTCATCCAACCACTAGTCGGAGCTGCAGCTGCAGCACCACAAGCCCGCAGTCTTTGCTTAGTCAGAGCTGCAGCCCAGCCACGGGCTACAGGACTCAGCTGAGCCAGTCTGGAGCGTTTTTAAAAATTTGTAAGTTCTTCTGTGTATGAAATAAAATAACCCCACTAACCGGATAATACAGCTCTCTACAGTTCATCTTTCAGCCCAAGCAGCTAACAGCAGCAGTTTAGAGCAGCGTCACGGAGGCACTGCTCGGATTACATTATAAACAGGTCAGTTAGCGCGCTGCTAACCTCAGGATGTTTATAACTACGGAGTTTAGTGGACACACCACGGCTGCAAGGTTAGACTGTTGAAGACTACTGAAGACTACTAAAGCAGGCAACGCAGCGTAAGCAAAAAAAAAACAAAAACCACACACACACACCAAAATACAAGTTAAGATAAAATATGAAAACGAACATAATAAAGCATAAATAATTAAATTGAATTGCGGGCCAGATGTATGTTTATTTTGTTAACCCGTGAGGGGCCGTATGAAACCCGCATGTGGCCCGCGGGCCGCTACTTTGAGACCCCTGTTGTAGGCTGTAAGAGCAAGCATCATTTTCTGAGCTGTTAACTGAGCTGTATTGGCTGTGTGCTTTTCTATTCTCTCTATAGTATTTTTTTCCTCATTTAATTTTCAAATCCATATTTTAGTTAATTTAAATAAGAAAGGAAAAGACTGAATACTAATACTAATTTATTTTTAACTAGACTTATTGTACCAAGCAATTGATATAACACACACAAAAAAATAAACCATCTGTTAAATTAACTTACATTTTAGACACAATAACTAAAAGTTATTCAAATTCAACTCCCTGAACATACAGTCAATATATAATGAATTATACATGTTTTGTTTTTGTTTTGTTTTGTTTTTTTGGGGCTTTTTTTTTCTAGGTTGCTCAGTATGCGTTTGACAGCGATATTCCCCCGTAGACTATCCTACTGAACGTGGTTTATGTGTGCAGCATAAACAGAATGCGGGATCTGTTTGCCTGTGTTCACAAACAGTCATTGTGAATGTAAAGCTGACGGAAAAAAAAAAAGTTAACTTTTGTTTGCAAATGTTTGCAAACAAGGACTGGGCTGGGAGATGTGTTTTATTTAGTTTTTTTTTTTTTTTTTAATTCTCTCGATTGTGAGCATTTGGTGTGTCGTCGAATGTGTATTCACCACAAGGTCCTGAGCTGGCCTGGGGATGCGTGGAGAGGATTATAAATGGAATGTGTTTCTCCCGTGAGTGTGGAACACCATGTTATTCCATTATAGATACCTCTGCCCTGCATGTCTCTGGCTCTTCTGGGGAAAGACAGGGCAGGAGAAAGTCATGAAAGGAGAGAAGGGGTGGGTGGAAACGACGGCAGCACAAATAACAATGCCCGACTACTTAACACGCTGCCATGACTCGCCTTCCTCACAGGAATCCGGTCCTTCCCATTGAAGCTGGGTCACTGGGTCAGGCTGGTATAGGCTGTGGACTGAATTGAGGATAATAGTCGTGCTGCTCGGTGTGTTGGATCCGAGGATCCTGCTTCGTCTGGGGGAATAGTCACAGTCCTGATAGGCCATCCTGAAAACCTCGGAGCTGAGTCTGAAGTGGCTCTGTTTCAGGCCACCGTTTCATAAAGCAGTCGCTCTCTCTTCGACTTTTTTCGAGCCCTTTCCAGACTAGCAGGTTCACGCCTCCGTGGAAGGCATATTATGTCTCTCCTGTCGAGAGTTTGCCCCTTTATCGATCTGCCCACTTTCCCAGCAATTTCAAAAGGTTAGTCAGCTATGACAAACACCCTTTTCGGACAAAAAGAGAGAGCTGGAGAAAAAGAGATGTATGGAAGACTTCCATGCTGTCAGCGAGAAGACAGCGTGGAGTTCCTCACAGCTCGCTGGTAAGCCCACCCAAGGTTACAGCGTGAAGAGTAATGAAGGCAGTCGTTCATATAGCTGCGCATACCCCGTCTCGGGATACGCATAATGCAAAGTGGCAAAAGTGTGGGAGATCCTATCTGCGGTGGGAGAACGACTCGTTTTCGTGAAGGTCACCTAATCACTGCCGAAAACTCTTCAGGCTTCGAGATGAAATTTTAATTTCATTCTTATCTTCAAAATGTCTGTCACGTCAACGGCGATCAGAGACATCGCAGAATGTAAAAAGGTAGGCCCAAATTAAAAACCCATCTCCTTTATTTCCCATCTGAAATGGAGAGATTAGGTTGGCCGTTAGCTTACAGTGAGGTTGTGATATTTATTAGCGTCCGCTTTAATTACTTTTGTCTTCTTTCTGTTTCTCGGATCCGCTCTAACTTTGCGCAGGCTCTCGGGAAGGCTAAAAGATATGAAACCAGATGGCCAGCCAGTGAGTGAGAAGGCATATCTGGAATCATCTGAAATTAGCTTGGTTCTGTAATGAAAGAGAGCAGGAGAGATGTTGCGTTGCATTGCATCGCATTGCTCGAGGACTGATGCTAAGTGATGCTAAGCGATGCTCTTCTACCCTTCACCTTATCTCCTCCTCATCATCCTCCTTTTTTATCTTCACAGATCTGTGTGGGTTGTTTTTTCTTTATTTTCTGGAGACTGGAGAAGTCTCTTCACTCTCTTCTCTCTTTTGTGGGCTTTTTTTTTTGTTCGTGAGGCTGCGATGCAGATAAAAGTTAAGATTGCTCAGCATTTCTCGTCTCAGCGTGAACTAATAATATTTCCACAAAAAAAAGAAGAAGAAAAAACAGCAGTAGAGAGCTCAGTTGTTGAGTGTGAGCTGAAGACTGGCAGCGAGCGGTGGTAACTAAGAGAAGTGCACTAAAGGATCTAAAGTGAACAGGCTTCCTCTCTCGGCCTGTGTTTTCACGGTTCGGACGTGGCCTCGCTGGGATCAATATTTTCCATTAGAAACAACACAGTGATTGTGTGGCTTGGATTGTGTAGGTCACTCGCACACTGGGAATGGCTTTAGCCACTTTATTAATTACGAAACACACTGGCGCTTCAACCAAACAAGCCTAAGCTCTGTTGCACATTGATGTGGTGTGCTCGCCCACTGTCCCTCACAGTGGATCAATAGGTTTTCAGCTGGACTGAAAAACTCCAGTCTCTTAACGTTTATACTGCAGCCAGGTGGCCAGTTTTTTTTTAGTTTTTTTTAGTTTTTTTTTTCTTCTGTTTGCTCACCTCTAGAGACCCCAGAGGCTCAGCTTAGGTCAGATAAGCAGCCTTTGCCATGGAAGAGATTGGCTATGCAGTATGTGGCAGCAGACACGGCATGCCCGCGTTGTGCTGCAGAATCTGATTTTAGAGAAGAAGCTGCTGCCCTGCTGTGCACTGCGAACACTTGAGCTGTTTCTAATTTACGGTGCAGTCATGCTCATTTTACCTTTGCTAATGCAGAAACGGCACGTAAAACTCTTAAAGCGCGCCACAAAGAGTATACTGCTCTTAATTAAACAACAGTTGCCTCAGGATGTAAAATTGCTGAGCAGCAAATGAACAGGCAAACTTGCAATCAGTGAATCCTCTTGTAATATCGCTTTGGATTTACAGCCCCCTAAGAGAGAAGGAGCATTATTCATTATTCATTATTCAATTGTCCGTGTTAATGAGAGCAATAAATAGACTTTTAAGTTTTTAATATTTTTACCCCCATTCCAATGTATTAGAGAGAGAGATAATTTAAAGATATGAAAATAGTGGCAGTCAGATGTTTATAAGGCTAAAAGGAAAAGCTTGATTGAATATTTGTATCTACAGTATGTACCTGTGTGCCACTGGCTGGCCTGAGATATCAATAATTTATTGCATAAACCAGCTGTGAGATTTTTATACATGTCATATAAAATAGGTGGCGCTAGAAAGCTGATGAAACACGAATATACGAAATTCCAGTTTACCATCAAAGGACAGCTTAAGCCAAATAGAACTGTGAAGTTTTATGAGTTTTTAAACATTATAACCCCCTCAAAACCATGCGTGAATCTTTGTTTTGCGACTTCCTGCCAAAATGGCCGACTTCCTGACTTCCTGTTGTACAGAGTCGAATGAAATCAAGTGGTTCTTGTTCTGTATGAGGAGGTAAACGAGCGCACCAAAATTGGTGTACATTGGAGAAACTTGATCCTGGTCATTGGGGGGGGGGGGGGGCGTGGCGCTATGGAGCACGCCCAAGCCCATGCTCTATGGAACTTTTAAATTTTTACCGACTTGTAGGTTTGTGCCAAAATACATGGGTTTTTGGGTATCGGAAATGCCTCAAAAAAATAAGTGAAAGTGTCAAGAAGCGTAATGATAATAGTAATAGTAATAATAATAAAAGGATAACAACCAATATGGCTTTCAGCTGCAGCGAATTCCGACATTTTAGATATTCTTAAACAGTGAAACACATTAATAATAGTGTAAAGGCAAGGGTTGTAGCAAAGATAAAGAAAAGAAAAAAAAAGACGCCCTTTACAACTACCTATTCATGTCGTACCAGCAGAGATATGAACCTCAGTAAAGGTCGACTTTTCATCGTCTTATTCTGGTTCATCACTCGCCCTGATCTTCCCTCCCAGAGCAGGGGTCGGTGAAACTAGCACATGTCTGAAAGATAGAGCTTCCCTCTGTGTTCGGACTGATTGAAGGGCAGGGATGCTTTGTTGTGGATGTGAATTTGGAAGCTAGCCTGAAGGCGCTGACCGGTGCCAGATAAGTGGGTGTTCTGACGAATCACATGTCCAGGGAGGAAGAAAAAAAAAGAGAGTCAGAAAGATGTTTGACAAAATGACCCGTGGCTGTGTAACGAAATGTCTTAATCACTTCTGGAGACAAGTTTCTATTTTCAGTTGCAATATATCTCAAAAGTGTCGACCGAGGAGCATTTCTGTTAAAGTAAGACACCTGGAGATGACCTAACCTGCCTTCATTACTCTATTTATGAGTAATCCATTTAGACATATTTGACTATAGATATTTGGACACATTTGGAGAAAGTATGGAAAGGTTAGTTAAAAGTTTTGAGCATTAAAGTATTAATCATTTTTTTGTACGTAACTATTGCAAGTAGTCTATAGTGATAATGTGGGTTTGGAATAATTCCTAACATTTTTATAATTATAACAACTAAAATCACAGCACATAAACAATTTAAAAGTATTCAACTCATGGAAAATATGTAGTGAAGTAAAAGTGGAAGTAGGAGAAACAATAATACTCCAGTAGACACAGATACAGTATTTTTATACTTAAGTACAGTAGTGTAGTAAAATAATACTCCAGTAGATATAGATACAGCATTTTAGTACTTAAGTAGAGTAGTTAGTGAAGTAAAAATAATACTCCATTATTTCAGTACAGTAGTAAAGTAAAAATAATACTCCAGTAGATACAGATACAGCATTTTAGTACTTAAGTACAGTAGTGTAGTAAAAATAATACTCCATTATTTCAGTACAGTAGTGTAGTAAAAATAATACTCCATTATTTCAGTACAGTAGTGAAGTAAAAATAATACTCCAGTAGATACAAATGCAGCATTTTAGTACTTAAGTACAGTAGTGTAGTAAAAATAATACTCCAGTAGATACAAATGCAGCATTTTAGTACTTAAGTACAGTAGTGAAGTAAAAATAATACTCCAGTAGATAAAGATACAGCATTTTAGTACTTAAGTACAGTAGTATAGTAAAAATAATATTCCAGTAGATACAAATACAGTATTTTAGTACTTAAGTACAGTAATGAAGTTAAAATAATACTCCAGTAGATACAGATACAACATTTAAATACTCAAGTACAGTAGTGAAGTAAAAAAAAATACACCATTAGATACAGATACAGCATTTTAGTACTTAAAAACAGTAGATAAGTATAAATAATACTCCAGTAGATACAGATACAGCATTTTAGTATTTAATTACAGTAGTGAAGTAAAATAATACTCCAGTAGATACAAATACAGTATTTTAGTACTTCAGTACAGTAGTGAACTAGTTCTACTTCCTTACTATACATCTCTAAACATTCATGGAACATTATTTCTGTAATGTTACAGGCCAACCTTTCTGGAACCTTTTCAAAACATTGCTAAACTTCCTTATAACATTCTCTGTTAGCCAAGGAAACCGGTTAACCATATGAAATCAAAATAGTTTTCTAGGTAATAATAAGATTTTTGACAATAGAAGCATTACCTCCCACAGTGGACAGTGCAGTGGGTGCTAATGATCGTGACAAGCAGCTTCTGGCTAGAATTGTCCATGTGACTGGCAGAAATCATGTCTACCACATTCAGTGCAGAAGACTCCAGACACAAAAGGCCAATGGGACATTATGGGATACTAGTAACTGTATGCATGTAAAAAAAAGTATCTAGCTACTCCCTTTAATGAATGAGTTCAGCTACTTTATGATGCATCTATTACTTTACTCTATGACTTTACAGTCAATCAGTTGCACAGATGCACTATAGAAACATGTGATCACTTTAGAAAAGCATTGTCAATATAACGGGATGCTGTAAAGCAGCCAAAACTGAGACTAAATACACTATACCCAGTACCATCCAGCAGACAGAGGGGTAAAAATCCTGCAGCACTTGGCTGTGGAGCGTTGGAGTTGATATCTCTAGATGCCAGAGCTCCAGCCAATACCTCTGGTGTTTTGAGAGTTTAAATGGAATTTTTGATCTATAACTAATTATCCATTATCGTTATCTGACATCACTAATGCTCTCATGGTTGAATGCCATCAAATCCTCTCAGTAGTATTCCAAAGTCTATTGTAAGGTCTTTGCAGAAAAGTAGAGGCCATTACTTCTGCAAAATTAAGTCTCAGTAAATCTCATTATATTTAACTATCATTGAGACACAACTGCAGGCATATAGCAGTATTAGACCTGTAGCAGTGTTATCCTGACACATTTTTGTAAGTGGCTAATGCTAATGCAGACTACAGTCCGATATACTCACCTCTGAACAGCAAAAGAGCTAGCACTTAGCTTGGTTAGCGGCTGGCTAGTGCTAATACTGCTCCAGTCTCTGTGCTGGAAAGATGTTGGACAAAATGACCTGTGGCTGTGTAATGAAATGTCTTAATCACTTCTGGAGACAAGTTTCCATTTTCAGTTGCAATATATCTCAAAAGTGTCGACCAAGGAGCATTTATGTTAAAGTAAGACACCTGGAGATGACTTTGCTTTAAAATCTACTAAAATCATACTAAAAGTATGAATATTTGGACGCATTTGGATATATTCATATTAGCGTGGTTAGCGGCTGGGTAGTGCTAATACTGCTCCAGTCTCTGTGCTGAAAAAACTTGGCAAAGTAAAACTTTTTTTATAACGCTGCACTGCAGCAAAAAGGCTTTACTGCTCCTTATAACCTGACTGAAAAAAAGGTATACGTAAAATGCACTGGATTATGAGGCACACTGGTGATTTTTGTAAAAATTAAAGATTTTTAACTGAGCCTTTTAGTGCGAAAATTTTTTTTTTCTAAAAGTCAGTTTACCTGTTTAAAAATTCTGTAGCAGAATTGAGATTTTAATCTCTCACTCTAGCCTTGGTAGGTTGGTTTTTCCATTTTCACGGATTATGATATTCCCTGAGTGGGAATCAGCCTGCAGGTAAGTCCATGAAATCCAGAGAGCGGGGGAGATCCACCGAACCATCTTTGAAGTCTAGAATGTCCTAAATGAAAGAATCCTGGGCTCCATTCAGAGGCACTCTGCTGATAAAAATGAATGATGGCATTTGATGACGAAGGGAAAATCGTCTCCTAACGTTGGCGAAATGGACCGTCCTGGGAAAAGGGTGCAAATTGGTCTCAGCAAAGTGAGGCGGGACTGCAGCCTCTATTGAATAACACATTGTTTTTCCCCCTCACTCATCTCCCAGCCATCACTTTACATTTGCAATTTATGGTGGCGAAAAATGCTGCGCGTTTGCAGACGCTGCGTAATATGCACATTTGTCTACTTATTGTTGTGTGCAGTCAGTGAGTTTGAAAGCGCAGCCTTCTTTCCTGTCTGATTCGTGCTTCAGCGACGATATGCTTGGGCGAGCCAGCGCACATTTAATACCTCCATCTGTTAAAATACTGTTCCCTGACTGCTTTGTTTTCCTTTGTAGTCATAATTCCTATATATAGAAAGAATCTGGGTTTAATTAAAAGCTAAACCAGTGAATTTGGTGAGGTATAGAATGGTAATCCAGGAGACTGAGTGCAAAAAAAAGAAAAAAAATCCCTAATCCTGAAACAAAGAATGCCTTTTATCACCCGGGATAAGCAAGGGATAATGGCTTGTGTTTGTTTACGCGTGCCGTTCGCTACGGAGAAAGGGGGTCCTTCTTCTGCTGCTCCCCGGGCCCATTTATTTTTTTACCGAGCGGGATTGACTTTGTTTTCTGCTGCAGATCCATAGTGAGCCCATGCAGAGCACGAGCTTTCTTCAGATCCTGTGCAGGCGTGCAGTTTTAACCCAATGCCGGGGCTGCCGCTCTCATTTATCACCCAACAGTTGTGTCCCTGCTCCCCACCTCCTCGAACACAACTGCCTCCGCTACTCAAATGTTGATTAAGTGCATTTTTAAAGTTTCTAAGTAAGACTAAACACCCTCATTTGGAGTGTTTTCTCAATCAGTGATGATTAAATCTATTTGAAGGGGGCCTGCAGGAAGAAATCTGCTCTTAATAGGCAAGTCAAATTACTATAACTAATTTAATCACTTTCTAATAGGCCGATTTGTTTTAAATGACTGATCAAGTAACCTGCTAATGGTGTGCTGTTTATAGTCAGCAAATACATCTGAGGTGGCATGAGGTGGTTGTGATAATTACTCACATGATGTGATGATATTCAGTGTATTCCTGTTATTAAAGATCCACAAACATTAGCATTGATTAGAGATTCTCAGAAAAAAAAAATATATATAAAAAGTGACTCCTTTGTCTAACATGGGATAGCAGCATGTGAATTCATAATGCATTAATCAATGGCTTTGGGAATGGCTTGGGAACACCCATACCTGTATCTAAGTTGTGAGGTATTATCTTGTGTGTGTGTCTTTGTGTGTGTGTGTGTTAGGTTGAAAACCGTCCAGTTTCTGAAATTCTACAGGCATTTTGTACATTCCTCAATCCACAGTGTCATATGTGTACCTGAAACACCTGGTTTTAGACCACAATAATTTATTGTGGTGACGGACAGTTCTGGTGGAAACAGGAGAGTTGAGGTGCACATTGAATTCTGTTATTTTTTATTTTTTTTGGATACATTCCGGGTTAGCACCCGCACATCCCTTTCAGACAGCTTCCTCTTACAGCGTCCACAGTTAATCCTGTTGGATGTGGTTAGTCCTTCTTGGTGGTATGCTGACATTACCCTGGATACCGTGGCTCTTGATACATCACAAAGACTTCCTGTCTTGGTCACAGATGCTCCAGCAAGACGTGCACCAACAATTTGTCCTCTTTTGAACTTTTTGGTATGTCACCCATAATTTTGTGTGCATTGCAATATTTTGCAAAGAGCAGTACTGTGCTCTTACCCTGCTAATTGAACCTTCACACTCTGCTCTTACTGGTGCAATGTGCAATTAATGAAGATTGACCACCAGGCTGCTCCAATTTAGCCATGAAACCTCCCACACTAAAATAACAGCTGTTTCAATTTCATTGTCCGACCGCTGTACATCATAGAACGTTTATATTACCACCCATTGTGGACAGCAGCACAGTGTTAATGATGGGTAATGATCGTGACCGGCTGCATCTGGCAATAACTGTCCAAAACAGAAAACAGACAGACACGACTTCTCATATTCCATTTTATTTAGCATGACCCATAGCATGTCAGTTCAGGTGAGTATCGGCACACTGATGTAAGACTCGGCGCTGTCAGGATTACTAAACCACCCATTGAAAATAAATCATTTTTGAGCCCCAGTGTGCTTTGGTTGTTATTTCATAAACCAGAGCATTTTGAAGGAAAAGTGTAGAGCAGACCTGCAGTAGCTGGAGGGAAAATACAGTGCAGAAACATGGCCTCTGTAGCAAGACCCACGAGTAGTTTTTCATTAAGACGAGGCAGAAGCACGGGAGCCGGAGAGAAAGTGCACTGTGAGTAAAAGCTGTAGTTTGGAGACGCAGCAGAAAAAGAATCTGGTTTGTGATATTTAAGTTATGATGCTGAGGGCTAGCGCTAGCACTCCATCCCAGTTGTTTGTGTCGGTGAAGAACGAGCCGGTGTGCTGGGTTCTATTTTTCCTTTTTTACCCTGTAAATGGTAAGAAATGTGTCATCCTCCTTGACTGTAACCCGCTCAAGCCCACAGTAGGAATTCCTGAGCCCGTGCTACAAAGTGGGATGGAGAATCGCTGTAATGTGAGATGGCAAAGCTGGAAGCACTGCTGGGCAAACGCTCGGCAGAAAAACAGCCATGCGCTCATCCTCCAGATATGCGGAGCCGTGGAAGCCGAGCCTGTCATGGATTTCCGCCGTGAGGAGTCGTTTCAGGCAGCTAAACGTGAAGGGAGGCTCTTCTGCAGGCAGCTGAATGAGGCTTGACGTTCTTCGCTGGACCTTGACTCCCGGCCTGGTTTTTATGTTTAGATTGAGAGCAGAGTTAGCCTACTCACATTTCTCTGGACGGACATAACCCAAGCCACTGGAGAGAGTAGAGAGCATACGGGCATATGTTTAATGCAACTGCTATTTTGTCTGTGTCACATGATCTAGAAAAAAATATATAAATATATGATAATAATAAAAAATAACTTGAAAACAAGACGACTGCCCCAAACATCAATAGTAGCAAAATCAGTAGTGTTATACGGTTCATTAGCACTTCTACTGTATATATTTGCCTCATAAATCAGTTACGCAGCAGTATTTTCTATGATTAGAGGATGTGCATAAAAACGTGGGCGGTGTGTTGGCTTAGTGGGTAGCACGTTCGCCTCACAGCACTGGGGTCTTGGGTTCAAGTCCCTATCTGGGTGGGGTTTCCATGTTCTCCATGTGTCTGTCTCCAGGGAATTCGGTTTTCTCCCATGGAGACCAGGTAAAAACATGGAAATCATATCTGGAAATCAACTCAAATAACTCTTAAAATAAATAAAAAGTTGAATACTCTAAATTGATCTGATTTGTATGTGTGTGGTATTTATGTACGTTTGTTTGTGTGTAAATGTATGTATGCACTTCGTCCTGGTTAAATGCTGTAGTGCCCCATGCAGTCCTCCAGGTGGATGGTGGTTTCCGGTTAAGAGTATTCTGTGCGCTATTGGCTGCTGCTTCTCCCTGGTTGTGTGGATAGAGAGTTCTGAATATAAACTATCGTGTGTAAAACTGATTGTAAAGCATCTTTGGGTTTCTAGAATGGCGCTGTTATATATAGTAAATGTAACTTCAAATGCATAATGCATTGTTATCATCTCAATTCCTATCAATATCAATGAGATCTGAATGTATAACTGGAAAACCCAGTTGCATCAGAAGCTGGCATATAGTGCTGTAAAAAGCAGTTATACTGATTCACGCTCCTCTTGCTTTCTCATATTAAAATGTGCTCCTTCATAAATCACATTTTTCTTCGCAAAGAAGAAAGCCTGGAATTCATCATTTACAGTGTTGCATTGCCTTTCCTGCGCCGTTGTCAAACTAAAGTCCCTTTAGTTTGTCATCTGACTCATCCCCCATGCAATATATGAGAGTTTTTACCTGTTTGTCTTGAGAAGAAGCATAGAAATTAGCATATTTTACGTATCATATTAAAAGGCGTACCATAAATGAGTGTCTATTTTTGGGTCTATTTTCATACAAAAGGCGCAGTGGATTATAAGGCGCATTTTAAATGACACTAGTAAGGGACAGGGGTGTTGCCACGTTTTCCTTCTAATTCAGCAGGTCTCATCGCTGGGTGGTGGTGTGGGGGGGGGGAGGGGGTAGATAACTAAGTTAAGTAAAGCTAAGCTACAAAAACAAAAACTGTAATTCTTAAAAATATTTTAAAGTCAAACAAGCGCTAATTTTTAATATACACAGATTTCTCTTCTAAAAACTGTTAATTTAGGTGAGTAAAGCACTTTCTTATTTACAATAAGCTTAGAATCTTATTTTCCACCCGTTTCAGTGTCCTCAACCTGGCAACCCACATAAACTACATGTCTAATCCAGAGGGAAGGGGGCAGACAGTTCTCTCTAGTGTTTTTTTTAAATAGCTTTTGCATGGCAGTTGTCATTTTTTAGATATTGTTTCATATAATAAAGCTAAAGGTTGAGCTTATAGTCTGCGGTGAATAGATTTTGTCCTTCTGTTTCCCATGAAGATGCAGGCTTTTAGAAAGTCTGCAGTCTAATCAGAAGATGTCTGGGGATGTTTACTCTTCCCCGACAACACTTGAGGGCATTCAAGATGCACATTGTGAGTTGTTTTTTAATTAGTTTTTGCATTAATGTATTTATAAACCTATTTGCAATTTAAATGAACTTGAAGCACGACCAAGAACTGATGTTCCAGCATGACTTTGAAAGCTCCTTGCCTTATTGCCAAATATTCCGGATTTACAGCCAAACAGATGAAGGAAAACACCTGTGCTTGCTGCAGTCGCCGTGCAGACAGGAGCAATATTTAGTCATTGCTCTCAAAACAATGCAGTTTTTTTTTAAAGAGAGACATATCACCTACTCAGGAGAGAAATCAAGATATATGGTTTCCTCCTTCACTGAATGTACTCAGTTCCTCTCAGCTTGGATGCAAGTCAATAGGAGTTTTATAGCCATTTTTTAAAATGTTTTATAGCCATTTTTCAAGATATTCTGTACGTCTCTCTCAGGAAAGTAAAAAAAAAAAATGCAGCAGTGAGCTGTGAAATTTGTATATAGTGCCTCCTGCATGGAATTTGGATCTAATTCCTGTCTGTTAGCATGGAAAATTCTAGCCAGAGGCTAACACTTACTGTGCTGGCCACTGTGGGTGGTAATAGCTTCTATGATGTTTGAGGAACGTTACAGGTCAATCTTTCCACTACATATATAGAAAATCTATAAACTGCTGCTTTACAATGTAATAAAACTCAACAAATTGCAATTACAACTTCTGCAAAGGGGATTTACATTACATTACATTACATTACATTTACAAGGTTATTCCTATTACACTGGTAGACCAATGTAGTAGTGTTGGGAGTCTTGCCCAAGGACTCTTATTGCTGTAGCACAGTAAAGTCACCCAGATTGGGAATTGAACCCCAGCTCACTGGCATTGCAGTGGTGTTATCCACTGTGCTACACCACAATTGTAAATTGGGAAGTAAGAGGGCGACAGAAGATAAAAAGGTAATAAAAAAATGTAATTTAAACTCACTCACATTTTAAACACATGACTTGACACTCTTTCACAAAGAAAGAGACAGCCAGTATTTTTGGTAAAAAAAAAAAATAAAAAAAAAAAAGATAAAATAAATGCTAACATTTCCTCAGCTAATGTTACTATTTTAGCCCTTTACAGCTTTTATCTTTCAGATTAAAAGCATCCA
The DNA here is from genome assembly GCF_023375975.1 of Astyanax mexicanus. NCBI lineage: Eukaryota > Metazoa > Chordata > Actinopteri > Characiformes > Acestrorhamphidae > Astyanax > Astyanax mexicanus. Next base: position 7,798,291 of record NC_064424.1, on the reverse strand, counting down.
GTTTGTGAAGAGGTAGTAAACTGACACTAATTGTGAACACTGATAATTGATTAATGCTTTATTTTATGTGAGTGGAATGTAAAAATGAATTTTAAACTGCCGTGAATTGACTTTAAATGCAGATGACTAATGCAGATGTTCCATATAGCAGCACTGTGAGAGGCTGAGGGGCAATACTACACCATTCTGTGTTCTTCTGCTGTGATGTGTGGCACTGAATGCCTGCAAAATGTCAGAAATGGAATTTGACATGTATCATAGCACTAACTATCACACCTTGCTCAGAATCGGTAACACTTTTTGATCAATTTACATGTTGCTATCTCATGACTTTTAGCAAGTCAGTGTAGAACTGTAGGTTTTGAGGTTGCAGCTTAAATATGGCACATCTCTTTAATAGTTTATATTTGTGAAGGATTGGAACATATCATGGCTTAAATATAATCGAGAGGAAGACGGATGATCACAAGCCGTAAAACCAAGCTGAACTGCTTGAATTTTTGCACCAGGAGTGGCATAAAGTTATCAAAAAGCAGTGTGTAAGGCTGGTGGAGTTTAGAATTAAAACAACAATGTTCATTTTACTCAAACAGATATTTTTTTTGGCTATCAATAGCCAAATCAAAAAAACTGATTTAGAAACTGAAGTGGTCTTCTAATTTTTTTTCCAGAGCTGTACATAGTAGTGAACAGGTGTAATCAATATTCTGGTGATTTGCTTCTTGGTGCTGCCATGTGTAGTGACATGTGATTATGTGAAGGAGTGATGTCAGTGTGTGGTGCATTCTGGGTATTGCAGTCCAGAGACTGGAGATCGCAGGTATAGCTGAGTTTGTAAAAAAGAGAGGAGCGCTTTCGGCATCAGTCGTGACGGAAAAAGTGACAGTCGGGCCCAAACCGAGTCTAAACAGCACATTAAAGTGACTGCGTAAGTAACCTACCTGCTTAAAAAGATGTGAGCTAAGTCTGCTAAATCTGTTCAAAACACTGTGACAGGTTGTGGGCACCATGCGGAAAAACGTGACTGTTAAGCCCAAACAACACAAGCAACAAGGAACTCGTGAATTCTGAGGCGATAAACAGGGCCCTGGTGAAAACAACACAACTGTCTGATTGAAGCTGAATTGCAGTGAACAGGGTTTTGCACAATAAAAGACAGCAGTGAGTGAATGAGTGTGTGTTTTTGGGCTTTCATGGTGTTATTATGTAGTTCCAGCAGCAGCAGCAGTGGTTGTGGTCTGCGCAGGCATTTGACTTTGTTGAAAAAGGTTTAGCGTACTCAGTGTTTTTACCGGTGATGCAGGAAGCTCCACTACCCACGAGACTGTGGCAGGAATAATGAATGCTAAAGAGTGTTTGGTGAGGCACAGATGAGTGAGCAGCTCATCAGATAGAGAAATGAATCTGTACCTGGAGCTAATCAGAGGTAAAGGTCAAAGACAGTGGGTGTGTGGGCAGCAGGAGGTACTATACCCCCAATGAAACCTCAGTCTCTACTAGGGGTGGTGGTAAAATGGCCTTACCATAGTATCACATAGTAACATTTATTGTACTTTAATTCTAAATATATGGAGATATTTGGAGTGCGTTATTAGTATCAAAACATTCTGGATCATTGACTTCAGTTACAATCTGATAACATTTTAATTTTTTTTTTATATCTCAGTTAGGGGTGTGCCATATCATATCTTATGCAATAATACAAGTTCATTTATGTTAATCATTTTGAAGCAGTAATATATTAAATTGTTTTTTTTAATTTAGGGTTTTTTCATATCACCTAAAAAGTATTGTTATTACGAAAATGCCATGAAACATTGTGATAATATTTTAGGGCCATATTGCCCACCCCTATCGCCAATAATGTTTTTTTTTTTTAATTAGACGTTTTTAATTGATATTTTGTTTGGGAATCATCAGCCATTACTGTATATACTGTTTATACTGACTATAATAACATTGAGGTACTTAATTCTGTGTCTAAAAAAAGAATAAAAATGCAAATTTGCTCAATAAAAGAACAACATACATATTTTATAAGATATACATTTGCACTTCTAGAGTGGAACTACTCTTAAAGTCTTAGTCTTAACTGCATACTAGTTTGTTAAAGCAAGGTGGGTAACAATGTTGTGTTTCATTTATTTTGTATTTTTAGTTTACTACATAATTTAAACACATAAATTGTCTCCTATACTAAGTATTTGTAATTGACCAGATATATTTCCCAATTTTCTCTCTCCTGCAGAGTCGCCAATAATGTTTTTATCACAGAAATAGACATTTTGTTTAGCTATTTAGCCGTTTTTTAGGTATTTAGGCCCATATAACCCACTACTAACCCCTAGTCTCGACCCTGGGGGCCTGCAGGCAGGTCCTCAGCACTTCTCTCTCCCTCTAGTCCTTCTAGTACATCTCTTAATCTCACTCAACTGCTTCCCATCAGCCCTGCTCTGCCCTCAGTGAGCCCTGTGCTGTCCTCTCCCCGCCATGAGCTCTCGTGGTAATGCCCAGATAAGCAAAACATTTGTAGACGGGCCTCATTGTGGATGGCGCTGTGTGTAATACCATTATGCTGAAGCACTTGCTTGCATATGGCCGGGTCAGTTCTACGAGCTCTCTGCTCAGGCTGAGCAGGGGGCCATCCGCAGATGATACGCTGAAAGGGAGTCCGCGCATTTGTTTAAGCACCCTTCCCTGATTTCACAGGAATAATTACCTCCGTTGCCATGGAGCGGTGAAGGGGCCCGACCGAATAAGCACAATGACATCAGCCTCCGCGTCCCCGGGGGAGCCAGGGGCCCAATGAAAGGCCTTTGTTCCCCAGTGTTCATTAGTGTGGTAGGTGACACTCATGGTCCCTCAAGGGCTCTGCAAATTGCCTGTGACTCATCAGAAACTCAACAAAAAACGGCGGAGGAGCCTTGTAGTTCCTTTATCCGCCTAACCGCCACATCCACCTGCGTTTAATTCCAATCACAACTGCGTGGGGAGGCGCGGCAGCTTCCCCTCCCTTGTCTCTGGGCCGCGCTGGCACGTGTGAGCATATGTTGGCTTGTGTACGTTTGTCTGCGCGCTGTAGGATGCCGTGTTGCCATGTAAAAATAGCTCGGAGTGACGCTGATGTGATTTGCTGCTTAATGCATATGTCATACCTTCTCTAGCTGATAAATCACCCCTGTAATAAGGCGGATATTTTTAGACTTGCTGCATTCCCTACTGTCGCGTACCAGGCCTTTCACTTATTAACGCTGCTCACTGCACACTGCAAAGTAGGAGGAGAGAGAAAGAGAGAGAGAGAGAAAGAGAGAGACAGAGAGAGAGAGAGAGAGAGAGAGAGAGAGAGAGAGAGAGAGAGAGAGAGAGGAGGTCTGAATAGAATGTCTAGTTGCAAAAAAAGTAGGTTTTAGTTCTGTAAATAAGGCAGGATTTCAAGAATTGATTCTACAGTTTGAATCAATCTTCATTTGCATGCTCCAATAAGGATTTAGGATTTAGGACTCATGTAAACCCATAATCAATATATTACAATAAGCAAAGCTGTAATAATACAAATGAAATAGTAATGTAACAGCTTTGGGTTAAATCTTTGTGAGCATTAATATTTTTATATTGGTAAACTGAGTTTTGTACAGTAAACTATCCCTGAATAAATTAATATTAATTTTTGGAATCTAATTTATCAATTGGCAATCAGCCATCATACCCAGCCCTTTCTGTAAAGGTCCGACTTCACATTAATATGATTTGATCTTATGTATATGTATAAATTCAGTTGATTACATTGCATTTGTTAGTAAATTACATGATGCAAAATTAAACCTGTTATTTTTTTTTTTATAATTCTGTTATTTTGATGCTAGAGGTGTCCACTCATACACAAGTACTTGGTTAACCTGTTCAGATGCCAGGTGCCTTAATTCTGTGTTTAAAAAAAGAATAAAAATGCAAATTTGCTCAATAAAAGAACAACATACATAATTTAGATGGTATACATTAGCAGTTCTAGAGTGGCACTGCTGTCCAACTGCATACTAGTTTGTTATAGCAATGTTGTCTTTCCATCGGTTTCCATTTCTTTTGTCGTTTGCCAAATTTGTTTATATTGTTAAACCTCAGCTCTTAATGTATGTTTATCTTTCTTGCTTATCTGTCTTTATCATCATTAATAATCCGTTATAACACCTGTTGTTTGCCAAATAATGAACCCACAACCATATTGTTGCCCTTTCTATGTATGTGTTTTAACAGATTATTCATGATTTTTAAGGCCTTTACAACCTAATTAGTAACTAATAAACACTTTGTAAAAGTAGTCTTATTTTAAAGTGGTACCAAAGGCTGTAAGAAGAATATGTACATGAATATATAAATACAGAAAATATACAAAGTGTGAAAGCAACCAGCCGTAGTCATGAGGTAGTGCAGTAATATAGAATACATTATAAATTAAGTATAGGAGATAGCAGGTATCAGCAGATACGACCAATATCTGTAGTGTAGTGTCCATGTACAGGACGTACCATAAAGATTCAATAGTGCGCAGGAGTGCAAATGTGCAGGACATATAGTGACATATAGTGACCTTTATTTGATATTGTTGTTTATTCGTTTAAGAGTAGTCCTGATGTTCAGAAGTGTTGCGGTTGGATTGGCGCCTCCAGCTGCGTTTTTAAGCCCCTGGAGGAGGATGGAGGAGTGTTGGGTGCACCTGTTCTGCAGGCTTCTGGAGAATGGGCTAGTCCTTCCCGCCTCTAAACACAATGGGAAGGAGGGAATTATGTGGGGACTGAGACAAAGGGATGTAAATCACTGTCTGGAGCTGGGCTGGACTGAGCAGAATAGGAGTGTGTAGCGGATGGGGTTGGGGGTGGAGCGTTGATGGTGATGGTGGTGGTGGTGGGGGGCTGGTTGTTGGGGCCAGACTTGCTCTCCCAGAGGAGCTTGTAGATACCAGGTGTGAGGCTTGGGAGGCTTGATGGCTGTGTCACTGGCACGTGTCAGCATGTTATCTCTCTCTGTGGGTGTATTTGGATATGTTTTATTCTGCTTGTGTGCAGTTTGTGTGCGGTGTGTGTGCAGTGTGTGTGTGTGTATACATGAGGAGGGGGATGTCTGGATGGGGCGGGGCTGGAGGCAAGCCAGGGGGTATGATCTGTATCCTGTTAAAGCAGGAAAGCAGGCAAATGGAGCAGAGTGCACTCTAGCATTTCAATTTCATGTTTGTAGTGTGTGGAAATCTGGTGTGCAGAAGCGTGAGGTTAAAGAGAGCGAGGTCTGAGGCGCTCTGTGCTTTATGAATGAGGAAACAAACCGAGCGTGTGCGCTTAGCGATACATCTGTATAGAATGTGTAGAGTATCCCCAGTAGTCATTAATGCGCCGCAGAGCTCCAGCCTCTCATAATTCAAACAAAGAAATATGAATGCCAATGCGGCCCTCGAGAATAAGATGCTTTGCAAGCGAACGTGATAAACAACCTTGGTTTAAACAGAGTTTTCTCCTATCGCCGCAATTTATACATTTCACTTAAACTTTTAAAAACACAAACTCCAGTTGATATAAGACCTCTGAGCATTCTGAGCATATATGTAAACACCACAATACATTAAAACGCTTTCTTAAGGCTCCTTAAGGCTTACTCTAAGCCCTGTGATATGTTGTTTTTAAGGTTTATCTTAACCTCTTTACTGCAGACTTTCACTCAGTCGTCACGGTAGTGCTCAGCATTTAATTGAAAACTGCGTATGGGTCAATTTTAATATAGCATACCTTTTGTGTCTGCAGCATAGCGGTTTAAATGTCATACCAACACACTGTGTAACGATACGTTTTCAAGATTTACTCTGAATCAACACAATATTGCACATATAGATTAATGTCACACTTCATTTTAAATCACTTTTTTGTACATTTACACAGTTTTCTTTTCAGTAGGGAGTGGGTGCAGCTTTTAATAATCTTCCATCTCAGCATCTGACTAATATAGGCATGTCATGATAATTACGTTATTGAACTATCATATAACAATGCAAGTGGATTTAACTACAGATATTTTAGTTAATATAACTTAATATCGTCCATTGTGTTTTTTCCAGCATGTTTAAATTTACTTTACATGACACATAGTTTACTTAAGCAGGCGGAAAATGAGCATACATAAGAGTAATAAAAGTATTATGGATGCAGAATGATATCAGAATTATATTAGTATTACCCAAAAATTGTTTTTTTTTTGCTACGCATCAGCTTATGGCTATTCATGAAAGAGAGAAAGTTAAGAGAACTTTGGGCAAGAGAATTTTAAGAGAGCTTTGAGAACTTGAGGGCTAGAGTTTGGGCAGTTTCAGCTTGTCAGAGAAAGCGTGTTCCGTCTCTCCTATAAGTAGAGTCAGTAATGAGAGCTTTAACAGCAGTAAAGATAGGAGAAGATAGGGTGGTGGAGGGTTGCGGTGGAGGGTTACCTCATTACAAAGCGTTTCTGAATTTCTTGTCTCTGCTATTTTTGTGTATGACCTTACCTTTTGTTTTCTCTATGCCGATTTTTGCCTTTGCCTCTGATATTGGATTTTCTGTGTTTTACTTGGACTGTGTATCACTACTGCCTCTTGGATTATCTCTGCTGCTGGATATCACGTGTATGAACTCTGGACTGTCTCATGGTTATGGTATGGTTTTGTCTACGTTGCTCCTGTTTATGGTGATTACCTGTTTTTCTGTACCGACCAACGATTTAACTGTTTATTTTTAATAAACATTTAAACAGTATCTGTACGTGTCTGTGTTCTGTGCACACCATGACATGCGGAAACTTGTCATGATACGTAAGAGAAGTCCAGGAAATTTATATAGTTGTTAGAAAGTGCTACCTAGCTTCAAAAACGCAACATCAAATGTAAAGAAACATTTGAAGTGGCAGCAGCACTCTTACAGTACAAGTCCCAAAGGCGGAGCTAAGCTTCCAATAAAGTGAGTTTTGGCCAAATTGTAAAGTTGAGTTGGCAGTAGCTGCTGAATGTAACTAATGAAGTAACTTCTAAGTAACTAAGTTACTTTTAAAATCAAGTAACCCAAAGTAACTAAGTTACTTTTTAAAGAAGTAATCATTAGTAATCAGATTACTTTTTCAAAGTACCTATACCATCACTGAATGTGAAATATTTAAACCAAATTTGTCTAGAGACACCTTTCAGTCTATTGTTTGCATAGACTTGTTTAAAAATGAAAGGTTATAATGGAGTGTCTAGTCTCACCATTATATATATATATATATATATATATATAAATGTTTATATTGTTCATCGGCAGATATATTTATGTGTTTTAATTTAAATATTGTCATCAGCCCAGAATCAGTATATTCAAATTCATTGTTCTTTAAATGGGTGTAGCTGCATTATTATGTTATTAAACAGTTTCATCATTATATCAGTGGCATAAAATCGTCTTAAAACGAGAGTAATAATCATTTATCACTAGTTTTTAAGGGACAGTATATTGGCATGCCTAGGCTATGTTTATGTTTCATAAACGTGTCATTAGCATTTAGCAGGGTAATTTCCAGATAGAAGCTCGTTATATGAGGGGGAATAAACGTAGCTTTCTGTGCTGGTTAGGTGGCTGGTGGAGGTAAAATAATAAATAAATAAATATAAAAATAAATAAGTAAAAAGTCAGCATGCCCGGAAGCGTGACATTTATGCCACTCATTTTTCATGATGTTTTCCAAAAATGCTCTTAGACTCTGTCATTGGAAAGTGCTGTGGGGTTTGTTCCTCATCCGTGACAAGTGAAGTAATGTAAGTGGAGGAGAGAAATGGTCTATAGGTGGGGAGAAGCACAGCAGCTCTGCCCCATTATAGCAGGGACCCGTCGCGTGGACTGAGAGACAGGTGTCGCCCTGTATCAGGATTGTTTTTCTCTCTCTATGTCTGTCTGTCTCTCTCTTTCTTTCTTTCTTTCTCTATCTCTCTCTCTCTCTCTCTCTCTCTCTCCAATTGATCCTTCTTCTCTTGTCAAGCTTATGAACCCCCCCTCCTCCCTCCACTCTCCCCCCTCCTACCTCTACCCTGAATATTGCTTCTCCAGCCCAACTGAGGGAGACAAGATCCTGGGAGTATCAGCCGTGCCAAGAAAACGCTTGGATTTAGCGTGAGGATGTGTGCCAGGGCGAGCAGACTGTGGGTATTGTCAGACGTGACCTGCTTGTGGCAGTGGTCTACAGAGCTCCCAGTCACTCAGAACACGCTCAGCCCCCGAGAGCTGAACTCATTCCTGAATCCTCTCTCTCTCTCTCTCTGAAGTCAGATGTGCTGGGATTAACTGGTAAACAGTTAATGAGACGATATGTTTAACCTGAACGTCTGCTGCGTGGGAAGTGTTGACTACGTAAAGAGGACTAAGTAAATCCGCCCGACACGGACAAAATGCTGAGAAACTGCAATCTAAACACTCAAACAGCTTCTGGCATGAGTCAAAATGCAGCTTGCTGGGAATTAGCTAATATAATCAATGATATGGCCCTAAAATTATATCACAATATGTTAGGGCAAGGTTGTCCAAACTTTTTTTGTTGGGGGCCAGAAGGAGAAATATATTTGAAGTCACGGGCCACAGACTCTCTAATAAAACAAATAATGAAATATACCACTTTAAATAATACATTTTCCTGATTACTTCATTTACACACCATTTTACTTGACTTAATATCTTTATCTTTGACAGTGTTGTGTAAACTAAGATTTTTCAAAATGATGTTTAATTTCATGATGTCTCTTAATATTAAACTCCTTAATTACGGCAACTTTTAGACTCTTTGGCCTGTTTTTCTGCACTAGAAATGCGCACTCTCTCCGCTTTTAGACTCTTTGGCCCGTTTTTCTGCGCTAGAAATGCGCACTCTCTCAGCTTTTAGACTCTTTGGCCCATTTCTGACTCCTAGCGTTCAAACTTTGAATCTCACATTATAAAAACCTGCTTAACAGCGGGCCAACTTTCATTCTATTTCTAAAATACCTCGCGGGCCACTCCAAAAAAGGAAACGGGCCGCAACAGGGGTGTCCAAACTACGGCCATAGTTTGGACACCCCTGTGTTAGGGTATGTTTTTTATGATTTTTATGTTTTTTTTTTATATCTTTCTTTTTTGCAAGAAAGCATTTAGTATTTGGTCCTTTTGAAATTTAATAGCTCCAATTCAATAAGTCCTTCCGAGTTTGCATACATATGCATACTGCACGTAAAACTGTTCTTCTACTACCATTGCCTGCATTAGCAACATAATATAATAATGTAAAAAATAATGGAAAAAATTAGACCTTTAAAAATGTATTTAAAGAATTTAGTACTGCGACAAAATAAATAAATAAAGATGGATGATCACAAGCCATCAAACCAAGCCAAACTGCTTGAATTTTTGCACCAGGAGTGTAAAGTATAAAGTTATCCAAAAGCAGTGTATAAGACTGGTGGAGGAGAACATGATGCCAAGTTGCATGAAAACTGTGATTAAAAACAAGGGTTATTCCACCAAACATTGACTTTTTTTTGTTATTTCAGCCATTTCTTATTTTTTGCAAATAAATGCTCTAAGCGACAATATTTTTATTTGGAGTTTGGAAGAAATGTTGTCCGTAGTTTATAGAATAAAGCAACGATGTACATTTTACTCAAATATACACCTATAAATAGCAAAATCAGAGAAACTGATTCAGAAAGTGGTCTCTTATTTTTTTTTTCTTGAGCTGTATATAGAGATTTGTAGGTTCAGTAGAAGCAAAGTGATCTAAAAATAGATAAAATTAGACAAAAAAATAATTAAACAAAATATATATATATATATATTAAATACAAAATATGAAACATATAGAAAATAGTTTTTTTCAAGGCAAAATACTGCTATTATTTAGTTTTATTTAGTGTTAGGATTTAGTACTATTATATATCTATTATCGTTTTAAAAATTCTGATGATATTATAGTGTTAGATATGATATATCAGTGCTCTATCCTCCAGGGCTCTGTATTGACAGCAGGAAGATACTCTTAGCTCGGACTCTTTCTGAATATCTGGGATCCCTGAAAGTCACGGCCAGTAAATGAGCTGAAATGTTCTTTGAGATGTTCCTCTGATTAATTTTAATGATTATCTAATGAAAAGAGAGGGAAATTCGGCCGGCCTGTGGAGAGGCACTATTGCATGCATAATGTCTTTTTGAGGCCTTAAATCATAATAAACGTTATTGATGTTAGATCATAGGGATCGTTAATTGAAGGCTGTTTATCTCTGAAGCAGCAAATCTCTGAGCAGGACTCCAGGACTCTGTCACAGAAAGACATTTATCATCCGAAGACTTTGAATCTTGTTATGTTGTGGCTGTAAGAGGTTTTCACTGGGAGATCACTGTAAATGTGATGTTTTTTAGAGATTACCTTCATTTGCTATTCATGCTAATTTTCTAGACAGCGATGGAGAGGATGTCTTTGTGTACTTTCTGTTAGAAGATCCACAACAATAGCTGATGTACTGAGAAAGATTACAAATCATATAATAATAGAAAAAGTTAGTAGATAGATAAATAAATAGATAAAAAGATAGCTGAACAAACTGAGTTGAGTATAAAAGTGAGTATTAAAATAATTGAAAAAAAGAGAATTTGGCTGGAATACCAGTTTTAGTTTTAAGATCAGATTGTATTTTTGAAAGAAATATAAATAAATACTAATAGAAATAGTATTAATATAGTAAGAAATAGTAAAAAAGGTTCAACTAGAACCAAAAGTGGCACCAAAAGTCAGATTTCCTGCTCTCAAAGTCAAGAGAGCGTCAACAACCCTCAACGTTAAGTAAAGTAAAGTAAGTAAAATTAGTAGTATTCAGTTACTGTGATAAGCTGAGACAAAAATTGGGACATATTTTGGGAAAAAAAAAAAAAAAACTAATCATGGGCCACTATCCATTTTGACAATTTTTAATTTTATTTCCACATTTAATATTTTTTATCTATCTTATTAATATAGTAAGAAATAGTAAAAAGGTGGACGGCACCAAAAGTCAGATTTCCTGCTCAATAATATTTTTAATAATATTAAATAAATTAATTATTAAATTCATTTAAACAAAGTTGATATTCTGGTTAAGTTCAGCATTCAACATTTCTTCATATATTGTATGTTGATTTGTCATTCGTGTAATTATCATGACAGGCAGCCTAAATCTAATATAAATAAAATTAAATAGATAAAAAATATAGCATTTTGATTCACTAATTAACTCATTAATAGACTCAATAGGTTTTATTTAAATTATTGAGGGTGTTATTATTATTATGTTATTATTAATATTGTGACAGGCCTGTTTAAAACAATAGATATTGTTAAAATACACTGAATAGTATTTGTTATTTTGAATTAGTTTTGTCTTTCAGTTGATGATGATATAAAACAGAATGACAGAACTACTAGTATAGGCTTCTTCAGTATACAGGATATACAGCATTGAATCATAACACACGTTAAAAATGATGATGGTCTGGACCTTGGCCTCGCAATATTTTCTCTATTTGGAATTTTCGTACTGAATTTTTTTTTAAATACCCCATGAAATGAAAAGGGTATATGTGCAGCTTCACTGCAGGACAACACTCTTCCTCCTCCTCAGTCAGAATGAAGATCCAGAGCGAGGTAGAAGTTTTATATAGCTGAGATACAGGCAGTTGGAGCCCAGCGATGCCTTTCAGAGCAGCGTTCAGGCCAGTGTAATGTAGCCTAGCCATCCAGGACATGTTGGCTTCTGTTTTAACTGGAACAGGACTGTCAAGGACATCAGGTGTCGCATTAGTTCAGGAAGCAGATTGTGTCGGCTTGGAGAGGAGAAGTTGGATAGCTAATGCATTCTCTCACCTGTGGCTGATGAGACACGTTCAGGAGACAGAAAATTAATTGCCAGGATGGAAAGAGAGCCCGCTGTTTCTAATCGTACTGATTAATTAATTATTACCCTGAAAGGTGTACTTAGGAATAGAGAACCAGGAAGCGAAAAAGAGGGCGGAAAAAGGTGTGTGAATGCAGTCTAATTAACACAGAGCACATCTGCCATCATCCACCAATCAAAAGTGCCTATTTCCGCTTTATTACCCAACTTCTCGCCAAGAACGTTTCCATTTCCGTATGTATCTGCATTAATTCAGCATTATGTAAAGCTCAGGCGATTTCTTATTCACACGGTCATGCTTTTCCTGTGAAGAGAGGACAGCCAGGTTTGGCCTGTGTCCGGTCTTTTCTCACCGCATTAGCCACACAGCCAGGCTAAAGCTGCTGGCGACTCTTTCCGAGCAAATTGAGTGAATTTGGTCAGGACTCAGAGGCTCCGGGCAGGCACTGGAGCAGGAGAGGCTCACTGGCAGGGTTTGGAAGGCGGAAAGAAGGGGTGAACAGAGATTAGCCCAAGAATTCATCCCGTTCTGTGAAGTGAGGATTTCATAGTAATGGATCAATCTGTTTCTTTTTTTTCTCCAGAGTGCCCTTTCCAACAATTTGCAGCAAGCCTAATGCCTGGCCCACTTTTGCAGGCTTTGTGAAATGTTAGCCAATGTTGAAAATATAGAATATGCAACATCCCCCATGTGAAAGCTTCTGTTCCAAAGCCTAGGTAGGGTGGATCCTCTGTAAGCCTTTTCTGTGAGGACTGTTCTCTGTAGCCTATTGGATAGGTACAGGGCTTGGACAATGAAACTGAAACACCTGGTTTTAGAGCACAATAATTGCTTGTGGTGACGGACAGTTCTGGTGGAAACAGGAGAGTTGAGGTGCACATTGAATTCTGCCGTGGTTTCAGTTTTTTTGGATACAATCCGGGTTAGCACCCGAACATCCCTTTCAGACAGCTTCCTCTTACAGCGTCCACAGTTAGTCCTGTTGGATGTGGTTGGTCCTTCTTGGTGGTATCTCGCTGACATTACCCTGGATACTGTGGCTCTTGATACATCACAAAGACTTGCTGTCTTGGTCACAGATGCGACAGATATACTGATACACAGATTTCTTTTTGGTCACACATATAGAACATTAAAACTGTGCAATTTATAATGCCAGCAAGCAGCTTCCATCACCCTAAGTGTGTCTGTCTTATGTGGGTTTGCAACTGTTTGCACTGTTGGGTGTTGCTAGTTAGCATATAAGGCCATCTGCTACTTTCTTCCACGCTTTATGTTTGGACAAATTATCTTTGTACCAGTGCAAAGATGCATAAAAAAACTGAAAAAGATGAATCAGTGGCTATAAGCCTCTTTATTGTGTTCATAACTACACTGCAGGAGATATCAACAAAGTACGGTAAGAATCAAATGTTCAGATTGCAGAAGCTACAGACCTTGGATCCAAATAATTTGTTTTAGGATGTCGCTGCACCACATAAAGTTGAGAAAATCTCACTTGCTTGCTGCTCTGTCACTGTGTTGTTGCCAAATCACAGCTGCAAATCGCATCCTCTCATAGGAATGGATCATTGTCGCTCTGTTTCCTTTCAGTGTGATCACAGAGTAACAAAGTTTTGAGGGGGTGACATGTACATGACACGTGCTTTAAAATCTTATAAAACTAACTGGAGACTTAATTTTCCACCATTTTCACTTAAGGAATAATAAACAAGAGGGAGTGCTATAACGTATAATATTGGCACTGCTGTGCTCGTAGGTTGTAGATCAGTGCCAATGTTACATATTATAGCACGAACATCGAGTGTATTATTGCGATTATACCACATTTCCATAATAGATTTTGAGTTAAAGAGAATGAGAAAATTTGATCTGTTTTGGTACAAAAATATTTCCATTACTGCTCTGTTTGTAGCTGCGCTGTTCGGCTTGTAGGCGCTGCATCGTTGTTAGTATGCCTGTATGTGGTGGAGTAATACATGGAGAGTTTTGGTTACAGTGCATTACTGGCTGATAATGTCACTCATAAAACGCCTCTCAGCCAATCACATTGCAGGGTTAGAACTAACTGTGTTATAATAAATTTTATGGAGCTCTTCATGGATCTGTTTCCTTTTTTATGCTTCAGTTTATGCTGTATTTGATCAATGAATTGTGGATAGCCAAACATTTGAAGGATACATCAGCTGCGTCCTCCAAATCACTCATGAATCACGAAAATTGGCTGCATTTTTCTTTGGTATACAAAGGGTCCTTCCGTGTAGAACAGTCTTTTATAAAATATCGGCCGAGACATGCAGCCCACCGCTGATCACAGCCCCCACTCTCCCACAGACTTTTCCACAGAACTGCACTGCACATTAAGAATACACTCATTAACCAGTCTCTGTACACACAGCTCTGTCTCTCAGAACTTGAGATCAGAACCTAACTGCGACTGTAGATTAAAACAAACATGGCAGACGGCAGCAGGGGACAAACGACCAAGATCGTATTCTATTTGTTTTTCACAGTTTCACACCATTCAGCTCAGCTTTCATTGGCTAATGGTCTTTTACACAAGATACCAGTGATGTGTTTCATGTGGGAATTGAAGGGGATTGACACTCACCCCACTTTTTACACCCTGCTGAGCTGTAAATATTCACCACATTTATCCACATATCCACTATTTAAAATTGGGACTGACACAGCTGGACTGAAATTAGATGGAGGGGGTAAAGTGTGTCTGTAAAACATCTGGAAAGTCTGGTGTGAAGTTTCTAGTAGTGGTGAATACCTGAATAACGTATGGTAAGGCGGATCCCTGTATTCACACATAAAATATATAGAAAAATAGGAAATGTTCTGTTAATGTTATCTCTTATCATCGTTAATTTATCCTAATCCAATTCATTAATGCATTCTGCCCAACAATAATACCAAGCACTAATCCAGATCCCTGCAAAAACCCTGCTAGTCCTCATGACTAATAACATCTGCACAGGAATTTCTCTTTATATAGACATATATTTTACCCTGAACTACTTGCATTCTCATTCTTTTGCCTCATAATCCAAAGCAAAGAGTCTGTATGCACCCTCTTTTTGGGTCATTCATTTGGAGAACGAGTGATTAATTAATGTTTCCTCAAGCATCTTAGCTCCAATTAGCAGGACACTCTGCACTGATTGTTTGGAGCTGTTCTGATTAACCACTGTAGCTTCAGTTTGTCCCACCCACTCTTTCTTTCAAACCATTCAAACGTAATTTCAATACCTGTTAGGTGTCAAGGTGACACCAAACCAGTGGAGGAGAGAGGCAGGGAACTTCACAGTAGGCCGAGCAACATTAAAAGGCCAATCAGCCAGTCAGTCTTTGATTTGCTGAATTCAATAATTCAGAGAGAAATTACTCCTGCAGTGGGAAAGTGAATTATTCAGGATATTATGACTTGCGAGTTCCTCCGTGCGAGTGGTAAAGATGATTAATTCAACATCTGGACTAATAGAGATTCAGTCAGGGCTTGATTTACACCGTGGTGCAGGCGCACTGTCTGCTTTCCCCCCTCTCTGTCTTTGTGTCATACATCCTCAGTTCTTGCTGCTCACAGCAGGCTAAGTTTAACGGAATATATTTCAGTTCCCATTACGCAGAAAGGGAAGAAAAAATCTGCCCAGTCTACGCTTTTCTGCACATGCAACGGCTGTGTTAAAATGCCCAGCTTAGCTTAATGCTCTGTGACAGAATGATCTGATCCTATGATAATTATAGGGAGCATATGCTGTCCTGTGGTTACTGATTGATGTGCTGCTAGCGAGTGAAGCTAGCTAATTTTAATTGCTGGATTTGCTTTGGATCTTTCTGATGTTTCCAGAGTTTGCAGTGCAGTCGGTAAGAGTTAAGGGGTAGCGTGCAAGGCGTTTTACTATATAGTGCTGGAGACAGATGCCACAGTCTTTATGAAGGGGATGGCGAATAAGGAATGATTCATTTAGATTTTTTTCTCATGCCTTTTTCCTAACATCAGCGGCCATGCTGTAGGGGTGTAACGGTATGTGTATTCTTTATGAGCCGTTGCGGTACGGGGGTCACGGTTCAGTTTGTGTAAATGCACACAGAATACACACTACACAGGCAGTCTAAAGAAGACTTGTGGAACCAATAAACGTAACCCCGGAAAGTGTAGCTGTTGACTTTGATGCTGTTAAGCTCACACAAGCAGAGAGCACAGAAACGTAGATAATTCAAACTATACACCATAGGTCGGCAATGGGCGGCCCGCGGGGCAGATGTGAAAAGCGTGAAACATCTAGCCCGTGAGGTTGTTTGAACAATAATGAACGATAATGTTCATTCTCTGTCTCTCTGTCGTGCTCTGTGTGACTTTAGTTTCCACCCAATCTCGTTTTTCGCGCCCGTTCTCGGGCTCCCTTTCTCCTTAAAAGGCATTTTTTCCCAACTGTATCTCAATTCACTAGTGTGAGGAGCGTTGTATTTATTTATTTATTTTTAACTTTCCTCCTGGGTTTACCTGCTTTATTTTCCAAAAAAAAAAAAAGATGTGGCCCGCCACATAATGGCTTGGAAAATATCTAAAAAAAAAATAAATAAAACTAATTGCCGACCCCTGCTGTACACACACCACCGTATACACACTGCCGGTCGCCTGTACCTTTTTCAGTGTGAACGCAGGGTTAGGCGCTTGTACTCTCTCTCTCTCTCTCTCGAGCTCTTTTGCTCACTCTCCCAAAGATCTAAAAGATGGATCCTCTCATGATGACAGTAGGAGAGGACCCTGGTTTCAAGCATTTAATAAAAGAGCTTGAGCCCCGTTCCAACATTCCGTCCCAAAAAAACAAAACATGATTATAATGAAGATTCATTGTTATTATGAAGTTAATAATGGAGAGGCTATACAGAATTCCCAGCCTCTGTATGTTTTCCACCAACTGTATCAAAAAAACGAAAATGTACCAAACAGTTGATTTTATACCGTGGTGTGAACCGAAATGTAAATTTTCTGTACAGTTACACCCCTACCTTGCAGAATTCATTCACTGAATGTTAAAAATTCAAGATTGCTTTACACTTTTAAAAACATTTAAAACTCAGAACCTGAACTTTATATTATGATAATTCGTAAGGCCTGCTCTGCCCTCACCCGCCGAGAAAGTTCCTTATATGCAGAGGACAGAGAGAAACAATCAAAGAAATCAAGACTCTCGCGCCGAGAAAGCCAGTATTGATTCAGCCGTGTTTTGAGGATATTACAGGTGCAACTGTGAAAGGGATGAAGGTTACAGTCGGCCAGGCACACATTATAAGTCCAATTGATGGAATTTTTTCATGTCTCAAAGAAATCGATGGCTCACTCCTCCCCGGGCGAATATGTGATCTGTCATGTAGAGAGAGAGCGAGAGAGAGAGAGAGAGAGTACAGCAGTGATGTAGCACTTTCCCACGCTCTGCATCGTCCTGCCCGCCTGCTGGCGTCCCACAGACAAGGTCATCTCATACCAGTGACCGAAGAGCCCACATCGAACTGGAATAGTCCTCTGTCCAGTGGAGCTCTTCATCACTGGGTCTTCTTCTTTTCTTGTCTTGAAGCTTGTTGGTCATATGACAGTTTCCCATTTCTTTACACAATCCTTTGCATTTTTGTTGAACACGGCAAGATCTGGTGTAAAATGGACTTTTGTTGTAGTAAAACATGATACAAAGTTCTTACCTTTGATGAATAGCACACCTCCGTTCTCCCACAGCGTTCAGAGATCCAGAAATTTTAACAGTTTGTCCAAACACCCTTCAGACTGGGCAACACGGGGCATAATTTGCCCTGATAAATCACTTTTTACACCGTTATCCAGCTCAAAGTAGCTCCACTCCTCCGCAGAGCCCTGACATTTAAAACAAGGCATTAGTAACTTAAAAAGTGCACAAGAAGCTTTTTAAAAACACTGTTTACATCCCATAACATTACTAGCTTGATCTCTGAGCACCGCCATCACTGTATTGATAATGACATAGACATATATTCATAGACTCTGCATAGCATAGAACCAGGAGGCAGGCTATGTGGAATATATACGTAGCTGTCATCAGTACAGGGATGGCGGAGCACGGAGCTAAAACTAGCGGCATGGGATGTAAAGATTTTTAACAATTATAATTTTGATTTTTTGGTTTTATTGTCCATGTCTGCACTGATGTTTTAAAGATTGTATGGTCATGAAAATCTGCATTGAAAACATGGACAAGTCATGAAAAGTGTATGAAGCCTGTAGATCATATACTTCTGATGTTTCTCAAATTTTAGAAATATCCCATATCCCAATATCGCAATATATTGCCTAGCTTACAGTACTGCAAAATAATGCGATATATTGTGATTAGGGTCAGGACAAGGTGAGACAAGTGCTGAGAAGAAAACACAGGTTTATTGACAACACAGATTCCAAAGGGATTGGTGTACACAGAACAACTTGAAAAGAAAACAACAAGGCAGCAATAAATAGCAACATACCAACATGTAGTAGTGAGCCAGAAACAAGGTCAGTAACAGAAGATTCACAATAAAATAAGAGGGCTAGGCAAGAGAGTAAACAAAGAGCAGAACAATAAGACAAGAGAAAGTAGGAAAACATGTCATAACGGAGCTAGAAAACTAGATAATACTCGGCAGGGATCAGAGGAAACAGAGGACTATTTATATACTGAAACAAACAGGTGTGGGAAATGAGCAATCAGAAGGTGGGTGAAGCTAAACGCTGCAGAGTCACGTATTCAGCAGAGTCATTGTAGTTCATGGGCTGAGAATGCTGGGAAATGGAGTTTTTAGGAGAACCATTGTCCTGAATAAGCAGACTGATAGCATCAGGGCTGACATATATTGACCTGTAACTTGTACTCTGTATCGCCAAGTTCTTGCCAATAAATAAGCCTAGCAAACAGCATCCCACCAATCCTCAGGATGCTCTGTGAGCACCATCACATTACTGTGCCTTTCTACATCATTCTCTATCTCAAACCAACAATACGACGACCCATCACCCTCAAGCGTGATGCACTCAGCATGCCACCAGTTCTCTGTTGCTTATGTAAGCCCTAAATGTTCCAAATTGGATTCATTTGGAACGGCGATTTCTTGTCGCATCTTGTTGTGCGGTTCCCGTAAAATGAACATGCAATCATATCGTTGAACGGCAATTTTCTGTCTTCGGCGTGCCCATCAGGGCCAGCAAGACAGATCTCAAAGAGGAAGATAAACGGCTCTTTGGAGGCTGTTGCAAACAGCAGGACTCTGAAGGAGCGGCCTCTCCTCTGTAATTATGATCCGAAACTGTTAGCCGTCCCGCGGCGCGCTGGAGAGGCGGGAGGCACTGATGTGTCCGAGGGAACCCGGTTCACGTAGAAGGGGTGCAGATATGCGGAAGCAAACCTTTAAACAAACTGTTAAATTTGCTGTGTTCTCCTTTAATACATGGTCAGATATTATTGACCATTTTAGAAAGTTTTTGTAACAGGCTTCTTTTTATATATATATATATATATATATATATATATATATATATATATATATATATATATATATATATATATATAGGTTTCGGTGCAGGCATATAGATTCCTATAGAACTTATACAATTAAACAAAATGTAAAGCGCTACCACTATGATTAGGAGATTGTTGGTTCGAATCCCAGTAATGCAGCTTGCCATCAGCTGCCGGAGCCCTGAGAGAGCACAATTGGCCTTGCTATCTCTCTGGGTGAATAGATGATGCTCTTTCCCCTCATCATCTTTAAAAATAAAAGCTTCACATTGAATCAAATACAAAATATTATTCTATCTTGCTATTACTACAGTGTGGATATTTTTATCATTAAAAATATGATAACAATATTATATTGTATGGTACAATATGGCACACCACTATTTGAAATCTTAATCTGTGGTGATAACTCACAGTGCATGTTTGAATACATTGTGTTTGGGCAAAGCCTGTGATTTATACTGTATTTTTTTCACACTGTTCTATGAAAGAAGTCAGTGTGACTGACATCCTGTGATGGATGTTCCCACACTGCATGTAAAACGCAGCCTCTGGGCAGAGTTCTGTCTACATATGCAAGCACTCAATGTAGCAGAATATAGCACCTGTATATCAGAAATGTAGAGGAATAGATAGATCCGCATAGATTTGCTAACTTGTTCTCCTATTCTGTGAACTGTACTATATATTTAAATTACACTAAAAAGTGAAGAACTTGCTGGTGGCTGAGAAGACATATGGAATGGGAAGAAAATACGATGTTTCTGTTACCAATGTATGTGAAGTGCAGCCCACAGTGTTCATGAAAACGTTGGGTTGTGATGTCAAGATACTGACTTGCAAGACTAGGCAAAATCAGTCTATTTAGGTCAATGATGTAATGATACATCTAGCCCATCTAGGTTTTCTCTTCAGTTTGATTTTATATGTTGTAATGATATAGTTATTCAGCAAATGTTGTTATAGAGCCACTTTGTTTAGCAAATTGAAAACCTCACAAGTCATTAAACCAAGCTATACTGCTTGATTTTCTGCACCAGGAGTAAAGGCCTAAATTTATCCAAAAGCATTGTGTAAGACTAGTGGAGGAGAACATTATATTATCTTTCACAAGATGCATGGAAAATGTGATTAAAAAACAGGGTTATTGCAACAAAAAAATGATTTCTGAACTCTTGAAACTTTATGAATATGAACTTAGTTTCTCTGCATTATTTGAGGTCTGAAAAATATGTATTTATTATTTCAGCCATTTCTCATTTTCTGCAAGTAAATGCTCTAAATGGCAATATTTTTATATGGAATTTGGGAAAAATGTTGTCTGTAGTTTATAATATAAAATATATGAAAAATGTTCATTTTACTCAGACATATACCTATAAATCGCAAAATCAGAGAAACTGATTCAGAAACTGAAGTGGTCTCTTAATTTTTCCCATAGTTTTTAATTAGTTCTTTAAATGTTTCTGACAGTTTCTATGAGAAAAAATGTAGATATTTTCACCACAAATGTTGTTAAAGAGCCACTTTGTTTAGCTTACATTACATTATATTTAGCTTTTATCCAAAGCAACTTACAAATAATGATGTACATTTAGAAAGGAGGCCAATGGCAACAGTGGGATAGAGGAGGAAAAGAGGGGATGAATGTAATGAAGTTAGAAGTAGTTAGTTTAGTATTTAGAGGTGTTAGGAGAGTAGGTGCTCTTATAAGAGCTCTGTCTTCAGGAGTTTATTAAAGATAGTGAGAGATTCTCCTGATCTGGTAGTAGAAGGTAGTAAGTTAGAGGTGTTAGGAGAGTAAGTGCTCTTTGAAGAGCTCTGTCTTCAGGAGTTTATTAAAGATAGTGAGAGATTCTCCTGATCTGGTAGTAGAAGGTAGTAAGTTAGAGGTGTTAGGAGAGTAAGTGCTCTTTGAAGAGCTCTGTCTTCAGGAGTTTATTAAAGATAGCGAGAGATTGTCCTGATCTGGTAGTGGAAGGTAGTTTGTTCCACCATTGTGGAACTACAGTATGTATGAGAACAGTCTGGATTGCTTTGTGTGAATGTTCGGTAAAGCTAGATCCTGGTTTCAGCCTCTGAACTAGTAGCAAGAAATTGCTGTCTCACATCAGAAAGCAGAAGAAACCCTGAGATGAGCCTGGACTGAAAGGGGAACCAGTACTTCTCAGGTTCACACCGGATAACATAGTGTATATATAGTGTGGTTTTACGACTGACAGCAGCGGTTGGTTTCTCCTGCATCCACTCGCTGGAGATTGACGTGACGGACTGCAGCTCTACAGATCAGACTGATCCAGCGTTTCTTCAGAGTGCAATCTGTCAGTCTTTAAACTCTGCTTAACTTTCTGCACAAAGAAAAAAAGCAGCATTTTTCAGCATTTCTCGCCTTGTGCCGATGCGCTGACATCTGATGTCCTTCAGAGTTGATGTATTTCTTATTGAACACAATGGCAGAAGCTGTGTTTATTTGACTGATACCAAAGAATGTGAAGGAATATGTGTAGGACTGGGAGATATTGTAAAAAAAAATAAATAAATAAATAAAAAAAATCGATAAAAAAATAAATAAAAAAATACTGCTGTGACAAACACATTTTTACTTTTCATAATGCTTATTTAATTGTAACATAAAGTAATTAATGTAAGATCGTCTCAGTGGAATTTTATTGTTTAATTATATATATATATATATATATATATATATATATATATATATATATATATATATATATATATATGTATATTTTACTCAGATTATCCAGATTGTCCGTATGTTTGAGTAGGAATTTAATTTTGAAAAAAAATAAAAAAATAAAAAAGTCAGATCATCGATGCAAAATAAGAAAAATAAAATAGAGATAAATAGGTGGATTAAACAGGAAAAAGAAGTAAAGGAAATAAAACAAATAGCTAATTTTACAGATGCAGCAACATGTTTGTGTGTGTGTTTGAAAGAGAGGGATAATCCATATTTAAAAACGCCAATACAGAGTGAAATACAGCAGGGCGTTGGGACCAAAATTGATCAGATAATTAATGCATTAAAAAATAATGTATTAAAGTTTCCAGATGAATCATATGCATTAATGTTCACAGCACTTGTTCTTATAGAGCATTATTTGTATATGTGCCAAAATAGCAACGATCAGCACTATTGGTCCAAACCATACAAACAAGAATGAAACTAATATAAAAAAACAAAGTAAGAAAAAATATAAGAGACCACTTAAAAAAGGTGAGTTTCTTTGATTTTATCAAATTGAAAACCTCTGAAATATAATCAAGAGGAAGATGGGTGATCACAAGCCATCAAACCAAACTGAACTGCTTGAATTTTTGCACCAGGAGTAAAGGCATAAAGTTATCCAAAAGCAGTGTGTAAGACTGGTGGAGGAGAACATGATGCCAAGATGCATGAAAACTGTGATTAAAAAACAGGGTTATTCCAGCAAATATTGATTTCTGAAGTATTAAAACTTTATGAATATAATATAAACACCTACATGGAAAAGGATGAAAGATGCTCGAGATGAGAGCACGGAACAGATTCATTAGGCTGCATTCATTCACCTGTGTATCTGTGTAGCCACTGTCTCCATCATCTCCAGTCTCCCCACCTCTCTACTCATTTATTTCCTCTTCTACCTACAGAACACTATAGAAATCACACTTACTGCAGCTGCTGCTGTATGCGTGTGTGTGCTGGATTCAGCAGATGCAGCATTGGGACTGTGATAAGTTGATACATTATGTTGCAGCTGCCTGCTGTTAATTCACTGCTGCATGCGCTCTCCTTCCGTGCACAGATTACACACAGATAAATTGGATTTGGGTTGGATTATGGGCATTGCTTTTCGATGCTCTGGTTAACTTAACAGATCTCATTGGTCAGATATGGAGGAGGGGGAGGAAAAGGGGGTGGCTGCTGTGCATTCCAGATCAATATCCACTCAAGGTGAGATGAGTCTTGAGAGTGCAGGAGCTCTGCTAGCACTCATATTTCAGTCTGTGTGCATTTCTCTCCTGCAGAGTGAAGGTAGGAGCAAGAAAGAGTGAGGAAAATTGAGGTAGAGCAAGGTAGAGTGAGGTAGAACAAGGTAAAGTGAGGTAGAGTGAGGTAGATCCAAGGTCAAATGAGGTAGAGTAAAGCAGAGCAAGGCCAAGTGGGGCAGAGTGAGGTAGAGTGGGCTAAAGCAAGGTGAAACGAAGTACAGTGAGGTAAAGCAAGGTAGAGTGAGGTAAAGTTAAGTACAGTGAGGTAAAGCAAGGTAGAGTGAGGTAGGGCAAAGTAGAATGAGGTAGTGTGAGGTAAAGCAAGACAGAGTGAGGTAGAGCGAGGTAGAGTGAAGTAAAGTTAAGTATAGTGAGGTAGAGCAAGGTAAAGTGAGGTAGGGCAAAGTAGAATGAGGTAGTGTGAGGTAAAGCAGGATAAAGTAGAATGAGGTAGTGTGAGGTAAAGCAGGATAAAGTAGAATGAGGTAGTGTGAGGTAAAGCAGGATAGAGTGAGGTAGAGCAAGGTAAAGTGAGGTAAAGCAAGGTAGAGTGAGGTAGAGCAAGGTAGAGTGAGGCAAATTAAGTATAGTGAGGTTGAGCAAGGTAAAGTGAGATAGGGCAAAGTAGAATGATGTAGTGTGAGGTTAAGCAAGATAGAGTGAGGAAGAGCGAGGTTAAAATAAGGTAAAGTGAAGCAGAGCAAGGTCAAGTGAGGCGGAGTGAAGAAGACCAATGTAAAGTGAGGTAGAGTGGGGTAAAACAAGGTAGAGTGAGGTAATGCAAGGTAGAGTGAACTAGAACAGGGTAGAGTGAGGTAGAGCAAGGTAAAATGAGGTAGAGTGAAGTGGGCTAAAGCAAAGTAGAGTGGGGTAGAGTGTAGTCGACCAATGTAAAATGAGGTAGGGTGGGGTAAAACAAGTTAAAGTGGGGTAAAGCAGGGTAGATTGAGGTAGAGCAAGGTAAAGTGAAGTAAAGAAAGGTCAAGTAAGGAAGAGTGAGGTAAAGCAAGGAAGAAGGAAGAGGTAGAGCGAGGTAAAGCATGATAGATTGAGGTAGTTTGAGGTAGAATGAGTTTGCATGAAGTACAGCAAGTTAGAATAAGGTACAAGCTACTTCCTAATCTAGCCAAGCCAAAAACATTTAAGGATCTCAAAATGAATTTAATCTAATCTTAATTCAATTTGTTTCACATTGATATCAGGATATCCAACAGCGCTATCACACTTCACATTTTTATCCATATTGTACACCCCTATTCTCAATCCCTTCTTTCCTCTGCTGCAGCCATATTGAAAACATCTAAACAATAATTAAGTGAGCTATTCTGTGTGCATAGGAATTCTCCCCTTGATTAGAATTCCTGCAGCAAGACCCAAACAATTATTCTATTAAATCTTAACACTCTGATTAGTTTTTAATCGTACAGAGTAACAATTATACCGCTCTAGGGTCTGGATCTGTTTAAATAAACAATGAGCATGTATAAGTTGGAAGCCTTTTTTTTTCTTTTTAGAGCAAACAAAAAAAAAAAAAGCATTTTTTATTATCCTGGTTCCGCTTACCTAATGAAGTCCTATCCGGATGTTTATCGTTGTTGTTCTTGGGGAAATCTTTCCATTTATCTGTTTAGAAGATGTCGGCCGTGTTTGTGCATCCGTTTGCTATTTGTTTACAGTTGTAAAAAAATCCGCTTCCTCTCGCAGCCCAACAGGCCACCTAGCAATACAGCAATTCAACTTTCAGCATCAGTGCAATTACCAGCTCCCTCTGAGGTTTAGAGCTGGCCTACATAAAGGAACACTTGGCTCGTGCAAGAGCCTAAGGCACAATTGAAAAATGTACATATGCTGACACTAACACTAACATTAGTCCTGTGTGTTTATTTGAATGTATATAGACACAGGGGTTGGATAATGAAACTGAAACACCTGGTTTTAGACCACAATAATTTATTGTCCAGACGAACAGTTCTGGTGGAAACAGGAGAGTTGAGGTGCACATTGAATTCTGCCGTGATTTGATCAGCCGTGGTTTTATGTTTTTTGGATACAATCCGGGTTAGCACCCGAACATCCCTTTTAGACAGCTTCCTCTTACAGCGTCCACAGTTAATCCTGTTGGATGTGGTTGGTCCTTCTTGGTGGTTAATGTGACATTACCCTGGATACCGTGGCTCTTGATGCATCACAAATACTTGCTGTCTTGGTCACAGATGCGCCAGCAAGACGTGCACCAACAATTTGTCCTCTTTTGAACTTTTTGATATGTCACCCATAATGCTGTGTGCATTTCAATACTTTGCAATGAGCAAAACTGTGCTCTTACCCTGCTAATTGAACCTTCACACTCTGCTCTTACTGGTGCAATAATGTGCAGTTAATGAAGATTGGCCACCAGGCTGCTCCAATTTAGCCATGAAACCTCCCACACTAAAATGAGTTTTGACATATGCAATGATTTCTCTAAGATCTTCTTCAGCAGTGATGGAAAACTCACCCTATCCTCATGTATTCTCTCATAGTAATAAGTTATGTAATGAACTATCATTATATCAAAATCCTTATACTTTCAACTAATACACACTCTAATCTAACTATTCACTTTCTTTTTTAATTGTGTGAATTGATTTGAAGTCTGTGCATTCAAAAAAAAGTCAAAAATTGTTAAAATTTTGATCAAAACATGATCAATTCCATGAAGATTTACAAATTCTGGAGGCATTTACATCTCAAAATGCTTCTAAATGACATTTGTGAGCAGCTTAATGTATTCTGGTATACAATAAATAATAGCTGTCTCCTAACATAACAAGTGAAAGGGAAACTGACAAAAACGGAGACAAAACACACCAAAATAGGCTGAGGCTCAAAGGGTTAATTGCAAAAAAAAATGCATAGTACTGTAGTACTGGCACTGGTGTACTGGTGGTAAAAAAAAAAAAAAATGGGCATCATTACCTAGTTAATCCTACTGTTCACTCTTTTTTTTACTCCTCTCCTTGTCTTTCTTCCTTATCTCTATCTTGACATTTCAATTTAAATCCCTCAGATTGCAGAGGCTTGCAGTCGTCATGATTTCATGACATTTCACACAATTCTGAAGCAGCAGCAGTAATAATAATCTGTGTAAAATGTACAGTATGTGTCAGATATACTGTTGTTGACCAGTCTCGTGATGAAGAATGTAGCAGTATGGTTATCTAGGACACTAGCACTCTCTTCATCAGGCATGTGGTGCAGTGTGCTGTAGTCCTCTGCCCTGTTCTCTGACCTTGATTAGAAATGTTGTGGAGCCTCCCTGCCGGCTGTATGATGTTCACATCACACATCATTCTGTTCATTATGCTGTTGGCTGGCTCCAGGTATCGATTTACTGAGGAGGCCCTTATTGTTTTATGTTGTGTGCAATCTCATTTCTCTGCATTTATGAAAGACATTTATTGTGTGGCTCTCATGGTATCACACATTAATTATCATCTCTCTCTCTTTCTCTCGTTTTTTTTCTCTCTCTCTCTCTCTTTCTCTCTCCCTCTTTCATCCACTGATTGAATTCCTTGGCTGATCTACGCCGCCCCTCCTCCTCCCACTCCCGATTAAAGGTAAGAATGCCATCCTTTTATCACACACCATTCATGCTTCCTTAATTATGCTAATGAGCACTGGCGGACCCCGTCCAAATCTGTGTCGATCGCACTGGGGATACCGAACAAAACCCGCACGCGTTCCACACTGCCGATAACGAAATTGATGCTGCAGATTTGTTGGTGGCTGTAAACGTCCTTTTTATTATAATTCCTCTCTTCCGCTGTGGAGATGATGAATGGCAGGGCTGGGGTTGGGTTGGAACCGAAGCTTATGTAAATAAAAGTGTCTGAGGAGACAATTATTTTTCTGTCATAAAGAGAAAAGGCTGCTGATTTCTTAATGCAGTGAAATACACTGTGCTCTCCCGCGTGACTCTGTTATTACGCATTCAGGTGCATTCATCAGCCCAGTGTGTGCAGGGCATCAGGAACGCATAAATAACCTAAAGTGAATAACAGCTCTCTGCTTTTGCCAAATTACCCCTTGTTGGCTGTAGCCAAATGCTAAAACACAGCCATAAAATAGCCACAAATGCTTCCCTCTTTCATCTTGGCTTCATTGGCTTCTCAGCTTCTCTCCTAAAGCTGTAGAAAAATTCATATATTTATTGTTATCGTGATATGGGTTTTTACAAAAAATATAGAATAAAAGAGCTTCATTAAAATTGCATTTAAACTGCATTACCTGCATGCAGAAACAGAGGGAGCTCTTCACACTGCCCACTGTGCTCACATGACATAATAAGGCTGGAGACCAGTGATGGTAAAGTTACTTTGAAAAAGTAATCCAATTACTGATTACTGATTACTCCTTTAAAAAGTAACTTAGTTACTTTATGGATTACTTGATTTTAAAAGTAACTAAGTTACTTTACAAGTTACTTTATTAGTTACTTTCAGCAGCTGCAGACACCACCTCCCGCCGCCTTAAAATAAACATTATGATCAGTTTTGCCAAAATTCCCTTTATTGGAAAATGCCTTTTTAACAGCAACAATTTATCTCTATTAAGTTGAACTATTTCCTAAAAAAATAAGTTTTTTTTTTTATAAAAATAAAAAAATTAACATAAATATTTTTTTAATAAAAAATAAAATATGGTCTTTCTTGATTTTACTAAACATAAATACTTGTTTTTATAACAAATATATAAAATAAAGAAAGTCTTTCTTGACCTGACATATTTAACACTGTAAAACTGAACATTGAACTTGTTGTTCTCTGCAGGGCAGCAAGGAGTGGTTTTATAAAACAGAACCGTGTATATGGTCTAGACCAGGGATCACATATTTGCAGACTGGGGTCCGGGTCCGGACCCAGACGTTGTCCAATACGGACCCATACCGGACCCAACTACTGAGAAGGATTTAATTCTGACAGTGTTCATTTAAAGCACCGGAACTTTTCTTGTCTTTACGGTATACGCGCAGTGAACTTCCAATCACGTGTGGTGTAAAATCTTTAAATGCTCTCCTCTGCCAATCAAATTTGTGGCAGACCGCTGCCCTGGCTAGTGAATTGGGACTCGGCCGCAAAAAAAAAACGCTTTAATAAAGAGAACTGGCGAAAAACGAAAACGGGCGGAAACTAAAGACACGCCGAGCGCGAGAGAGAGAGAGACGCGTGTGATTGGGGAAGAGCGGAGGGGGAATGGGTAAGGGAGCGGTGTGTGTGTGTGTGTGTGTGTGTGTGTGTGTGTGTTTGTGGAGGAGATGAGGTGGAGAGAGAGAGAGAGAGTAACGCACAGTGACTTAAATAAGTAACTTTAATCTGATTACTGGATTGGAAATAGTAACGCGTTAGATTACTCGTTACTGAAAAAAAGGGTCAGATTAGAGTAGCGCGTTACTAAGTAACGCGTTACTAAGTAACGCGTTACTGACATCACTGCTGGAGACAAAGTGAGGTAGAGTGAGAGAAAATGTGATACAGCGAGGTAAAGTGAGGTAGAGCATCGGGAACGCATAAATAACCTAAAGTGAATAACAGCTCTCTGCTTTTGCCAAATTACCCCTTGTTGGCTGTAGCCAAATGCTAAAACACAGCCATAAAATAGCCACAAATGCTTCCCTCTTTCATCTTGGCTTCATTGGCTTCTCAGCTTTTCTCCTAAAGCTGTAGAAAAATCCATATTTTTATTGTTATCGTGATTTGGGTTTTTACGATAAACATTTTAGCATATTTAAAAGAACTGCAGTAATATTGTGAATAACACACAGAAACAGAGGGAGCTCCTCACACTGCAGACTGTGCTTACATGATGTAATAAGGCTGGAGGCAGAGTGAGGTAGAGTAAGGAAAAAAAATAAAATGTGGTACAGTGAGGTAAAGTGAGGTACAGCAAGGTAGAGGATAGTAGAACAAGGTAGAGCATCATCCAAGTGTGTGCAGGGCATCAGGAACGCATAAATAACCTAAAGTGAATAACAGCTCTCTGCTTTTGCCAAATTACCCCTTGTTGGCTGTAGCCAAATGCTAAAACACAGCCATAAAATAGCCACAAATGCTTCCCTCTTTCATCTTGGCTTCGTTGGCTTCTCAGCTTTAATCCTAAAGCTGTAGAAAATGCATATTTTTATTTTATAGAGATATGAGATTTTACAATATATAATTAATATAGTAATATTGTGAATAACAGTAAAATTGCATTTAAACTGCATTACCTGCATGCAGAAACAGAGGGAGCTCTTCACGCTGCAGACTGTGCTCACATGATATAATAAGGCTGGAGACAAAGTGAGGTAGAGTAAGAAAAAATGTGGTACAGTGAGGTAAAGTGAGGGAGAGCAAGGTAGCGGAAGATAGAGTGAGGTAAAGCATCAGGCCAGTGTGAGTGAATAACATCACTTTGGTTTTCAGTGACGTTTCTGTAGCACTAAGGCTGGGTGCAGCAGCATTAACATTAGCCTCTAACTGCAGCGCTAACACTAGATAGCACCAGACTAAGAAACTCCAAGACTAAGTTTTCTGGTGAGCCAGGTCACTATCAGCTAGCAGTTCATCCCACATAGCTTGTTTTAACACGGCAAACACACAGACTACAGTTCAATATACTTACCTCTAAACAGCAAAAGAGCTAGTGCTGCTGTTAGCAGCTAATGCTAATGCTGCTGCACCTAGCCTTAGTGCTGGAGAAACTTCACTTAAAACTCTTAACTCTTATATTGCTGTACTTCAGCAGAGTGGCTTTACTGCTCCTCAATACCTGACTGGTAGAATTCATATATAAGGCGCACTGGATTATAAGATGCACTGTTGATTTTTGGGAAAATTAAATGATTTTAAGTGAGTCTTGTAGTCAGAAAAATGTGGTAATATCTTCAATAGTTGTAATCTCAAACTGCATTACCCGCATGCAGCAAGACAGGTAGCGTTTCATTCTGCAGATTTTGCTCATGTGACATAATTGAGGCTGGATGTGGAGTGAGGAAGAGAGAGGTTCAACGAGTGAGGTACTTCTTAGCCTTGCAAAAAAAGAAAAAAGAGTGCAGCCAAGCCAAGTGCTAAAAAAAAACACATTTATGGAGCTTAAATTAATTGAATCTAAGCATAGTTTATTGTGTTTTTCACCAGTATCCGAAAATCTAGCCGCATTCTTACGCATTGCATTTTTTTGTCCTATTTTCTCCTCTTCTTTCCACCTCAGAAAACAGGTGATGCTTTAAAACAAAACAAAATATGGCACACACTCACTCACAAAGCAGAGACTCAATTAATTTTGCTGCAAGTGAAAGAAAGGAGAAGAAGAAGACGGATGGAAAATGGAGAGAGGAGAGGAATATGCTTCATTGCTTTGTTCTTTATCTCCCAAATGCTCACCATAGCAGCCCTGACTCTAATCTCCCCCTTTGTTTAGCTCTTTTTGTCTGTCTTTTCATTCCCTGCTTTTATCTACAGTTTAGGAAAAGCTGTACGAAAAAAAAGGGAAAAATAAAACAGAAGGCTGAGTGTGAGATTCAAAAGCAAAGCGAGTGGCACATTGTGCCCATAGGGGATATTCCAGTCTCCCTCACTCGTTTGTTTGCAGCTCGAGATGCGGTAGGTGTTTGTTGTGAAGTCGTCGGTTGAAATGAAAGGCTACTCCCATGAAAGGTGCTTCTTCTCCTGTTGTTCTCTGGCTCTTGTTTTGTTTCTTGCTTCTGACGTGACCTGTGTAAGGAGGAAAACCGTGCTCTAATGAAAAAATAAGAGTCTTGACTTGTAGGGGTGAGACGTAGGGGTGGGTGCAGACTGTGCTGAAGTGACAAGACGAGGCTGGAGGCAGAGCGAGGCAGTGTGAGGAGAGAGAGTGAGGTAGAGTCAGGTAGAGTGAGATAGCGTGAGGTAGAGCGAGGTTCCCCAGCTCTTGGTTTGTTTCTTTCTTTTGACATGACTTGTGTTGCAGAGGAAAACCACACCGACACTCTCATGACAAATAAGGTTCTAGTCTTAGAAATGTAGAAATGGATGATATGGTATCAAAATATCAAAATATTGAATCACTACAACAGAGGGAACCAATCAGGCTGCAGACTGTGCTCAAGTTCTCAAGTGACGTAATGAGGCTGGAGGCGAAGTGAGGCAGAGTATGGAAAGAGTCTGGTAGCGTGGGATAGAGTGAGGTAAAGTAAGATAGAGTAAGGTTCCCCAGCTCTGGTTATGTTTCTTTATTGCATCACAATAATAAAATTTCAGTTTCTGAATCAGTTTCTCTGATTTTGCTATTTATAGGTATATGTTTGAGTAAAATAAACTACAAACAACATTTCTTCCAAATTCCAAAAATATATATACATATATTGTCATTTAGAGCATTTATTTGCAGAAAATGAAAAATGGTAAAATAACAAAAAAGATGCAGAGCTTTCAGACCTCAAATAATGCCAAGAAAACAAGTTCATATTCATAAAGTTTTAAGAGTTCAGAAATCAATATTTGGTAAAATAAACTTGGTTTATAATCGCAGTGGCATGGTCTCGTCCACCAGTCTTACACACTGCTTTTGGATAACATTATGCCTTTACTCCTGGTGCAACAATTCAAGCAGTTCAGTTTGGTTTGATGCTTTGTGATCATCCATCTTGCTCTTTATTATATTCCAGAGGTTTTCAATTTAGTAAAATCAAAGAAACTTATAATTTTTAAGTGCTCTCTTATTTTTTTCCAGAGCTGTATATGTCAAATTTGATCCTTTTCATCCAATTAACCGCAAAAATTACAGTCTATATTTTGAAACGCTCTTTATGCATTATTGATGATGTCTATGATGTGCTCAAAAACGTATATTGGACATCATAATAACATTTAACACAATACGTTAAAATTTTAAAAAGTACCTAATGTGGCAACCCTTTTGTTATGTGGGTATATGTTTAAAACCTTTAATTAAGATCATATGTGTCGACTATACTTATGCAGTTGTTTTCCTAACCTAAAAGTGAAACAGTTGGGCCTGAAGGATCCAACCATTAAAGGTACCATTGAAGGAACATTTTCACTGGTTGTATTTTGATGAACAGAAATATACCTGATGTACAATACTTTTTTTTTTTTTTTGAAAGTGTACTTGTGTCAAATTACCTTTCCAAAAGTACCATGGCTTGGTGAAGACAAGCCATTGCATCCATTAAAAAGTGGTTCTTCAGGAAGCCACAGAATATATTTTAGACCCATTTTAATCTCTCCCTTTGTTTGGTAAGAGTACACTACAATAAGAACTTTTATTAAACATGAGGTAATTTAATATCTATTGGTTATGCCTTACAATAAACAACAATAAACACTGGATGCTTCTCACTGGACTGCCATCGCCTAATCTTGGCATTCACGTGGCCTTCCAGCTTGAAGGGCCTATTAATTGAAGGATGACACCAACAAGCCCGAGTGTGGTCCTGTCTGCCTGTCTCTCCAAGATTCATGGGAGGAAATGTCATAGAATGGAGCTCACCCCAACCCTGTCACTGTGAAGCTTCTGCATAACGCTGAGTAAGAAGAATACTGCTCCTATAAAAATATAGGTTCCTTAATGGTTCCTGGCTTGGGATTCCAGTAAGACCTGACTAACTGGTATAGAACCTTCACTTTATATTGTCCTGAAATCTTAAATATCATAACTTAGTCATTAAAATTTTTTATTTTTCCAACCATCCATTGAAAGGATCTTTAAGGCCGTTTTCAAACCTGTGGTGTGTTTGCTTGAGTGTGAATCGGTCAATGAATTGGAAAATTTTAAGAATTTACCCTTATTTAGTTTTGGTTTGCTTTCACATAATGAAAAACACCAAAACTGCATCACCACAAACCATGAGAAAAAAAAAAAAAACATTCTCTCTGCTGATTGGTCAGGCCTGTCTGGGGCGGAGCAAGAAAGTAAAAACAGAAAGAAGGTCCTGTGTTCTGGACTAGCACGTATTTCTATGTAATTTTTAGTAAGTAGAACATATTCTGAATGTTACGTTTATCATTCTAAAGTTAAAGTGGCAGTCCGTATTATTTAGTTTCTAAACTGAAAGCAGAGGCATTTCTGAGTGGAGAAGGGACAAAATATTGTGTTTAATGGTACCAGTGTGCTGAAACCACCATCCCTGCTAAGCCTTTTTGTGTCTTTACATACTTACATCACATTTAGAGCCTCTAAAAAGGAGAATCTGGCTCAATTTTACTGAACGTGAACAGCTGGTGGAGCAATGGAGACTTCAGAAGAGGAAACTCAGAGCTCAGTAGCTCATTCGCTCATAGTAAAACTAAAGAAACGAAGGAGTGAAGTTTCTGACTGAGCGCTCGCTCTCTCTCTCTCTCTGAACCTAACCTGGAATCGGATTTATTCACTCTAAAAAGAGACTGCATCACACCCGCCCAGTTTAAAATGTTTCTTCTGCATGCTTGGAGCAATTACCCATTCTCACCAACTGCATTCACACTGCAAACAAACCGGATCACTTCCAGAATCTGACTATTTTTAAGTGCATATGCATCACGTAGCAGACTGATCCCAACAGATTCCCTTCAAATTCTCTTTTATTTCTGTTTATTAATAAGTGTATTATTATTTATTATAATTAGGGTTAATCTACAGTTACAGTAGATACAGTCAGTCACATGTTTAGTTTGTGGTTGTTTCCATACTGCTGCCTGATGCACATACACTAAAGAATGTTTCTTTTTTTATCTTATATTGTTTAATGAATGACAATTTCCTTCCCTTAACATGTTGTAACTGGTCAGAGTGTGTGACTCTCCAAACAAACCGGATCATAATTCATTTGTTGATCCGGACAGAGATCACCTTTTTTTTGGTTGGGCCATCATGGTTTGCAGCACCTTTCACACCTACAATTTTGTATTTGGACCAAACGAAATAGGTTTAAAAGCAGCCTTGAAGTATTTTTGATAATTTTTTTTGTAGTCAACACCTTGATATTGATCATTGGCTGCGTGGTTGAAGTGTCTTGTTGTTTAGTTGGGTTATTTCTGGTCATGCTTGCTTGCGTTTGTAAGATATAAAGCAGCTCCTGCCCTGGTCTTGACCCCAGTGGGTGTTTTTTGGTGCCTTCTTGTTTCAGCCTTGTTGTTAAATAACCACTCGCTAGAATGTTATTGGCTGCATAGTGTTTTCTTTTCTTTTTTTTTCAATCCCTTCTGGTAGCAATTAGTCACTCCACAGAGCCGGGACTTCAAGAGACTATTGTATTATGATGAAATTTTGAAACATGCCACATTGAAAAAAAATGGCTTTTCTCATATAACCTCGCTTTTGCGTAAACACACGTCCGCAAACCGCTCGTCTCCTCCCACCTGGCTCGGAACGTTTGTGTTGGGATGGGATTGGGAATGTTTAAAACAGTTCGGAGGAGAGGAAGGAGGAGAGCGGGAGCGAGAGTGGAGAACACAATGCATTGTAATAGGAGCCTCACGAGAATATGACATCCCTCAGCTGCCTGCCTGCCTCCGCCCTCCGCCATGTTAAGCTGTTTTTCCCCAAATCTGTGCACTCGCGTCCTATTCATAGTAGGATTACCAGCAAGGAGGAGGGAGGCAGCCGTTGCCATGGCAGCAGGCAGGGAGGCGGGTGTGAGCTCGGGAGGGGTGGGATGGGATGTGCAGCAGCGGCAGTGGAGGCAGCAGCAGCAGCGGTGGTGATGGTAGTAATGAGCGTGAGGTTATCTATTCCCAGCAAACCTGCTACACCTGTCCCTCTGCAGAAGCTCTGATTCATCTGATTAATCCTTTATTTTCATCCCTTTATCTTATTCTCTTTGACCTTGTGAACTCTGTTTCTATTTTTAGAGCATTTTGATTATACATCAAGTTTATTACTGTTACTGCTGCTGTTTGAATCACTGAGAAACTGATATGTAGGCTTTAGAGTGAGATATGTAAGATTTGAGTGCATTGAATTTAATGTAATGCATAAAAAATGATAATCAGTAAAGTTTGCAATGGTCAAAGTATGAAGAGTTTATTTGAATATACTTTTCAAGCAAATTTAATTAATTTAAATGTATTCTTGATTGTATTGATCTGTATTCTTTTACAGAGCAAATTACATAAAAACATATTAGGATTAGTTCTGGACTAATTTGAATAAATATTATGAAAAAGTAAAAATATGACTTATTTCACATTGTTATGAGGTTCATATCAAGAATTAAATAAAATATTTTAGTTTTTATCTTTGAATATACTGATAAACTACACGCATAAAACAGTGATTGTTTGAAAACTTCTGGAATATAATCAAGAGGAAGATGGATGATCACAAGCCGTCAAACCAAACTGAACTGCTTGAGCTATCCAAAAGCAGTGTGTAAGACTGGTGGAGGAGAACATGATGCCAAGATGCATGAAAACTGTGATTAAAAACCAGGGTTATTCCACCAAATATTTATTCTGAACTCTTAAAACGTTATGAATATGAACTTGTTTTCTTTGCATTATTTGAGGTCTAAAAGCTCTGCATCATTTTTTTGTCATTTCAGCCATTTCTCTTTTTTTGCAAATAAATGCTCTAAATGACAATATTTTTATTTAAAATTTGAATTCAAAACTGTCTGCTTGGGTTTATGCTCATGATTAGTTTACACACTGCTATCCCATGACTTTTGCCACTCTATGCCACTGTATGATTATATATTTGATTTTCTTAGGCACAGACTTCTGTAAACTTAATTGCAGCCAAATTTATCGATATATCAATATATGTATTTTGTTAAATTTTTTGGAATATACTAACATATAATAACAACATAACATATAACATCAAAAATTCATTTTTTTTAGGCAAACAGATAAGTGCACCGAACTGTGGGCCTTTTTATGATGTATTTAGTATATATTTTGGCACTTATTGGCAGCATATAACCATATAATCTATTTTTTTTAAGCAAGTAGATTAATAAACTTTAATCAACTGGACTGTTGGCAAACATGTGGGGTCTTTCAATATATGTAGTTTATGTGAGTTTATATAAGACTGATGAATTGAATTGTGGGCCCACATATGTGGTGGTTCTGTGTAGACTGTTTATATGAGACTAATCTGAATTAGATTGAATTAAATTATGGTCCTAATTATGAGCTCTCGCTGTTTAAGACCCCAACCGTCATTCTCACCTCACCTCCATCTGCTGGCTTCCTCTCTGCTGTGGTTGACCTGTGAGTGGTTGGGAAGGAAACAGACAGGCTTGTTGAGAGACGCCGCACACGCCCGCGTGCCCCGCGTGTGCCGCTCTGGCAACTTGTCATAAGCCTGTGATTGACAGGCCGTTAGGCTGGGCTGGCCTGTGGCTTGTGTCTATGTGCGTGTGACGTGCCAAGATAATCTTCTTAGTGCTGCACAGGGCGTGTAAGGTGTCTCCCAGATCGGCCTGTGTGGAGATGAGGCAATCCCCAAAACAGCCTGTGTGGCAGTAAACGAATCAGAGCTTTATTTTTTGTGTTTGTGAAGCCATGAACAAGTGTAGTATCTTCTACATAGCGTGCATAATATTGGTCTTGTAGTAGTAACCATCTATTTTTTTGTATATTTGGTATATTTTAATAAATAAGGCGCACCGAATTATAAGGCTCATTAAGTGACGCCTAGTAAGGATGTGTCGCCATGTTTCCCTTCTAATGGAAGCTTAACAAAACTGTAATTCTTAATTAAAAAAAAAATGTTTTTTTTTTTTTTTTCAAATAAGCGATGGATGTTAGTCTACACAGTTTTCTCTCCTGAAAACTGTTTATTTGGGTGAGTAAAGTGCTTCCATTTATTTACATTAAGCTTAGATTTCCAATCTTTTTGTCTAACGGTGAGTTTTCGTTGAAATTTCTCCAGCACTAAGGCTGGGTGCAGCAGTTTTTACATTAGCCGCTAACTGCAGTGCTAGCGTGGCGTAAATGCCACTCGATAGCACTAGACTGAGGAACCCTGACTGTTCTGATAACCTAGGGCACTATCAGCTAAAGCTACCGCTGTGTTTAGCGGCTAATGCTAATGCTGCTGCACCTAGCCTTAGTGCTGGAGAAACTTCACTGGCTTTACTGCTCCTTAATACCTGACTGGTAAAATTCATACATAAGAGGCCACATAAGGGGGCATTGCATTATTTTTGTTTTGCAGCAGTTTACTGAAACTGTGTCTCTCGTGCACATTTTTTTCTTGTACTCAGATTCTAGGTCTGGTACAATAATTTAATTAGCGATTTATCGTACTATATATATATATATATATATATATATATATATATATATATATATATATATATGGATATGACTTTGATAAATCAACAATAACAACAAAAATAATGAACTCAGTTAAATGGCAGTTAAATTGTTTATCCCAATTGTTATACTGTCGACAGTATATCGTCCAAATAAAAATATCCTTATCATGAAAAGTCCTAACTCAGATTTTGTAAATATTAAGTGATTTATATTATGAGTTTTGCAGCCTTGCTTACAGTATTATGCAATATATTGCAGCATATTGTATCGCCAATCCTTGCTACGTGCCAATACACAGCCCCATTGTACAGTATATATTTGGGTAATAGGCCTCAGTAATAAGCCTGAGTTGGGTAAGTTGAGTATAAGGCACAGTTTGTACCTCATTGGATTATTTACATCTGACTCCCCGCGTCCCGGTTCCCGTTTCAGTAATCTTTGAGATTGATTTCCGCTGTGGCTCCAATCAATTTTGAGCAAAAAGCAGCAGATTCTAGATGTGTTTGGTTGTGTGGCCCGGCAGCCGGGGCGCATTCTGTATTCTAATCATGAGTGTATAATTATAAAACATGAAAGCTGAACAGGCTTTTGGAATATTCAGTAGCAGGTAGCAGATGTGAATAGACAAACTGTCTCCCCGCGAGACAGACTCGGCACCTGCTGCACAATATCAGATAGGAACCTCCCAACTGCTAGACTAAGGCTTTATTTTTACTCAAACAGATCCACAGCAGCGCTGCAGATCGTTAAGCTTCTGATTGGAGCTCAGATAAAAGGCAGGGGACATCCAAATGACTTTTCCTGTTCTCTAAAATAAGAATATCTAAAATAAGAGTTGCACCGTATCAGCTGAATGTTGATTGTATCAGCTGAAGTTTGATTGTAGACTAGGGTGCGGAGTCTGTATTAAAACATATGTCAATTAGGGGTGGAACAAAATATTGATATTGTGATATATCTTATTGTTTTCGTTTGCTATACATTATCAATATATGGCTTCAAACATCAATATTTTTGTTGAAACGTAGGCGCTCCATACTCCCTAAGAATCTCCCCCCGATTTGACTTTAAGTTTCTGCATTGGGTATTAAAAATAAAGTCATCCAAACTATGAAGAAGAACATTCAAAAAGTGTTAAACAAAGCAGAATATCAGTTTTATATTTTAGATTCTTCAAAGTAGCACCTTTTGATTAGATGACAGCTTTGCAAATTTTGGCAGTTACCTGGAACTCAGGCTTTCAGTTAACAGCTGTGCTGAACTCATCAAGAGTTAATTACTTATATTTATTGCCTCTTACTTTGTTTGTGAGCATCAGTTGTAGAGTTGGAACAGTGAATAGCTCTTTTCAGTAATGCTCTAATCCAAGAATTACTTAACTACTACTTTAAAAAATGAAGGTCAGTCACTCTATTCTTAAACGCAGTCGCGAAGACACAAAAACATTATGATGGAACAGGCTCTCATCAGGACTGTCCCAGGAAAGGAAGTTTTAAGAGTTTCCTCTTTTTACTTAGATAACAGAGAAACAATGAAACACGTAACCCAACTGACAGTAGTACGTAATAACGACAGGGGAAGAGGTACAAGGGGACTGTTTATACACACGGACAAGGAAACAAGAAACACCTGGGACTAGGTAACAAGGGGGCGGAGCTACAAATGAACAGCTAAGCACACAGAACACAGGGGCGGAGACACGGGATACACACAGGGCACACTAGTCTAGTAAGTGGCAGGTTTTGTGTAAACGGCTTATGATAAGGCTTATGATAATGTTCAGTTGCTACAGCTGGCTATAGTTGAGTGGCATTGGGAAGAAGCTAGTGTTTTAATGTAACAGTTTCAGATTCTGTTTTAACCTTCCCTGTTTCAAACTCCTGTTCTGTTCTGTTCTGTTCTGGATGTGAACAGGGTCGACTAATCCAAAATCTGAAACTCTACCATAGGCTGACTTTCTTGTCTCTCCTTTGTGTTGGGGGTTGTATTTTTTTGTTTGATTTACGCAGTTGAAGTTCTGCTGCCTTATCCTTTTCTATGGAGTTTGAAGATGTAAGAAAATCAGTGATCAGAACCAGGCAGGCGCTGAGATTTCTGCTATATAAAGGGCTCCAAGGCCGCTGCAAATGCAGTGCTCTGTTCCAGCAGCTCTGAATTTACGGCTTCTGGAAGGATAAACTGTTTAACATGGTCTCTGTCTTTGGCTCCGGTCCTTTAATGTATGTGTGCGCGGATTGCTTTTATTCTAATCCTCTCCGTCCTTTCACATATAGCCCTTTGAAATAAATTAGCTAAATAAACAGTGTCGGCTTCTTCCAGGGATCAAAGCGAGAGGAGCAGCTTGGCACGGGCGCGAAAGGTTGAAAGAAACCCGAGAAACAAAAACAAGCAAGTGAAAGCCAAGTTGTGCGCGAGTGTTATATGTGGTATATATTCGCTTCGTCTGTTGGTAAAGGGAAAAGTACACACAGGCGGCGCTTTATTCAGTGGGGAATTTTTGGGGTTTTCGAACACAAAACTGTATATTTTCCTCTCATCGTTGCTCTTCTTCGCTCTTCTTCGTCTTCAATATGCACGCTTATCTAATTGGTGGAGAAGGTTTCCCAGCAACGGTTTCTGACCCGGAGTGATTCCTGACAGGCGCAGGGTTGAATAAATGGCTGTGGGAATTGGGGAGTGCTCCACATATCCCAGAAAAGGGAGCAAATTTAGCTTGTAGGAGGAAGGAAGGAGCAGCTGAGGCGTCTCCAAAGGGAAACGGCACATGCTGTAATGCAGAGCGCCAGGCATCACTGCGTCGCTGCTTCACTGAACCTGAGAGCGAGGAGTGTGATATACTGTGGGAGTGTGATATATGAAGTGCGGCCTCCTGCCGCTTCCTGTTCTAAACAGCCTCTCGGTACACCGCCAGCTGTCCATCCAAGACCTGTTTGAGTCCTGGGTAAGGAAGCATAGGTGGGGGATTATTGCAGATCCATCCTCCTGGTGGTCAGCATCTGTTTCAGAGACCACCCTCTGGTGAACGCTTACAGCCAGTCATGCAGTGGCACTCAGTAACGGACATGAAACGGACATGGATTCTGGACACATATTTTACACTCCTACTTTTGTTATAATTTTAGACTTCTGCTCAGTGCCGGGCTGTCAGTCCTGTCACTGTCTGTCCGCCTTTCCACAGACTCTGCTACAGTTCACTGACTAAATAGACTCCACCTCCCAGGATGCACCTATGTGACGCTTCTGCGTTCTAACTCGCTGGCCTTCTAATCAGGTTCACCTGTTTCCCCTAGTATAAATAGCCCCGTTTCAGTCTCATTCAGTCTACCCAGTATTGAATCTTTGCTCTTGTCCTTTTTTCTGCATTTGATCACTTGATCACTTTTTGCCTTCTAGTTGCCGAACTTTTTGGTATTTTTGACTACCCTTTTGCCTTGCTCTACTACTCATTATTGGATGTCCTGTGTATGACCTCCTTTTCTGCTCACGCTGGTATGTTGCTTGTCTCTGCTGCCCTTTTGTTCCTAACCTTGCCTGTCCCTGTCCATTTCTGTAAGTTTAGCCCTTTACTTAATTTAACACAAACTGTGTGTTTGGTATCCACATGTGTGTTTGGCCACTGTGACAATGGCAATATATCAGAAATAGTGATATTAGCAATGTGGCATATCATATTTTATACGATAATAAAAATAAAATAATGGTATTCTGATATGAAAGCAGTTTTGCATTGTATAGGTTTGCTATTTTTGTGTAATTGCTTTTCATGCATGCACTAAATAATCTACAGTTTAGTTTTTTGGTTTATTTTACTACATAACTATTATTATTATCAGAACTTGGTAGAGTACTGATTTGTACACAATAGAGAGTTTACAGAATAATTATTTCAGTTTTTTTAGTATTTGAATTCGCAAGTTACCACATGCATGTGATTTAAGCTCATTTGTGTGAAAATTGCTTATTTTCTGGAAAAAATGGGAATATTGCTTTTATTTTCTTTGTTTTTGTCTTATCCCCTGGCCCTACTTCTAATATATTATTAATTTAAATAAATGTATGCAGCACATTTGTTCTCTTTTTCCTATTTTACAGCTTCCATGTTCCATTTTGTACATACAGTATATTCAGTTATAGGCGGTGTAGCATGCACAGCATTCATTAATGTGCTTCTATAAAGACCTCGTTTTCTACATATCTCATATCTGAAAATGTAGCTGACTGGCATTATTATATATTCGTATGACAGTCGTCAGCAATTATTTGAGTCTGCCACAATCAGTCTTGTCTGTGCGCTGGGAAATGCAGAGAGTGAATTAGGCATATTGTCAGCAGCTGGGTTGATTGAGGCATGTTAGCATGTAAATGGTGTCTGAGCTTTGCTTCTTTAGTTTTGTAGTGGAATTACTGTATGTAGCTAATGTAGCTAACAGGTAATAGAAGAAGTGTATGCCCTGCTGCATTATATATATAAAAAAATTGTTTACTGTTTACCACTGACAACCTGATTTCACAATGCTATATACACTAATATTTATTAATATTGATATGTGTCACTGTTTGGTCTAGTGTAATATATAGAAATGGTGAAATACAGTAAATCAGAGTACTGTTTTTAGTTATGTGACCCACAATAGGACCCCAATCACCAATTCACATGAAAATGCAAGTGTGAAAGCACCCAAGACACTTTTAAAACAAATACAACAGATAAGCCACATGTAATAGCAGCATAAAAAAAATTCCAGCTCTCCATTCAAAACGCATTAATCAGTCAAAACCCATCTACAGACCACACTAGTAATACACTAGTAATAACTGCTTCACAATGAGTGAAATTGGCAAATTCCATTCAACACAGCAATCAGATTTCATACCAGCTAACCAAAAATGTATTTGACTAGAAAATGTAGATGCTTGTGGCTGCAAAATGTATTAAAGGTCAGGAAACAATCCAGATACTATGAACATGAAGTGTAAACAGAGTCTAAGGGCCCTATCGTATAACCTGCGCTTCTTTAGTCCTCTCAACAAGGTCCATCATTGACCTCATGACTTAGCTCTTAGCTGCCATCTTTCCTTCTCCTTTCCTTTGACTTATGACCTCCACCAGAGTTTGGAGAGGTTTTAGCGAGACTGGGTTCTGTTGTTGTTTTTTCTGTTGTATACCATGTTTGTCACTGCAATGGATGGTGCTATTATTGTATTTGATGTTGGTACACACAAAAAATGCAATTTGTGTATCAATAATTGGAATAAAAACATGATTTGGGTGTGTATAACTGTTAATCTGGTGGATTTTGTAATGTAAAATTAGTTGAATTGTCTTTGTATGAAGCAGCAAAAAAGCTGCAATGTGATTATTGAACATTGCGATATCGATTCTAAAACGATATATTGTGCAGCCCTAGTCTCCACCATTGGGATCTACTTTCAAAACCTTGGGTTTGATGTAGAGCAAAGTTTGTGGTCCATAACTAATCATTCAACATCATTACATGACCTTATCAATGCCCTTGTGGCTGAAGCATTTAAATCCTCACAGCAATGATCATATATCAGTGTTGTTTATCCTGTGTTACATGGCCACCTGTAAGTCACAGTGATACTGCTAGTACAGCAAGCAAGTATTATCTCTTTTTTACAGATAATCTGAAATAATTCATTTGTATTTATTGTTTTGATGAGCCTCATTGATTGCTGTGCTGTATTTGTTTAAATTAAAATAAATTTAAATATTTTTGAGGAAGCTGTAGAACATGTTGTGGTTAGTTAAGTGGGTCAGGAGTAGCAAAAGTTGAACTTATTGTCTAAAGAATTTGCAGACGTTTTGGACATATAATTCTCATCTCTTCACGTAATTCCACGTTTGTGTATTTTTACGGCATTCTGAGAGACGTGCGTCATTTGAAACCATATTTACAGAAAAGCTCTGTAATCTGGCTTTTTCCATGCATAAAAGACATATACATGTGCACCGTCCATAAAAGCACATGCTCTGAGCACATAGGCGCTATCTACAAAAGCACACGTGTGCGTGAACACTCCCACACGTGCTGCCCACGTGCTCAGCAACACATGCGTGCCAACACAGCAACACACCTCTTCATAAAGTTTCTACCCGACTGGTGTTTAGGAAGGTGATGGAGACGTAGTAATTAGGTTTTATAGTCAGACATTGCTCGCTTTAAATGTGGGTGTTATTTTCGGTATTTTCTTCCTCTATGCAACACCCAACTACCCACAAGCCCCAGTAATTGTGCTCAGTAACTGCCCGGCTACGTTCAACACCACCATCTCCATCCACTTTGTCCTTTTGTT
The DNA here is from genome assembly GCF_023375975.1 of Astyanax mexicanus. Taxonomy (NCBI): domain Eukaryota; kingdom Metazoa; phylum Chordata; class Actinopteri; order Characiformes; family Acestrorhamphidae; genus Astyanax; species Astyanax mexicanus. Next base: position 7,754,245 of record NC_064424.1, on the reverse strand, counting down.
ATATTTAATTGAAATGAGGAGCACATTTTGCAGCACTCACACAGGGGGTGTGAGGTAGGGGTGGGCAATATTATATCGTATACAATATATCGTGACACAGAAATATCATGATATTAAAATCGATATCATGATAATAGGGCTGTTCTGTCTTAAAAGTAGTCTATTATTTACTGTGAAGCTTTAGGTGTATTTATTGTATAATTGTTTTAGTTTGCAGTTTATATGCATGCACTAAATATTCTGCAATATTATTTGCTGCATTATATTATTTTATGCTATATTATTTATTTTGCTACATTATGATTATGCTGTTATACTATTATACTATATTCCTGAAATTATTAATTATTTTTCTGTTTTCCTATATTGCCAAGTATATCGTTATCGCAAAAATACCCTGAAATATCGTGATATTATTTTAGAGCCATATCGCCCACCCCTAGTGTGAGGTAGATAAAAGATGGCAAGATGGAGGGTTTGATGTAGGGGCATCCAGTTACGTGGTCCAACAGAACCGCAAAGGGTCGAGGGTCCACCAAAGACAGATGCGTTTCATGAAAGGTACCTTTCTGAAAGCTAGACTACCTCTGTCTTTCCTTGTGAACATCTGGAGCGAGACGCCTGTCGTGCACCAGCCCGGAGAATACAGAGCGAACATGAGCTGAGGCCTGCCCCCATGGGCTCTTTGTTAGCCTGACAAAGCCAGGGGCAAGGAGAAGTCACAGCGGAAGCCTCTGCTCTTTCCTGCCAGTTCAAAAAAAAACCCTCTTTTCAACACATAATGCTGAATGCCTCAGATTCAGCCACCACAAGTATTCAGCACTGGGAGGCATTTGGAGAACAGCGTGTTATTTGGAGCTTGCTTGATTAGCAACAGATGCTAGAGGACAAATATTCAGACTCTCGCCACTATAAACACTCCGAGTATTGTACTGCTATCATATGTCTAGCATAGATTTCCTTTTTTTCGAGGGTTAATTCCACTACCAAACCCTTTTCTTTTTAAGAACGCTCCTTCCTTTTATCCCTTTTTCCTGCACGGCTCATTTGATACGGCCGGCATCGGATTGATGATCCAAGCTTTCTCGCGCGTTCACTTAGGAAAATTAATGGAGAAAATTAACTCCTGCCACTGGGTGGACTGTTCTGCCTCTTTTTCTCCTCTTCTTTTTTGTCTGCCACGCTCTTTGAATGTTAAATCTGACATGACTTCGTGGAAGCTAACTTGCCTCGTATGTCTCTCTTTGAGAGCTGTGTTGAAACTCCAGTTTTCAAAGCCTGGAGTTAAGAAGAACTGAGCAAGGCTGGAATGAACTGAGTTGATGTCTTCTTTGTTTTACAAGGGTACCAAGGGTACGTCGCTTGTTTCTCTTTCTCTCTACTCTGTCTATTCATGTCTGTATCTCTTTTAACTCCCAACCCAACCCTAAACACCAAGCCTCTCCACCATCTACTATTTAGTTTAGCTTTCTACCACCAAAACAAACAGAGAAAGCCTTTGGGGAAACTTTTAGGACAGAAATCAGAAGGCCTCACTTTGACAGACTCAGGAATATCCAGTCTTTTCTGCCATTTATACCAACAGTCTCCCAACAGTCCCAGTCGCCCATCATTGAATGTCGATATTAGGGGGTTCAATCTAACATGACTGTTTGGAAACCAACTTTCCTGATTTGTCTTTCTTTGGAATCTATGTTGAAACATCAATATTTAAAGCCTTAAGTAGAGAACAAGCTGAGTCAAGCTGGAAACCACACTACTAAGACACCTACCACCAAGAGAAAGCTAACACATAGAGATGGGCCATTTTTCTTAACTGAGGAAGCCTCTGGACATCCCCTAGGTCTTCAGTTTACAAGGGTACCAAGGGTACCTCTCATTTTACTTCTCTCTTTTCTTCTGTGAATCTCTTTTAACCCCCAACCCAACCCAATTCCCACTACCAAGACTTCTAGTAGTAAGTCTAGCTTCTGGAAAGCATTCCTTCCACCAAGAGAAAGCTAACACATAAAGATGGGCCATTTCTCCGAACACAGGAAGCCTCTGGACATCCCCAATGCCTTCAGTTTACAAGGGTACCAAGAATATCTCTCTTTTTCTTCTCCCTTTTCATCTCTGTATCTCCTTTAACCCCAACCCAATCCATTCCCAACTACCAAGACTTCTGGAAAGCATTCCTACCACTACGAAAAAGATAACACTTAGAGATAGAAATCAGAAGGCCTCCCTTTTTAATGGATTGCAGAACGTATCTCTCTTTACACCTCTGCATCTCTTTTAACCCCCAATCCAACCCAACCCCCACCACCAAACCCAACGACCAAGACTTCTAGTAAGTCTAGCTTCTGGAAGGCACTCCTACCACCAAGAGAAAGCTTACACATAGAGATGGGCCATTTCTCTTAACACAGGAAGCCTCTGGACATCCCCCTATGTCCTCGGTTTACAAGGGTACCAAGAATATCTCTCTTTTTCTTCTCCCTTTTCATCTCTGTATCTCCTTTAACCCCAACCCAATCCATTCCCAACTACCAAGATTCTGGAAAGCATTCCTACCACTACGAAAAAGATAACACTTAGAGATAGAAATCAGAAGGCCTCCCTTTTTAATGGATTGCAGAACGTAGGGGCAATTACAGCTGCCAGCTCCTTCTTTCCTTAGACTGCACTCTCTTTAAGGTCTCGACTGCCTGATCAACAGACTCTCAGTCAGGTATATCAAGTCACTACTGCAGTTTATCTTTAGACCAGCAGTCTCCCAGTTTCAACATTGCTTGAATGTCGATATAAGGGGGTTAAATTTAACATGACTGTGTGGGAGCTAACCTTCCTCGTTGGTCTCTCTTTGAGAGCTGTGTTGAAACACAATTTTTCAAAGCCTTGAGCTTGACTGAGCTGAATCGCTGTCTTTGGTTTACAAGGGTACCAAGGGTATCTCTCTCTTTTTTCTTTTCTCGTTTTCTTGTTTCATCTCTGTATCTTTTTTAACCCCCAACCCAACTCCCACCACCACCAAGACTTCTAGTAAGTCTAGCTTCTGGAAAGCATTCCTACCACCGAGAGAAAGCTAACACATAGAGATGGGCCAAACTCTTAACACAGAAATCAGAAGGCCTCACTTTTTAATGGATTGCAGAACGTAGGGGCAATTACAGCTGCCAGCTCCCCCTTCCTCAGACTGCACTCTCTTTAAGGTCTGGACTGCCTGATCGACAGACTCAATCTGCGCCAGTGACTTTTCCTCACCTCCACTCGTACTTGGAGCACTCTGTGTAAACACACTCATGGCCCTGTTACCGAGCGCTCCATCAAATGGCCATCATCACAGTTGGACCAGACTCGGTTTACACACGTGCTCCATAGCCTCGGCTCCTCTTCTACAGTAGAACTCCATAGGCAGCTGTGACGGGTTAGATATAATCATAATAATAAGCCTTTCCCGACTGTAGTGGGGTTGTTTAGATCTGTGGCTTTCCCTCGTTAAAGGGTGCCATCTGCTCTTATCTGTGAGGTGCTGTACTGTGATAAATAGTCTTCCCTTTGGGGCTTTTCTCTGGTAATGAAACAGTCTTGTTCAGTGTGATGTTGGCTAGAGGACAGAGCATGTTAACTGGTTAATTTAGAGCGACAACCTTGTGGGGATAAGGGCTCTCGCGCTGCTATCTCGCATTGCTGCGAAAGAGTGTGTTGATAGTCACGTCCGAGGGTCAGTGATATTGGCTCTGTGCTTGTGTACTGTGTAAAATGTGAAAGGCAATAATAGCGTAGCCTTTGGAGGGAGCGTGGAGCAGCTCTCATCTTCACATTCTAGCAGCTCGTTGAGAAACCCTTGTACAAGGTCAGCCGGGGATGCATGGGAAATATGTCCAAGCTAAATAATACACTGTTCTGTTTTCTGTGTTACTTACTCTTTGGAAAATGAAAGCCTGGCTCAGGCCAATTAGCTTCACATGAGCTCTGGAAGGCACAGAAGTGGCGTGAACAAAGTGGGTTTCGTAGCTTCGAGGAAAAATGCGCCCCTTACTGAAAACGGGGGAATATGGGAATGACTTCGAATAGCATGTGTTGAGGCGAAAATGGAACTTTTCTCAAACGTACTTTCGCAACGGAAGGTCTAGCAGTCATTATGAAACACAGTGGGGCTGCAGGAATTTATGCACGTCTAAGCAGCTAACGAAATTAATTCAGTTCGAGACACTAGAGAAAAATGTCATTTGCTTTTATTGCCCTTTATTTGCAGGAAGAAAGACGGAAAGTGAGCCAGCTTCTGTGCCTCGCCCCGAGCCATGGCTGCGTTTTGCGAAAATGGGAAATGTGCTTTGCAATGCAGCGCAGAGCCTGCTCGTTCTTTCCCTCCATGGAGCCAGGCTGGGGCTATGTCTGGCTCTGTCGCCCTTCTATTTCAAGGGCAAGATCCCGGGTAAACAGCCCACTGTGTGCCGCTGCTTTTGTCAGGAGCTTCTACCTCTCTCCTCCTGCCTGCTGTCCTCACAGCCAGGGGCTGTCTTATGTCATCCATTATTTAACGAGCGGAGAGCTCCCTGCACCTTGCTAACAAGCAGACCCGCTCCTATTGTATCCACAGATTCGCTCTTATTACTGGCCTCTGCCTGCCATCAACACACCATCATTAGGGCCATTTACACCGGGACTAGTAGTGCGATGGGGATAATAGTAATTGGTGTCTTGCCACCGTGTGTACAGGTGTGCAGAATCCAGAATTGTGGAACTGTTTGGAAGGCTGGATTAGAAAGAGACACCGTACACGTATTTGACATCTGCTCTTCGCAGATTGCTACATGAATACACTGGCTGACTCACTCTCTCTCTCTCTCTCTTTCTCTCTCTCTCTCTTTCGCTCACTATCGCTTTTTCTGCTGACTGTCTTCGTGTATTATTGTGATTTCGTACAGAGCTTCCAGTTTGTTCTTCGGAGAGACGCAAATCAGTCTCCAGAGACCGAACATTTCGCTCATTGGAACAGCACACAGTGCAATGACTTGAGCGCAGTTCAAAACGTTTAATTTCTCAAAATGTTAGTTCTCTGAGGGGAGAAAAAGAGGGGGAAAGATTACATTACTTGCTCCAGAGTTGGTATCTATAATTCAGTCAAGCCCTCTCCAGACTCCAGAAGCTGACTGACTTGGTGAAACTGTTTCTTAGCAGAAGAGCAACTGATTTGTCGGTCTTCCAGTTTTGAGTTGAATGCAGTTGTGTTGTTTTCTCTCTTTATACAAAGGTTTTAAAACACCTGCTTTGAGTTTATCCTGCTTTTGTTGGAGTAACTGTCTCTACTGTTCTGTGAAAGTTCTCTTCTAGATTTGTTTGGTGCATTTATTGAGAATTTGATTGTGTTCAGTGACAAAAGCTTTAGTAACCTCATGCTAAACTCCTGAATCAAATCAAATTAAATTTTACACTTTCATTTATGGCATTTAGCTGACACTCTTATTAAGAGCAACTTTCAAGGTTATTCCTATAAAATACAGAGAAACACGAAGTGATAGTTATCTCACTGAAAGGTGGTGGTGTTATCCATTGCGCCACACCAAACGCTATTATTTGATTTATTGTCACATCACAGTACAGGTGTACAAGTGCAATTTACAACATAGAGTATGATAAGTAAAATGAAACAGAAAATATGCTATTAACTATACAGTATATATATATATATATATATATATATATATATATATATATATATATATATATATATATATATATATATATATATATATATATACAGCTCTGGAATAAATTAAAAGGGCAACTTGAGTTTCTGAATCAGTTTCTTTGATGTTGCTATTTATAGGTTTATGTTTAATTAACATTGTTGTTTTGTTCTATAAACTACGGAGAACATTCCTCCCAAATTCCACAAATTCCAAATAAAAATATTGTCATTTAGAGCATTTATTTGCAGAAAATGAGAAATGACTGAAGTTCATATTCATAAAGTTTTAAGAGTTCAGAAATTAATATTTGGTGGAATAACCCTGGTTTTTAATCACAGTTTTCATTCATCTTGGCATCATGTTCTCCTCCACCAGTCTTACACACTGCTTTTGGATAACTTTATGCCTTTACTCCTGGTGCAAAAGTTCAAGCAGTTCAGCTTGGTTTGATGGTTGTGAACATCCATCTGCCTCTTGATTATATTCCAGAGTTTTTTTTTCAAATTGGTACATTCGGATGTTTAGCTTGTATAAGTTAGCTCTTTTGTTAACAAACTATACTTGTGTCCCAGTACTACATAATAATACAGTAAATTATATAATAAAATTAATATAAAATATAATAAAAGAAGGCAGGTACTAGTTCCAACCATCAGTGTTGCCTCAAAGGACCCAAAGTCTTACGACAGACAATGGTAAAATATGTCATCCAAAGTCATCTAGCAGATTCATATTCAGTGGGACTTTTAAGTGCTGAGATATTTGATGAAGTCAGCACAATGCATGCTGTAGCCTGCATATTCATGAGGCGTAGAAGCTAGATTAGTATGGAAGTGACCTTAAAATGTCAATCACCTCATTATTGTCGAACACTTTATCATTCCGTGTTCTTGCTGATGAGGGATGCTGAATGAAAGCTGGAAAAATAAACTCTTTGTGTGAGAGATAATTATTTAATTACTGTATTGCTTCCTTTGCAGGCTTCCTTTCAGACTCTGCTATTACATGCGCTTAAAAAGACATTAGGATGAAAAGCTTTACGCGATCACTTCCTTTACATTCTGTTGTGTTTAGCCTCTTGATAAAAGATTCTCCTTGGTCTTAAAAGCATCGCGAGTGTTTGAGGTTAAAGGAAAAACTCTGCCGAACAGAAACGATCTTCAGTAGAAGCCTATGAAGTGTTTCTTCAGCGCTCGCTCACTGTTGCGAGTGCTGTTTACTGTTATTACATCAACTGGAAACATTGTTTGCTTGTTGTCTATAGAAAATGAATAGGGAATTGATTTCATACCTTTTCTCAAAGCCTTTCATTGCATCAGCAGCACTTATTCCCAAGTATGCGTGTGTGGAAGATTGCCCTTAGTCAATTGAGCCACATGCATGCTCTCTATGAAGCTCCTATCTACTGTTATTTCATTCTCAATGGAAGGTGACTGAAATGGAGCGTGAGTCATTTTCCCAAGCTGAAGAAGAAACAGCCACCATGCTTTCATACTCTCAGCTACAGCTAAAGCTCAAGTGGAGCTTTTAAAAACAAAAAAACAGGGGCTTAGATAGAACAAGTGTGAGTTTAACACATTCATTCATTCATTCACACACACACACACTGTAAGCCTGGATAAGTTGAATTTACTTAAAATAATTGAGGAAACCGGTTGATTTAAAAAAGCACACATCCCACGTTTTAGATGGTAAATTCTCTTTACTTACAGTGTAACTTCTCTGGATGAACCAGTACATTTAAAATACTTACCGAGTCCTACAGGTACTTTAACTGTACAAATAAATAAAGAACAACCAGCAACACGAGTGTAACAATTAGGTAACTTTCTGAAACTTACCCTGTACTTTCCTATGATTATGGGTTCCAACTCATACTTAAATGTAGGTAAAAATAAAGCACAGGAGAACCTGCAATTTCCCTATACTTGTGGTGCAATTTTCATATAAAATAATATCTAATAATTTTGCCCTTTGTTCATGACAGTTATGAAGGCTTCATTTCAGTCACATTCCAGGGAAATATTATTATTCTAATAATTTTAATATTAGAGTTTGAAAAATAAAATTAGAATTTGATTTATGCTTTTAAAACTGTCAAGGGTGGAGCAGCTAAAAACAGTCAGGATGGAGCAGAGTAGGAAGAAAACGAATAGTTTGTAATGTCAAGACTAGGGGTGGGCAATATTATATCGTATACAATATATCGTGACACAGAAATATCATGATATTAAAAATCCATATTGTGATAATAGGGCTGTTCTGTCTTAAAAGTAGTCTATTATTTACTGTGAAGCTTTAGGTGTATTTATTGTATAATTGTTTTAGTTTGCAGTTTATATGCATGCACTAAATATTCTGCAATATTATTTGCTGCATTATATTATTTTATGCTATATTATTTATTTCGCCTCATTATGATTATGCTGTTATACTCTTATACTATATTCCTGAAATGAATTAATTATTTTAGTTTTCCTATATCGCCAAGTATATCGTTATCGCAAAAATACCCTGAAATACCGTGATATTATTTTAGAGCCATATCGCCCACCCCTAGTCAAGACTAAAATACAGTAATATTTATATATCTTAAATAACACAATCAGGAATCCTGAGGTTTTAAAGAAAATGTATTCATTAATACACAAAAATCACAAGGTTTTATATTAATGGTTAATAAAGCCACACCTCATCTGATTTTTACTGTTCTTACTCTGTAAGTACACAGAAACAACAGGAAGTGGGCTGTGTTATGTATATATGTGTATAGTGTATAGTGTTTTACCATTGTTACTCTGTAAGTACACAGTACTTACCCTCTAAAAAGTGGGCTGTATTATAAAGTGTTACCAAAGGTAAGTAATAGGGAATGAAAACTTGAGTTAGCATAAATTAAAACATCAAGTTATTACAACTAAAGGGGAAGTTGATTTATTTCTAAGGTATCTCAGGGGAAATCACTACACACTGTCAGAAACTGTTGGACACACCCAGTATGCAAATAGATTCTGCCAGAAGCCAATGGAAAAGAAGCTGCCAAAGCCAACAGACTAAACTCAGTTATTAGAAGTTGGTTCAAGTCAAAGATCTCAGTTTGAATAGTACAGTATATGTGCCCACAAATGTTCAACTAAATCAAAATAGTTGAGTATTGTTTAGAAATATCCTAATTTTGTGTAAAACAGACTTAAATCATTGAGCTCAAACAACGTTCGGGTTTACAGTGTAAGAGCCAATTCAGAGAATTTATCTTTTGAAGAACTTGAAGAACCAAAATTAAGCAATTCTACATTAAAATGCTTTACACATGCTTGCTTCACCTAAATTGCAAGCAATATAAACAGCTTACATGGGTAATATTTGCCCTTTACCTTTCTTATGTTACTATTCTTATTATTATTTTTTTAATAAAATGTAAAAGAAAATGAATTAAACTCAAGATAGAAGTAGAAAATTTGTTTAGTTTCAAATTTACAAATGAAGCAATGTTTATTAGCCCTTGGCCAAACATACTGTATGTAATATAAATGTGTAGGGGGGGGGGGGTACAGTGTGTGTTTATCGAAGATGTGTTTTGATATATGTGTTTCACAAAAAAAATGAGCCAATGCCAATGAGTTTGAGTTAGAATTTTTTTTTTTTTTGTATCATTTGATGAAAAATTAAAACGGGTCCCACAGACCCGAACACCACACAAGGGTTAAATAAATCAGCTTTCCATGATAGTGCATTAATTTCCACACCCAACATACCATATGGTGCAGCCACGTCCACAACTAATTTGATTTCTTTAGAGTGCATTACTGAGCTTGTCTTTGGGCATCACAACCATGATAAATCAAATTAGAGTTTTCCAATCTAGAGACTCACCAACCCCAAGTTTATAATCCAAGATGGCTGCACTGTACAGCAACTGTAGTAAAAGTAGTTTATTAGTACTTTAATCTTTCTGTCTTGTACTGCAGTACAGTACTGCCCATCATCTATCTGTGCACATGCTTTAATGTGCTTTAATGTGAAAATATTGCATGTAATGCATTGTTCTTTACTGGTTTCGCTAACAGTGCTTACTTGGGTTAGTGCTAATATCTGGCCTACTGTATGTTTTAATTGGATTCGCCATAAAATGCTGGTTAAATGATTGTAAAACTATATCAAAGTCTTTAGCTGTGGTGTTAAATTATGCAGAGTTGTAAACACAAGTACAACTAATTCAGCATAGTAAAAATAGGGCTGCAACGGGTGCCAAGTGGCCCAGTGGTCTAAAGCACTGTCAGTGCTTGTTCGAATCCCGGTTACACAGCTTGCCTTCAGCTGCTGGAGCCCTAAAAGACAGCACATTTGGCCTTTCTCTCTCTCTTGCTATCTCTCTCTACCTCTCTCTCTCTCAGGATTTACAGCTAAGTAGCACAAATAACCTGGCTAAGTTGGGAAAATTAGAAATAAATTAATATCAAATTTAAATTTACAACGATTGGTCACCACAATTGTCAATGCCAATTATAAAAAATTAAAGTGTCGACTAATAATGAATTTTTAAAAGCACTGCAATACACAAAGTTCACATTTAAATGTCTTCTGTGCATTTAAAGCTCATTTAAATCACACATCCAGCCGTTTTTATTATTTTAAAGTGATAGAGGAAGCTAGGAACAGGAGGTATACCTACAATAAGCTGACATAAAGATATTTATCATTATTTAATCAACTAATCGAAAAATATAATCGACAGGTTAGCCCACTATCCGCAATTTTATTTAGCTAATATGTGAATGTACATATTAATCATCTTACTGCATTTTTAACAGCACTGGAATAAATGGTCCTTTTCTCAGCCTGAATCTCACATTTTCTTCCTTGAAGTTCAGCCAGAATACACTGATAGTATTCTCAGCCTGAGGAGTTTGGTCAACAACCTTGCGAAAAAAAAAAAAGAAATGGTTCTTAAGGATTGGTTTGCTTTCCAGGAAGGAGAGACTCTGGCGTCAGGACAGTGTTGACAGACGGTATGAAGTACCTGCCAGACAGTCTGTTCAAGCCAGCTCTTTTACTTCAGTCCATGCAGAGGAGAGTTGATGCAATCCATAAAGTCTGTTCTAGATACTTTTAACATCTTTTATATATTTTTAGAAAGGAGGATTGCCTGGTGATGCAAACTGAAACTTTGTGGATGCTCTTTTTAGTGGGAATCTTCTGTGCTTGGTTTCTGAGAAGTAGACTGTTGGATTTTTATTTTTTATGGACACATAAGAAACCTATCCAAACTCTTAAAATGTCAAAATGTGGGAATGTGTGTTCATTAAAGCAATGCTTTTCCGCTTCTCTCCTTACCTCAAATTTTAACAAGCCTGACAAAAAGTTTGATATCTGAAGTTTATTCTTTAGTTGTGTTCTGGATGATGGTTGTGATATAGACCGAGGCATCATTGATTATGTAAATACATTGATTTGAATAATGTGCATTGACACAAAGATAAAAATGCACCACCTAAAATAGAGGCTAAGTCCCAAATAACATGCTACCACAATAAGTAAATAGTTTGTTTAAATTAGAGTGTTCAATTAATAAAGTTGGGAATGAAGGATAAAGAATTTAGAGTTTACAAAAACTGATTTGACCGCCATTTACTAGTATTTTATGGCAAATCCAGCACATTTGATAACAACACATTGCACCCAATTTTTGTGATCTATAGTGCACCAATCAATTGTGGATCATTCAGCTGGATTTAGGGCGTCTTTGTGTCTTTAGTATTATGAGGGCACAGCTTGAAATGCGCAAAAAGGCATGTACTAATTCTCTTAATTAACCATCAAGAGTTGGTGAGGCTCTCCTGACCATTGCATAAGTTGCAGTCACAAATAGCATGCTGAATAGTGTGTTTAAATTAGAGAACCGCCATTAGAAGTGTGTTCGAGTTTACCAAAACTTTGGTTTGATAGCCATTTATCAGTATTTCATTGCAAACCAAAGATTTTACATCAAATAATCTATTGATTAATGGGTTAACATAGTATTAATTGTTATGTAGAGCCTTATTAGAGTTATTAGTGTCCAAGCCTATGCCTTTTAAATCACATAATGCTATGTCATGTTAGCTTCTAGCACCAATATAAATCATGAGAAACCAGCCTTAAACACGTTCTGGCTGGTCGACTACACATGAGTCCATAGGGAACATGTGAAAATGTGATTTTTTTAACAAGCCATTCCTAGAAATGAACATGTGACTCTGTGGCATCTGTGCAGTGCACTGGCAATAAGTAACTAAGATCTACCTAGATCGCTAACACTTTTCTCAAGTACCCATCTCATCTCCACCTCCACCCCACCTCAGCCCTACCTCAGCCCCTCCCCTTGCTCCACCTCCTCCACCTCCCTTCCCTTCAGGCCTGGATATGAGCCAGGGCACATCAGCTCTTCCTTATCTACGGCTGCAGAAATGAGCAGCCTTGTGGCCTTCAGCTTCCTTGCAGAGCTTCCTCCTTCCTGGGAGGAAATTTTAATTGGTTAGCATGCCTAGTTAACGACGTAGATTTCATAATATATGGAGGTCAGTGTATTACAGTAGATACTGCATACGGTATCATTGTAAATTATAGTATATCCAAATGTAATTTATTTTTTGATGGATTCTAGGTAATTTACATGCTTTAGAATGAAATCCTTGTTGATATAGGCTAAGGTCACCATGCTCAATATGAGGCATCAACTAGAGCACTAAAAATAGCCCCCTAGCTTTGGGCTGTGGGGCATTGTAACTGTTTCTGTGTTCCAAATTGACTTCAGTTATAAGTTGAGTATCAGAGCTGGGAATGACAGCTAAAGATTTTAGAGTTAAGCAAAACTAGTTTGACAATCATTTGCCAGTATTTTATGGCAAATCCAGTCAAAATATGTCTCACTTTTTACAATTCAGGTAAGCACAGCTGGCATTTTAACATTAATTATAAACAATTATTGAATCAACGCTAAATTATGTTTCAATTTTTATAGATGCATCAGCATGTTCTTTAGACATCTTACTTTTCAACATTTAATAAAGTATAAATCACATTTTTGTTTCTAAACTATTTTGATTATAAACTCTTAAAACATTCTTCAGATTGAAGCAGAAATAACATAATGCAAAGTTTTCCCCCCTAACTTTACTTTCTAGATTATTGTTGTTATCTTTGCTAATAAAAAATGCTAATAAAATCATAGTTATGATCATACTATTTATAAGACAATAATATTGAAATGATTCAAATGTAAAATTTCAATGCTAAAATATTGTTTGCAAAATGTTTACAACATTGAAACTATAACTTACATTGTTTTTAGCACATTTCAAGTCAAGTCTATTAGTTTTATTGTCGATACTGCCTGTGTACAGTACATACAAAGGATTGAAATTGCATTACTTTCCTTTCCAAAGATATAGCAAAAAAAAAAAAAATAATAATAAAGAGATAGTTCATTAAAGTGCAGCAACGTAAAAATAATAAATATTTAAAACCTTAAAAATAAAAATAAAACTTAAAATCAGTTCTTAAAAGTTACACTACTGTGTTGTTTGTATGTGGTTGGGGGTGTGGGGTCAGGATGCTGAGTATGTGTGTGCTGGGGGCAGAACGTTAAATGTTGCTGATGTGCCAGTTGAGTTGGCAATAACAGTTGACAGCAACATATTATATGGTCCATATACTTTGGAACCGTGTCCACAGATAAAAGTGGGACAGTATTGTGTGTACAACTGATTTAATGACACACAAATACATAGAAGTATTAATAATTTGTATACTAATACTGCTTTTACAGCTGTTAATGTGTAGGGCAGCCATCTTGGATTCTGAAATTGGGGTAGCTAAAGCTCTCCTGACTAACAAATCAGAAAATATGTTGTCTGGAATTATAAGAGCTCCATTCCACACTGGAGTGAGATTCACAATCCTCAATGTTGTGATTTCAATATAAAGTCGGGAAGAGTATAGTCTTTCACTGCAGCAGAAGAGGAACAAACTGTAACAGAATTTCATTCCTTTGATTCTTTCAGTGAGGAACTCCCTTCTGTCATGTTTTCTATTCTATATCTTTTATCATTAGATCGTGAAGTGCTCCTCCGCAGGAAGATGTGTTTATGAACGTGCTCTTTCCTGCTGTGCCACAGATAACACTAATAAATGCTGATGTGATACTAATAGCTGAGGATCTGAAAGGTCACTTTCAAGCAGCAGATTTATAGCACCTCCTTTGTCGAGTGTTAATGTGTGAACACACGGGTCAAAATGAATGGGCCGGAATCCTCTGCAAATTACTGCTCTGGAAAATTCACTGTAAATTTACTAAACAGAAAAGGCTGTTCGGTTTAAGGCCCAAATAATATATATTTTAGATTTCTTCTGCTGGATGATCTGTAATGTCAGTCTAAAACACTTATTCTGTCTTAAATTTGTACAGAATAAACTCTAACCTCATTTTCTGCTCCTACTTTCTGCTCCTACGATTTAACCACCTGTGGAAATTGCAATTAAAATTATTTGTACCTGAGCAGTAAGTGTTTAGTAATTAACTAATACAAATAGCATTCATACAAATGTAGTGATTGTGCATCACTGTGTTCAATAAAAACATCTCCAAAGCTTTCCTCATGGAGCACTAGCCACTGCCTAGCATCCACTTCCTGTAGCAACATTGTAACAACCACTTCAGATATGTACAATTCCTTAGGATTGAGCTGAGTAACAGACTCTGAAAGGGGGTATCTGGTTAGTGGTGTTAAAAATATTTACATTTAACTGCTTCCTCCATGAGACACATTAGTTTTGCAAGTTCTACAAATACATGAGTTTGAGTCAGACAGTTCTACATTGGACTTAATGGGGTTTTGCATATCGTCGCTGTCCAATAAAAAACACTTATCTCCATTTTTGTCGATTTTTAGTTTTCTACATAATCTGAACAGACAAACTGTCCTTTACACTTTGCCAAAATTTCTTGATGAACGGACCAATATAAACTCTTCAAAATGACCTGAAATAAACTCTTTTTACATTGACTTCCATTGAAAGTTTACAAGGTTTTTCTCTCTCCTGTAAAGTTGCTGTTTTGGAGATAAGTGTTTTTCATTGGACAGCGACGATATATAATTGGGACCCTTGGAGTTAAACGAGGATCTTGCAGCATCTTGTGACCTCATGCACCATGCCAACAATTCTGGCATATAGATATATAATTAAAATATGGATCATATAATCTGATGGTTTGACCAGCTCTCATGTTGAGATAAATCTTGTGACATTGCAGAAGCTTATTGAATGTGTGCTGCAATCAAAGCTAAGGTGGCAACTTTTTTTTATTTTTTTTATTGGCCAGGCAGTGTTTTATCAAATGTATCCTAATTAAATGGCAATTTGATATAAGCAGTTTCAGCTACCACTATCTTAGTTTACTTTTAACAGCGCAGGTGTGCAGTTAAATGCATTCACATGGAGATTTCTGCACCAAGAATGATGATAATAATAACAAACATCAAACTGGATGCAGGTTATAAATAAACCCAGATCCAGAAGATCAAACTGAAGACCACTGGCTAGGCTGTAGGCTATAGGCTTCCTCCTCACTGCTACTGATAGCATGCATTCGCTTTGTGATGTAAAGCAGATTCTGAAGCAGCACAATGCTCACCACCCACTGCTGAAAACGCAGCTGAGAGCAGTTTGTAGTTTGCATGCTGTCATGGGCTATTAGAGGTTCGTTAACTTTAAGAATAGGACAAATTGAGCACCTCGTTTATCATCACCCGTTTTAATTGACGCCTTCTGCTGACCAGACAGACGGGGTCCTGTTGTTGAATTCGGTGATTAAGCTTTATTATTGGGAACTGGATGGTGGTTGGCTGTTTCTGTTCTGTTTCAGAGGAGGAAAAAAAAAAAGTGTGACTCACCTGTCATGTGGCATAAATTAGCAGCACAGAACAATATAATAGCTGCTGTTTTTTATTGTTGTTGATCTGAATGGGGGCAATGGGAAATCAAGGCAGATTAAAGCAATAACTGTGAGTGCAGACAGCGCAATTATCTCTACTGATTGTCACCAGACACATTCAAATTAGATCTGAAAATAGGCATGTTGCTCACAGTGGTGAGCATATAGAATTAATTTGTGTGTAATTTGAAAATCTTGTAATTTTTTTCTTTATTTTTTTTTTTCTGGGTGAGTCTGTGATCATTACTGCATGTTCCCCATTAAAGCCTCAGGCTATGTTCAGAGATTCAGAAGCCATGGGATTAATCAGAATGAATTTCTAAATTGTTCTTAGCTTATTAGTCATATTTAATTACTTCGCTTTCAGCTTTGGTACTCTTGTTTTGTACCCACAGCGTACCGTTGTGTGGCCTTATTTTTTCATTGGCTTATACAGAACCTTTGATAGTGAAGTTGCATTTTTATTTCCACTATTGCTACATTCTAAGAGGACGATCGTTCACTAGAATATAGTGCACCAATTTCCACAGTTGCGCTAAATGGTAGTTTAGTTTACCATAATAAGCTTCCTAATTACAGCACCTTTGGGAGTCATCCTCATCGCAGTGTTACTGGTGTAATCAAGACCAGCTCTTTGTTTATATGCATAATACACATATTTTATACTACGCCTCACCTTTTAGTATTGCATCCCATAGCAAAAACAAAGCCATATGCAACAGAGTTGCAAAATATAACATTTTAAGCATCGTCATGATGTGCGATGTCACTTAAGGCAATTAAATCAAACACGGCATGTTGCAATGTTTTGGTTCTTGACACAAGAAGGAGATGCACAGCGCTGTCTCTGTGTCTGTGTGAGTAACAGGCTGCTGCTGCCTGAGAAGCGCAAAGGGGAGGGCGAGCACGAGGTAACCGCATGGTCTCCATCCACATGGTTGGGAACGTGCTTGTAAACGTGAGCACGTGTTGAAAGCTGTGCACCTCAGTCCAGCACAGTTTTGCAGTGCAGATATTTCCAGTTACAGCTGAATTCACGCTTTTAATCCCAGAAAAAAACACTCTTATTAATCTTTTAAAAAGCCAAATAAATGTCTAATAAAAGGGCAGGTTACTGCTGTTTTGCTGTTTTCCTCAGGTTTTAAGTGCTTGGTGCTGACTTATTACAATAATAGGCTGCATTTAGGCTTAATATCAGACATACAGTACATAGGCTCATACAGGCTGTTAGCTGTAATATGGTGTATAGTATGTAGCAACAGCAGGCATAACAGTGTCTATTTGAAGCACCATTAACCTTCAGGGCTGAAAAAGCAAGATGTAGCAAGTACTGCAAGTGATGCATGTTATATGGTAGCTCATATATAAGTCTTCATTATGGTCTCACGCATCATTAAATGCGCATGAGTGAGTGATCAATGATGTTTGAAAGTACTCAAGAAGTCACCTAATTGTTGCAGCTGTAGTTCAAATGAGCTGTCTGGTCAACTCTCGAGTAGAAATAGACCAATCATTGGTTTTGGGGCTGATACCAATTGCCAATGTCTGTAATGTTCTGTGCTTTGTCTCTTTTTGGAATCAACCTCACTGTATTGGGCTGAGTAACGGACTCTGAAAAGGGGTATCTGGTTAATGGTGTTAAAAGTCTTTACTTTAAATTGCTTCCTCCATGAGACACGTTAGTTTTACACTTTCTACATACATAAGTTTAGACTTGCAATTAAGGTTTCTACACTGGACTTAACAGGTTTTACAGACATAAGTGGGGCCCTAGGAGTTAAATGAGGACCTTGCAACATCTTGTGACCTAGTGCACCAATCCACAAACTCTTGGATTCAGATATATAACAAAATATGGATCATATAGTCTTATAATCTGACCAGCTCTCAAGTTTGGCTAAACTATCTCATATTTGGGCTATAAAATCGGTTAATATCAAGACATAGCCAACTGATTCTTCCATTTCTATGCTGGCGCTATCTGATATGACTTTTGTTCTCCATTGTAAAGGGTGTCTAGAATAGTTTTAACATTAATTTGGTTTAGTTTAGTGTAAGTGAGGGGTTTTACCAGGTTCCTTAGTTTGTATCCTGTAGCCTCATTGTGCAGTTGCCTCGGAATATATCACATTGAGATATGTTTTGATATATCTTGCACTATATTACAAACACACTGACAACCCATTCAAAGTGATTTGAGCCGTGTTTTTTGTCTTAAATTATTTTCTCAAGTGTTTTGAATGCCTTGATTCATCTGGAATGCATGAAATCGATCATGATGCTTAAACACACTTTAAAAAACTAATTTACAAACAAGCTCTCTTCTGAGATATCAATATTGTAAAGGCCACTGTCATAATAATGACGCACAAACAATACATTCAGGATGTTCAGGATGCCTACGGGCCTAAAATTAATTTTCTCAGTGAAGGGGATGAAAGATGAAGCCTGTTCTTTGCTGGGGATCAGTGACAGGTCTGGGCAAGGAGGGATTTCTGCTCAGCTGGTGCCACGTCTTATTCATATCCTCAGTAATGCATGACCAGGCAAGCTCCAGCTCAAGCCAGGTAGAACACTGGGCTGTCACTCACAGGGCTGTCCAGAGCAGGCAGGCAGGTGTATGATGAAATCAGACACTGAGCGAACTCATTCCAGACCTGTTTTCTGGACAGAGATGAAGCCCTGGACTAATGTCCGGGGTCAGTGCACATTAGTATTCCAAGTGGAAAGACATTGCTTTAGTTTAAAGCAGCATCTGTAAGATATTCTGTCTTTTCAATTAAAAGCAGTGGCATTCTTGAGTTCTTGAGGGAGAGGACAAAATATTCTAATGAATTGTTTCATGTGTAATATATATTAATGAATGTAATATATTATTAATTCTAAAAACAGACTGGTCTGGGGTCTGGTAGGCTGGTAGGTTTGTAATTGAGGATGTACTGTAGTTACTCAATGACTAAACAAAATAATGTGGTGGCCTCTGTTTTAGCCATTTCAGTAAACATATTGAAAATCTAAGCTTACTGTAAATAAATGGAAGTGCTTTACTGAAAAATACAGCTCTGGAAAAATAAGAGACTACTTAAAAATGATGATTGTCTTTGATGTTACCAAATTAAAAACCTCTGGAATATAATCAAGAGTAAGTTGGATGATCACAAGCCATCAAACCAAGCTGAACTGCTTGAATTTTTGCATCAGGAGTAAAGGCATAAAGCTATCCAAAAGCAGTGTGTAAGACTGGTGGAGGAGAACATGCCATGAAGATGCATGAAAGCTGTGATTAAAAACAGAGTTATTCCACCAAATATTGATTTCTGAACTCTTAAAACTTTATAAATATGAACTTGTTTTCTTTGCATTATTTGAGGTCTGAAAGCTCTGCGTCTTTTTTGTTATTTCAGCCATTTCTCATTTTCTGCAAATAAATGCTCTATTGACAATATTTTTATTTCGTGACACCCTTGTTCTCTTACAATTAGGCTCCCTAAACAGTGCACAACATAAAAAGTAGAGAAAAATAGCCGCCACGCAATGGAAATGCGGTACGCGCTCCACACTTTTTTTTTTTACGCAGATTTACTACATTGTTAGCAATACTAAAATAATGTTTTATGACAGGATTGTTTGTAAGAATAAAATTAAGTGTTCGTCCAAGGCGTGTTTTGAGGTGACATGTTTTGAATTTCATCAATGTGATTAGCAGTGAGGGAAAGGAAACTAGCCAGCCGAAAATAGGTTACAATGACCAGCATTAAAAGTACTCTTCCACATGCTCTGTGCAATTACACATTCTCACCAGAGAGGTCTCCAAATCCCAAAATCCCCAATCTTAAGCACTGGCACTTTAAGACTAGCCCCAGACTCCCCAGTACAGGAAATCTGTAAATGCCAGTGGAGAAGTCTCTCCTGCGCGGTTCAGAGGAGATCACATTCATGCAGCTTTCGCATTAAGGCTAATCACACTCTATGAATAGACTGAGTGGTGACAGACTGAGGAAATAGCAGCCTAGGAGAGAGTGTTCATCTGACCTTTATGACATTGGTGCCAAGTGGGATGAGCACAGAGCTAATGACTAGCTGTTGTCAGCCGCTTTAAGCCTCGGCGCAGCAGGCATATGGTCCGCCCTATGCAAAATGGTTCCAGCGGGTGTATCGGTTTATTCCTTCACATTAAGCCCAGGCAGCTTCCCTAAAATCAGCTTTTTACAAAGAGCAATCAGCAAGTCGGCCTCCCTCAGTCAGAAGCCCTGGCTGGCGTGCGGTTCAGCGTAGGTCCCAGAACAGGCTTGGTTTAACATTAGTGAAAGTGGAAAAGCTGTGGGGCTGTAACTGCCATGGCTGCTGTAATTAGACAGTTCTCAAATCGGAGCCATTTTGTGCAGTACAACAAAGGCCCATGGCAACCGCTTGCTGGACCAGGAATAAACTGTTCAATGTGTTTTGGAGGAGATAGCAATTAAGCACCTTTTCCGTTAACAGGAAGAAAAACACAAGCGCAAAAAAAAAAAAAACGAGCGAGATGAAACCCCCTGTTCCGTTCTTCTTAGCGGAGGCTTATTCCTAGACTGCATGCCCAGTTGCCTCGCCTATTATTTCCTCCATTTCTGTTTCCCCCGTCTGTATCTCAACATATATCTCAGCCTGTAGGAGTTCTATTCCAGATAACTACCACCATCAGTTTAGCGCCTATCCCCCTCCGCCGCGCTGAAAGGCGAATACCGCAGCTCTGGAAAGCGCAGCGACTCTAACAATAGACAGGAACGAGAGGTTTCGAGATCAATACTCTAAATATCTCCTCATTTCCATGATAAATTTGAGTCTTTTCATTTGTGCTATGCTTCCACGGCCCGCAGTAATGTGTTTATCTGATTGAATCTGTTCGCTGTGTGAAGCTCTCTGAAATTGCATTGCTACAGTCCTTCACTTAATGAAAGGCAAAGCTAGCAAGCTGCAGGGGTTCATCACCGGCTCGCCAACCAAGATTTGTTTTCTCCATTTTGCTATTTTACAGAAGAATGTGTGTTTAATCTCATGGGGATTTTCAGAATAAACTATTTCGCCTCGTTCATGAAGCAGTTAAACAATTTATTGGATCTGCTCATCGCAGTTTAGGCACGAAAACACCTAGACTTCCTGCAGAGTATAGATTAAAAATATATATATATATAAAAATAATAATAATAATAATAATAATACTGCACTGAATTTTACGTGGTTCAGATGTGTTTGCACCATTTCGATGTGAGTACAATCCTGTATATTACATTAGCACAGATTTTAAGAAGCACAGCTCATGTGATTCAGCACAAATGTGTTTATGCTACTTTAGGTCTGTCACTATATATTGTCTTGTAAAAAATTGCAATAAACATTTTACACCGTTGATACTGGGAATGGAATTGATAATAGTATTGTAGTTACATCATTCATAATGAATTCATAATAGTTTGGGTATGATTTTTTTGGCAGTTCTTACTGCAGCATACTGTATATAAATGCTATAAAAACCTGCTAGACTTGTGTAACATGCCTTCACCTATCTCAGTCCACTCTGTGTGTTTGAGTTATACACAGTCAAGGTAATGTCAGCAGACAATAATCAGGGTTGGAAAATGCAAAACAAGGTCAGAAATACAAGCAAGAGAAAGCACTTTGTTGAAAGAAAATCCATCAATACTCAGCAAGGAGTATGTGAAATGAGTGGGTATATATAGTGCGTGTAACAGGTGAAATCAATATTCAGGCGATTGACTCCCTGGTACTGCTGGGATCAAAATATATAATATAAAGTTCTGCGTCGTGAAGCATAATGTACTGTATGCATCAGAACGCAGGACTTACGATTCAGTATGTTATTAAAAGTTTAGGAGGGGAAACAAATGTCATAGTATAAAAAACACACTATCATATTTTTAAAATGGAAATAATAGAAAAGTGCAATTTTAATCCAATCAGAAATGTGGGATCTTTTAAAAAATATATAATTTATCTCATTTTCTCCTCAGTTTAGAATTCTAATTACCTACCAGCCCACAATTTGACAATTTGGACTATTAATTACTAATAATGTCCTTAACAACAGAGTACAACACTGCTCTTGTCTAGTGATTGAATGTTTAAACATAAACACTAAATAAATCACTTTCTGAGACTAATCTTTACACATAGATATTTGATGAGCTTTTGTAATTGATACAGTATTGAAAAAACATAATGTTGCAATATGATGCAATATCGATATCGATATTTGCTTGCACCCCTAAGTATTGTGACAAGCCTACACAGCAAAAACAGGAGAGTTGAAATTTCAGAGTTTAACAGCTGAGAGTTGATTTTCACTCTCGAAGTGTAATTTTAACTCATTCAGGTTTAAATGGTGTTCAGTGTTGGAGTTATTTGACAGAGTTGAATATCTCAGTGTTAATCCCACTAAACCCAATAAATACTGGCCAACTCCACAGAGATTTAATTAAACTCCACCCAGTTAAATACGTTATTTGCATAATGGGTGTGTCCCCCAGATCCTACCTTACCATCAGTGTAAAATCTTACCCACCAGGGCTACCTTCCATTGGGTATTGTGTTATATTGTGTTTAATGGTTGTTTGTCTCGCCAATATATTGTAGGCTATAAGAGCAAGTTACCATCCTTTGTACAGTAAATTGTGATAAAGTGTTGGTAATGCACTAAGAAATACAATGGAAAATTACACGCTAGCCTGTCCTGAATAATAATTAAATAATACAAAGTCATATTGATTGACTAATCTTCTTTTCATTTATCAGTTAGTGTAACAATTTAGGAAGTTAAAGAAATGTTGAGTTAAAAAAAGGAACTCTGGCAAGGTTACAGTTACATTTGAACTATTTTGAAAGTGTTGATTTAACTCCAAAGAGTGTGGACCTATATAAACCCTGAAAAAGAGTTAAAATTAACTCTGTGGGAGTTAATTTAACACTTGATTAAAAAATCACTATTTTTTCATTTTTATGATTAGTATTTTGTAAGAGCGTACAGTATACACAGCACGTCCTCCATATCCATTCGCTGAACGCTCGAGGCAGACTGGGCCAATAAACAGGCCATTCTTTGTCCAGGCTGTTTTGATTTGGAGGACGGCAGGGAAATGCCTCGGCGGGGCTTCTCCAGGTCACCGGGAATGTGGTGGTCAGCTTTACGGCGCGAGAGCATCTCTTTCCAGTGGGGCTATAGGTAAACACGGAGCTCGCCTGGCGTCACCTCTCTCCCAACACAGCCGCTCCGCACTGTAGGTCTCTTAATGACATGGACATCTGCCAGAGCCCCTCGCTCCCTGCATTCACCAGCGCTGATTGATGGCACCTGGGCCAGTCTGGCGGAAGCAATCATTCCATGGAGCGGCCCCACAAATCACGGAGCCGAGGCGCGGGGTGGAGGCGCGAGGTGTTCGGACAGAGAGAGCAGACGGCGAAAGAGTGCGCCACAAATCTCCCGCACAAAAGAAAATAGAAAGTCTCCGGATAGGAGGCACGCTCTTAATTCTTCCCCCTAAAGGCCAGCGGTGTTCTTGTGGAGCAGCCGCATGGAAGGATTTGCCAGATTAGCTTGAGTTCTTTTTTTTTTTTTTTTTTTTTGTTGTTTAGCGAGAACTGTAAGCAGGAGACGTTACTGGACTGTGATGGTGACACATGGCTGAGTCATAATGGCACGCAGCACAGGAATCAATCACCGGGGTTGTATTTGGTGACAGGTTGACAGGCTCGGGTGTTTAGCCGCGGTTTGTTTAGACTTGGGCACAACACACGGGCGCTCTGTGTAAATCACATTTGGAAGCAAAGCAGCTGTCGAAAAGAGCGCCCAAGCATTATCTGTGTCACACGAAAGGTGTGGAAATGCCGCGTTCACACGGGGAGAGCAAAACGAGACGTGTTTTGCTAACGCTTCCCAGCGATTGGGAAATTGAGCATATTGATGGTCTATCTGATTCTTAGCTGATAGACCAAGCATGATAATGATCATTACAATTTAGTTAGGAACATATAATATTGTGCCAGAAATGAATGTGATAATAGACGATTGCAATGTGATTTTAATGTCACTGATCCAAATGAATGAAGAAATAATGTCATAATAATGCAGTTAATCTCTTGTACAGAGCAACTAACTTTTAATTGTTAAAGTCCCTGGGTATGCATTTTTAAATATTGCACATGACTGCAGAAAACAAATAAATGCATTGTTATACAGAGAATAACACATATATATACTTGTGAAATGTATATAAGCTAACATACCGCTTGGAGGAAGCATAGAGCAGACTTGTAACACAATAATAACTAGATACCCCTGTTGAGAGTGCATCACTCAATTCATTACAGTCGATATAAGAACAAACCAGAACTAACAAACACCACTAGCCACACACTTTGGGCTTTTGTGCGTTTCTACAGAGATCCATGTAAAAACAACAGCGAGTGGAAATGGAGGAGCTACTGAACGTGAGGTCATGTGACAAAGAAAGCCTGAAAACTCACTGGTCCTCCTGTTTTTTCAATTGCAGCCCGGATACAAGAGTTTTATCGCTGAGTAGAAGTGTGAAAATTTTTTCACAGACGTCCCCCTGAGAACCTAATTCCATCCGGATAGGGCTAATGTCTCAGTAGGGCTAATACAAAGCAAATATATACAGTATCTTCGTATGGCGTGTTTTTATTTTTTATTATTTTTTTTTATTATTTATAGTGTGCAACAGGTACAGTAGCTCAGCTCACACTGTAAATCTGTCTGTGACGCCGGCTGCTGTCGCCCTTCTCCTGCATTTAAAATCCATGACTGCTGCATTTTTAACTGCGCTACCAGAGTGTAAATATGTACACGGGTAATTGTTGCGGCGAGCGCTTTCTCCACCTTGTTTCAGAGCTGTAAACTGATAATTACAGAAGTGGAGCGCCGACTAAGCACCTCTCGGAGTTTGGTTTTGTTTGTGTTTGTGTTCTTCATTTCTAATTTTAAGCTCGCTGGTGTGTGAACTCGTATCAAAGCGATGGAGCTGCCATTGTGCTGCTGTAATCTTGCTTAGCTTGTTCTCTGATCTCTTCCCTCGCTCCTCTCTGGGAAAAAAGAAGTGTGCTCTTCATCTCGGCGCGTAGACAAACACGCACAAACACACACATAAACACACACATAAACACAAACGTACACTCTGCTCTGTTAGGGAGGAGGATTAAGATGGTCCAGGCTTGCTGAGGGACAGCTGTTTGCAGCTGGTTGTGAATGATACAGCTTCAGCTTTCTCTCAGCAGCGGAGATTGTTCTGTGGCATGAGTATTGTTTTCCACACTTTAATGCAGTGATTAACTAATAATTAACTCCCTCTTTCTCAGAGTGAGCAGTTCAGGCCTCTGATTGGTGGATACGGGTGTGATGGGTGTGATGGGGAGGCCACTGCCTCTCTTAGTTTGGCCTCCTCAGGACTGGGAATAGTCTTGAGCACCAACAACAGGCATTCAAGAAGCTTTGTGCTATCTCTGCCATTCAGAGTGGCCTGGGTAAACACTGACAGAATGCGAAGGGCTCAGCGTGTCTCTCTGCCAGGCTGCTTTTTCCCTCCCTTCTTTGAGGGATGTGTGTTTAGAGGAGTGGGCTTGGATTTGATGTGACTTTTCTGTGTGTGGGAATAAACTGTCACACTAATAGTGCCTTCTGTTTTGTTATTCTGCAGCATACTGTATTTTTACACGTTTTGCTGTGGCTGCTAGGGGTGGGCGATATGCCCCTAAAATATTATCCTGATATTTCATGGTATTTTCGCAATAACGATACTCTTGGCGATATGACAAAACACTGAATTAAAAAAATGGTAACACTTTACTTGGATGGTCCATTTTATGGCCTTGTTGATGCTCAACTGAAATTCAACTAACACTGAATTGAATGTCCATGAATTAAATTTAACTTAACCATGTGTTGAAATGTGTTAAATGGTTCAAAATAGAACCTAATACAACTTAACCCTTAATCAACTATAAAATCATACCCTAAACCTAACCTTAACCTAAACTAAAAAGCTAACCCTAAACCCAATCCTAAAATATTAAGATAAGGGTTTGGATTAGAGTTAAATGCAGGGTTATATTCAATAGAGAATCATTTACTTTCACCTTTTAGTTCATTTGCATTTAATAGACATGTAGTTGAATGTTAGTTGAATGTCAGTTGAGCATCAAAGAGGCCATCAAATGGACCATCCAAGTAAAGTGTTACCGTTGTTATTATTAATACAGTATTAATATTAGTTTGCAATACTCATATCACTGCTAGATTTGCTACATTGCAAACCCACAATGTGCTTGAACTCTTTATATAATAAATTAACTTTGTTTTATGTAAAATTTAATTGTCACTCTGGCCAGACATACTATAGAAACACACAAATACCAAACACACAGTTTATTAATAAAGGGATTAAACTTATAGGGAAAGTCGGAGACAGGCAGGATCACTAGCACAATATTTAATTTCACATTACATATGCATGCGCCATTATTTGTGCAATGTCAAACGCACTTTATTTTTACCTTTTTTTAGCTGCTTCATGCAAAAATGTTATTGTTTTGCAATGTTCTCATTTATTATTCCCCTGTATTTAACATCAGAGTGCATTGATAATATCATGAAATGTTGAAAACTGGATGGTGGATGAATTGGTGGTGAGAGGAACTGGCTCCATCACTGGTAAGCACTGCTTTACATGCGGTAGTTATAAAAGTAGCCTAATGCTTAAGACATTGCTTTTTTAGCAGTCGTTTAATGAATGTGTAAAATGCCTCAGGCAACATTTCTCTGGCCGTTTTGCAAAGTAAATAAAATAGCTATATTTGCATATATTTGTAGATGCTGTGCCCCTTGGTTTCTATCACCACCAGTGTAAATATTCTTGTTTTTTCTGCAGAAATTCAGAAAAAAAAAAAAAACGTCATGCCATGTTCAATGAAATTTAAATAGCAATGCACCAATCTGCATCTGACATGTGAGTAGGATCTACTGTCAACTATTAAATGTAGATATGATCAATTCTGTCAGAGCTGCTTGTTTGTTCGCATGGACAATTTTAACCAGATGCCACAAGTCACGATCATTATTACTGACTGTGCTGCCACACTTATTGTTGGGGAATATGTATGGGAATATGTTACACTTTGGATTGAGAAATGTTAAAAACCTACATTTTAGAATGTAAAAAAAAGGAAAATCCCATTCATTTGCAACCCATTATCAGGCTTCACTAGAATTCCAACCAACAGTTTGAGGCAGATGACATAAGAAACGGTCATTATGAACTAGTAGGCCTCAATCAAACTCATAATTGATCATTTTTGTCAGCTTTCGTCAGGATTAAAGTAAAATAAATGATACTGAACAGATATAATCTGTCTCTAGTAGATATATAATGGGAAACGAGAACAGTGTGAATTTTTCTTTTGCTGAAAAGAGAAAAAAAATAGTAACCTGATGTGATAATTAGGGTTGGGTGATATGGCACCATATTTCAGGGTATGATATTGTTCACGATATTGAAAAAGGTTGGTGATATTATTGCGTACGTTATGATATTCATGATCTTTGGTATGTCAGTATTTGTGCAGATTTTTCCCTCTATGACTATAATACAGATATACACCATCATGTCATCAGTGTATATCAATATAAAGCAAAGAAAGCCATGTGCTCTATATAAATAAATATATATATATATATATATGTGTGTGTTTTTTTATATTTATTTTGTTTTATCAGTATGGTGCCGCTCTACTTCCTGTCATAGCACTTCTAGAAACTACAAGATATTGGATGTGTATGATGGAGTGATCTGTAGTGATCATAACCTGTCGCCATGTGTATAGAGGAGGAGTGAGCAGCTCCTCTGCTGACTGTAGGAATACTCCATTCACTTCTCCAGGCTTGCAGTTTCTCTCAGAGGCTCTTGCTTCTTCTTTTTTTTTTTTTGTTTGATTTCTCAGCTGCACGCTACTACTGTTTCCCCAGGAGAGCGGGGCCGACAAGAGAGGCGAAAAAAAAAATAAAAAAGCGATTTAGCTATCAATCCTCATCTCGCGGGGAAAGCGGGTGGAATGTGTTTTGCGACACTGCTTCTGCGGATCAGGTACATTTTTCAAACTGTCAATATGCAAAGTACGGGCCTTTTTGCTGGGGTTAATGAATACGGCAGAGGTGTAGCAGAGCGTTCGCTTCCCCTGAGAGAGCGCGGATCAACAATTAAAGCCGTACCCGGCCCTGTCTCACCGGCTCCTCCATCAATACGCGCTCTACACGCCTGGCCGTGAACGCACGGGAGCCGTTATACTTTATGGCTTGTTGCCAGGCAACAGAGACGAAGAAGAAGAAGAAGAAGAAGAAGAAGAGGAAGAAGAAGAAAAAAAAGGCTTCTAGACCTGGTAGGTCACCCTTAAAGAGGAGGCCGTCCAGAGCAGGGCTCTATCTGCCTGATAATGGACAAATCTCCTCAGCTTCGCAGCACTCCAGCACCTGAGCAACACGAGATAGATTGCGCTGGAGATGGGTTTCATTTTTCTACCTCCTGTTTCTCTTTTTTTACTCTCGGCGAAGGTGAGCTGAACCGCTACCTATGTGCCAAACGTTAAGATGTGCCAGGCGAAGTGTCGATGGGCTGTAAATGCCTCTGATTTGTTTCGAGCCACACAGCACTACTTGGCATTAATAGATTTGATGAAATCGGCTTCCCAGTGGCAGCTCTCCAGAAGCCTCCCAAATGCTATTATGCCTTCTTACTTTTTACCAACTCAGCGCAATCGTGGCTAAAGTTTACTCCCTGCGTGTCTTTTTTACATTTTAAAATCAATAATGCCACGAAATATTACATTTTAAGAAATACTTGTTTACACAATAATTGTATGCTATAGACTTTCACTGAGCCCTGACCTTTCCGGGCTTTACATCTCAATCGCTGTGGTCAGATGGCAGATCCTGAGAACTTATGAACATGTAGGGCAATATTGTAGTGATCTATAGCACGCTGGTCAATTGCAGATCATGCAGCTGGATTTAGGGCATGTTGGTGTGTCTTCGATATTGTGAGGGTGCAATAAAAATAAGATCTTTTATTTGGATCCTCATTAGCAGCTATTCTTCTTGAGGTCCAACCGACATCGCATACAGTATATAACAAATGTAAATCACACGTCATAGAACAAAAAATGTTTTATACAAATGAATAAATAAATAAATAAATAAATAAATAAAAAGAAAGGACAACCTATAGTTGTACACTAGAACACAACTAGTACACAAATTCATACACAATACATACACAAAATAATAATAGTGGGATTAAGAACATTTTAAAGAAAATGACTAGTATGACTGCTAATTGCTATTTTAAACCCATCCCTTATAGTGCCTGTTTTTTTTTTTTTTTTTTCGTTTTTTAAACCTCGTTTTGCTATTAGTGTTGAGTACATGTAATTACACATGTGGTTGGTTTTAGCTCATTTGGTGGTTTAAAGTAATTTTTTGTTGAGTACCTAATCATGGGTGTTTTTTGGGCGTAACATGAAATAAACCAATCAGTGTGTCAGTTGTCATTGACTTTGGCACGTTCATATCTTAACAGCTTGGTGTTTTGTGCGTCTCAGCAGAGGATACTGACCTGAGTGTTCAAGGTACGCTGTGAAGGTGCACCATCAGTTCATTTAAGGAAACAGGAGCAATGTTATTTTATTGTTCATTCTGTTAATTAAAGAGTTAAAAGTTGGCTTTGTGCTCTGCAGCATCTATAGGAATGGACAGCTGACGGTTGACTGTTGTCAGGGTTTTAATCAGTCAGTGGAGCACCTGTGTTTTCCACCACCAAAATACTGTAGAAACATGCCAGAAATTTACCTAAACACACACCTCACACACCAGATCACTACGCCCATCAGTGTTGATATATTCCTAAACTCACTATGATGCTATTTTAACAGTGCAGGTCCAAGGCGTGAAAATAGATGGGGTGTTGGCGGGGTGTAAGATAGCAAAGAGCATCACGAGGTCCCTGAGTTCCTGTTATTCTGAAATGGACAAAGCATTAGCATAGTTTTTAAATGACTGTCAGGCATTCAGAGTAGTGTTAAAGGGACAAAAAAGGTGTATAGAATTGCAATTACAGATTGGTGTGAGAGATTGGGAGTGAAAGTACCCTTAACAGCAATTAAACTGCACTGAAAGAAGCCGCTAACAGCGTGCTGCAGTGTTTTAAGGAATTATTATGGGATATATTGTGCGGTACCGCTGTTTGCAGCAGCTCTCTCAGAAACTCCACTTAATTGCGATGAGTTTACCTTCGCCACTCAGCGCCCACTCACAGTCACAGGTCATTTAGCAATAGTCAACACCATGATTAGGGAGCTGACCCATGAAGGGGAGCATGGCTGTGTCTCCTGGTGCTTTTTATCTTTGGAAACGTTGTACAGAGTGATGTGCTAGCTTATGAGGTCCTGCCATTCCAGAGCATTGAACCTGTGACATTTGTTTTCCGCTGTTCTCAGAATCGCTGTGGCATGTCCTGAGCGAGTGCTTTCTCTTGCAGAACGCTGTGACTGTGATCAGTGATACTGTAGTGTTTTATTTAATCTGTAGCTCTGAACGGTTTAGCCTCGGTTAGCTCTGAAGAAAAGGGATGTTATGATAAACCTGCCGCATGAATAGCTAGTATTACACATGCAGGATTTAATAGCTGTAATAAAAAGATTTATTGTTCTGTTCTACAAGATCTATAGAGGGAAATGTAGGGCTGTTAATTTTATGTGTCATTAAAGACACACTTGCCATATATCCCCCCAAAACACTATAGAACACTGCATTGATTTACTGTATATACCGCTCTGGAATTGGCTCTGATTTTGCTATTTATAGGTTTATGTGTGAGTAAAATGAACATTGTTGTTTTATTCTATATATATATATATAGTCATGTAAAGCATTTATTTGCAGAAAATGAGAAATGGCTGAAATAAGAAACAAAAAAAAAGATGCAGAGCTTTCAGACCTTAAATAATGCAAAGAAAACAAGTTCATATTCATAAAGTTTTAAGAGTTCAGAAATCAATATTTGGTGGAATAACCCTGGTTTTTAATCACAGTTTTCATGTCTTGGCATCATGTTCTCCTCCACCAGTCTTGCACACTGCTTTTGGATAACTTTATGCTGCTTTGCTCCTGGTGCAAAAATTCAAACAGTTCAGCTTAGTTTGATGGCTTGTGATCATCCATCTTCCTCTTGATTATATTCCAGAGGTTTTCAATTTGGTAAAATCCAAGAAAATCATCAAAAGCAGTGTGTAAGACTAGTGGAGGAAACATGCCATGATGCATGAAAGCTGTGATTAAAAAATAGGGTTATTCCACCAAATATTGATTTCTGAACTCTTAAAACTTTTTTTCTTTGCATTATTTGGGGTCTGAAAACTCTCATTTTCTCATTTTCTGCAAATAAATGCTCTAAATGACAATATTTTATTTGGAATTTGGAAGAAATGTTGTCTGTAGTTTATAGAATAAAACAACAATGTTCATTTTACTCAAACATAAACCTATAAATAGCAAAATCAGATAAACTGATTTAGAAACTGAAGTGGTCTCTTAGGTTTTTTCATAGCTGTATATATTACTAATCTGATTATTATTAATAATTGACAGGTGTTGACAGTTTGAGTGATATGTTAGTTAGGTTACCGTGCTACGATGTCCCTTCAGATCCTGCTACTGGAAAAGATAACAGTTAAAGCTCACAGTTTTACACACAGGAGACATTCCAGCTGGACACATAAATCTTAGCAGACAGGTTCCGTGACCCAGAAAGATCCAGCATAACTGAAGTTGATCAATGCCAGATCTTATATCTCACGCTAAGATGACCTGAGACTTTTCCTTTTTCTCTTTTTTTTTGTGTAGCTTCACTCTGAAAGAGAACAAACTGTCCAGAGGAGTTGGTTGTGCGTTCATTAGTTGATTAGATTGGATACCACCCACAGAGCCATAGGCCACCCTGCTCTCTCTGACACTGATGAGCAACACTCTCCAGAAACACACATCTCCAAGCCTGCAGAGTGATGACCCCAGGGACTGGATTAGGTCATCATCCCAGCGCGCCAGAGCTAGCATAGCTGTGAGTCGTCCCAGTGCAAGAGCTGTAGTTAATGCTGTTAATGTACTCAGTGCATTTTCAGCTGTATTAAACATGAAGCTTCCAGAGAATTTATTTTTTATTTATTTTTTATTTATTGCATATAAACCCTTTTTTTTAGACAAAGTGCTTGCTAATTGTGGTAGTAAGAATTTAGCGCTATCTATCTATCTATCTATCTATCTATCTATCTATCTATCTATCTATCTATCTATCTATCTATCTAGGACTCTGTTGGCTCTCTATGTATGTAATGTTTAGACTCTATGTTGAGCAACTAAGATGCGATAATGAGGTTTAACATAGGATTAGGATCTTAAATTAAACAGAATACAAAACTACAGCTTTCTGCCACTGTTCAACCTCATTCACAAGATAACACCTCACAACTTATACAATACAATACAAGTGGGGTCGTTCTAAAGCCAACCCCCTGAGCTAAGGCTTCGTGGTTAATCTACATACATAAACTACAGTGTAATTTCACTAGGATTTCCTAAATTTTCTTGTGGATAAACAAAGTATCCATCCATCTATCCATCCATCCATCTATCTAGGACTATGTTGGCTCTCTATGTATGTAATGTTTAGACTATATGTTGAGCAACTAAGGAGTGATAATGAGGTTTAACATAGGATTCGGATCTGAAATTAAACAGAATGCAGAGCTACAGCTTTCTAAAGATCATAAAATCCTGTATTACTGCCACAGAAATACAGCAGTATTAAAGGAACACTTGTATAATGTTTTTTTTTTTTATACCACCTTACTCTGATAAGCTGCACCATGGCCAGTGGTTTCCATGAAAACGACAAATAAGAGACACTTGGACGAGTGGCAGAAATGTATTGATGATACAGATTTACATGTAAATGCTCTGTTTTGAATGTTTATTTTTTTGGCACCGTGGGGAGCTCTACACCTGCATGGGCTTCAGACACGAATGCAATTTGTAGAGCAAACAGTTTTCATTCCTGCAGCTGATTGAAAACATTCCCTTTGGTCAGTTTGAAAGAGTATAGTGAATGTGTTGCATTTTGATTTTGGAGTAAAGCCAGAGAACAACATAACACATATTTTCCAAAGGCAAGAATGGATACAGAATAACCTACAGTCAACATACAGTAAAAAAAAAAAAAAAAATCAATATTCAGGGTTCTGGACATGCTTAGCTTCAGAAGAAGCTCTCGCCATTCAAGGCAGATTGATTCATCTGTTCCAATGATGATGAAGAGCTGGACATGTTCCATAGTGAATGAATAATCATAACCATAACAGATGTAATCACTGTGTAAATACGGCCAAAGCAGAAATATTAAACGATACAGTTTTAGACCAGAAATAGAAGATGTAAACACACTGTATATTAATAATAAAATGATAACACTTAAAAATGGTGAGTTTCTTTGATTTTACTAAATTGAAAACCTCTGGAATATAATCAAGAGGAAGACGGATGATCACAATCCATCAAACCAGGCTGAACTGCTTGAATTTTTGCACCAGGAGTAAAAGGCATAAAGTTATCCAAAAGCAGTGTGGAAGACTGGTGGAGGAGAACATGATTCCAAGATGCATGAAAACTGTGATTAATAACCACCAGGGTTATTCCGCCAAATATTGATTTCTAAACTCAAAATTCTAAACTTAATGAATATAAACTTGCTTTTTTTTTTTGCATTATTTGAGGTCTAAAAGCTCTGCATCTTTTTTGTTATTTCAGCCATTTCTAATTTTCTGCAAATAAATGCGCTACAAAAAATGATTTTAATTTGGAATTTGGGAGGAATGTTGTCCGTAGTTTATAGAATAAAACAACAATATTCATTTTACTCAAACATAAACCTATAAATAGCAATGGATTGAATAAGTGGACATCTTATCATGTCAAAAGTCATGGGATACCTGTATGAATCCTTTTAACTTTTTTTCACATATGCTGTATATCCTGCAGGTCAGTTTATCATTCTTTAGCTTTCTTTTGGGAAATGACAAATATTATGTAACATTTCTGGAGCGGATTGCTTGTGGTGATCTGGTCTCGGCCCGACCCAGCTATCAAATATACTTATTTTTTAATTGAGCTAAACTGCTGATGAGGCACAGTTTAATCTGATATATAAGCCAGATAATATACTGCTATAGCCAAGCTGTCTCTTCTGCTCCTCCATGCTGTTTACATGGGCAGTATGTGCAGCGTTCACTGCTTGCAGCCCCGCAACTCCATTTTAATACATCTGTGACCAATCAGAGGAGAGAATCTGCTTGTGTGGTTTATTGGTGAGCATTTTGGTGCGTTTAGGTTTATGCCTGTGTGAAATCAAACCAAACAGAGGGAGGATTACTCCAAATAAACAAACTCATCAACTGATCCGGATCATAGAAACCTAAAAGTACAGGTGTGAAAACGCTCTTTTATACTCTAGCTAATTAAGTTCTAATTCAGACATTTTTACAACCAATTGTTTCCTATAAAAAAAGTTTTCTCTATTAAATGTTTGTATTAAATAGGTTGTTTTTTTATGATGTTACTAAATTTAAAGCATCAAAGTTTTTTTTTTTTTTTTTTTTGCAGCTTAGTTCTGATATATGCCATTAATAGAGGACCAGAAAGTAAACAGTATGCAATATGTTGATGGAAAGGTTTTATATGTATATCTGCTGGTTTGAATTGAGAAATTGATTTTCACAGTTTTAGTGTCCAAATTAGATATAAAATTTATGCGGTCCAATGGATGGTAATTAGGAGAAATCGTATGGTCATAGTTGTCCAAACCTTTTTTATTCATGCATTCTCGTTTTGAGCCTCACACCCACCACACTCTACAGCCCTTCTAAATGAAAGCCGTTTAACTGAATCCTTAAAAAATGTGCCTGGGTTTCAGTTTTGATATTTGATACAAGCCTAAGACCCCCTGAAGCAGCACTGCACTTCAGCATTGTTGTGTTTTGTGTAATACTACATATTCATGTTGGCTTGAAGACGTAAACCACATTTTAGTACATTTAATTCTAACAATGGTCCAAGAGTGAATGGTCTGTGATGTACAGAGCCCCTAAGCTGACCTCATGTACAAAAAAAAAAATGTGACCATGGCGGAACGAGATAATTAAGGCGTGGGAAGGAGATCATTAAGGCGTGGCCACGAGTCAAACGAGCGCTGGATGTTAATCTCTTTATTTGGGTGAGTAAGATTCCTGAATTTCTCCAGAACTGTAGCTGGAGCATTAGCATTAGCAGCTAAACACTCCAGCAGTGCTAGTCTTGGGTAGGAGAAGGCTACAGGCCGATAATACTCCCCTTTGAAAGGGGAAAATAGCAAGCATGGTCAGCAGGTAATGCTAATGCTACTCAAGCAATGCTAGCCGGGGTTAGCAGCAGACTAGAGTGCGATATACTCACCTTTGAATGAGGAAATAGCAGTTAGTGGATAATGCTAATGCTACTCTAGCTCCGGTGCTTGAGAACCAAATTGAAACTAAACTCCTGTATACCACTGCAATTTGGCTTTAAAAGTAGCTTTAATGCTTCTTACAACCTGACTGGTAAAAATTATACACACATTTTTTGGGAAAAAATTAATAATTTTTAGTGAAAAATATGGTAATAACCACATATAATACCACATATGGATCTGGGCTTGGATAGCTTCTACTATACTGAGACCTAGGGCGTTTTCACACCTGTAGTTCGTTTATCTTGTCCAAATCAGTTGATGAGTTCATTTACTTGTAGCGTCTCTCCCTTTGTTTGGTTTGGTTTCACACGAGTTCCAGCGCATATATCTGTGCTTTATCACTGAATGCTGAAACGTTGCGTTTTTAAACACAGTGTTTAGACGTGCAGCAGCGCAGATGTAAACATAGTAAACTGAGTCACGCAGCCGTGAGCAGTGAATACAGCACAGACCGCATGTGCATGAACACAGCATTTGTTCACAGCTGTGGTAATTAGTGTTATCAGGCTAAACTGTGTTTTATCAGCAGTTTAGCTCAAAAAAATGGTCTATATTTAATAGCTGGGTCGAATCGAGACCGGATTACGTTCTCACCACAAGCGAAACGCTCCAGAGTTCGTTTGGGACCAGTTCTTTTCGATTACTGTTTTCACACCTGCTCAATCGAACCGCATTAAAGTTACAAATGGACCAGAGATCGTTTTAACCAGATCAAATACTGCTGGTGTGAAAAAAACCCTTAAAGAGATCCCCAGACCACCAACTGGACTTCTCCCAGACAGCATTCACAATCAAACAAACCTACCAGTCCTGCTGAGAAATTGTGAACAAAGGCTATTATGAAAACTCTAGCACTAAAGCACTAAGAATGGGTTGATAGTCTATCTACATTTCGTGGATGTCTGCGTTTGGGCCTACGCGTGAAGATTTAGAGCGAATTCACCATATTCCTGAACACAAGAACAAAGCTTGAGAATCGGCAGAGTGATGTATCAGCAGGGACAACATGCATTTAGGATCTTTGAGTTCGACCTGCGAGGCTCTGGAGTAGAAGAGCGTATCAGCATTCGATGTGCTCGCTGACATCAAACGAAGCTCACCGGAGCAGGAAGCCTTTTGATTACGCTGTCATCAATACGACTCGCGATTTCCGTCTGTTTAAGGAGGCTGGTGGCAAAGTGGGATTTTTGGAGGTCCTTTGTTCGTCCTTCAGTCTTGATCTCGTCTATACAGGATTGAAGGGTTTATGCCCAGTGGATTTTCTTACCAGGTGGATTTTCTTAAATGATTGCTA
This sequence comes from Astyanax mexicanus, assembly GCF_023375975.1. Classification (NCBI taxonomy): domain Eukaryota; kingdom Metazoa; phylum Chordata; class Actinopteri; order Characiformes; family Acestrorhamphidae; genus Astyanax; species Astyanax mexicanus. The sequence goes on along the minus strand of NC_064424.1, from coordinate 7,717,654 downwards.
CTTATATAGGAGCACTATTGTTATTATTATAATACATCATGCATTCCCCTCCATTATTATTATTATTATTATTATTACTACTGTATTAAATAAATGAAGCCCCAAGAGTTTGGTTCCAAGAGAGCTTTCAGTTCTGAAATAGACCCAGTTCTCTTGGAACTCTTTTCTAGTGAGATTTTTTTTTATATACTGAAACCTACTGATAGATTTCTGTTTAGCCTTGTTTGTATCCGATCCTGTGAGCAGTAAATGAGCTCTGTGGAAGTAAGAAAATAAAAAAATGCTAGAGAGAGATGCTTCACGGCCCTCACATCTCTCTGAGGAAATCACACAATGATGGGTCTGCCGGTACCAGGCACAAATGCCCCTGGGCAACCACGAGACTTGCTCAGCTACCTCTCCTAGCTGCAGTCATAAAGAATAAAGCTCAAATCTGTTTGTTCTGGCTCCACGGGAAAGGAGCCGAGTGGGCTCTGGAGCAGGATGAGAACATGGCATGCACAGCACATGCTTCGCATCTACTGCAAGCCTAACCCTTGACCGGAGACCCGCGGGAGGGGCGAGCCAGTGTTTCAAGACCAGCTATTTCTCTGTAGCCCTGTAGTGAAGCACTTAACCTGTGCTGTTCCATCGTGAATTAAATCAAAGCCCTTAATCGTGCAGAATTGCTTCCAGACTCTTTTACAGCTAATGTGTCTCTTTAGTGTCGTTTTTGATACTTTTTCTTCACGCCGATTAGCCATAACATGAACACCACCTCATTGTTTTTACATTAACTGTCTGTTATATTTCATCAGCTCCATGTGCCATATACAGCTCTAAAAAAAGTATGAGTTTCTTTGATTTTACCAAATTGAAAACCTTTGGAATATAATCAAGAGGAAGATGGATGATCAAACCAAGCTGAACTGCTTGAATTTTTGCACCAAGAGTAAAAGGCATAAAGTTATCCAAAAGCAGTGTGTAAGACTGGTGGAGGTGAAGGAGAACATGCCAAGATGCACAAATCCCATGTGATTAAAAAAACAGGGTTATTCCACCAAATATTGATTTTTGAACTCTTGAAAATAAATATGAACTTGTTTTCTTTGCATTATTTGAAGTCTGGAAGCTCTGTGTCTTTTTAGTTATTTCAGCCATTTTTTTTCTGCAAATAAATGCTTTAAATTACTATATTTAAGTAGCAAAAATAGCAAAATTAGAGAAATTGATTCAGAAACGAAATTGTTCTCTTATTTTTTTTCCAGAACTGTATTCATGCTAAATCTGTTTACATCCTTAAAAAAAAAAAAAAAAGATTGATAGTGCCTTATTGTTTCATTTTTTTATGTGACACCCCAGCTGCATTTTATTTTTGTGAGTATTTTATGATAAATGGACCGGTAGGACTGGTTCAAAACAGCTTGGAATGAAATCTCAGTGCTTTAAACTTGCGTTAAAAAGCAATTAAAAATGACACAAGTTTGATTGGACAGCAAGCACAGGCATTATCATAGTGTATCCTGCCAAAGAAATATGCTATATCCTTTTTAATCTTTTTATATTTAAATCAAGTAATCAAGTTTAAAGTTTAAAATGTAATTATGTCAGGGCTGGTGTGCTGGTGTCCATATTTATCTCTCCATATCTATCTTTCCTCCCCTTCTTAAATTCAGTGTAATTCAGATTTCCTTCAGCCGTAAGGTGCTGAAATTCCCGGGACTGGTCCGATATCCCGCTGAAGCGTTTCCACAACCAGGTGGACCTACAGAATGAGGCGCGGTAGCAGGAGGCAGACATGACACTGCCTGGCCGGTTTCCCTCTCTGCAAGCTTCTGGCCTGAACGCCGGGACTTAATCAGCCTAAGACAGACACAGTAGAGAGACGTAGCGTCGCAGCGCCGTAACGCCAGGGCCCCTCATTCTTCCGCCTCTCAGCTTAGTCAGGATTACTGCATGTAGCATCACTCCGCCTGGCACACGGCTCGACATCATGGCTGGGGGACACTGGGGGACCATGGTCTGCAGCACAAACAAATTACACTCTCCGCTTAGTGCCGTCCTGGGGCTCTTATGTAGGAGAAGGAAAGAGGGGCTACATGGCTTCGGGTTAGAAGAGGTGTTCTCGACTTGTAGAGCTTTAGTGTATTGTGGCTTGTAGCATTCATCTACTCCAATTAGAAGTTGCAGAGCAGTTGCTGTTCTCTGTTATAGGACGGAACAGCAGAGGGAAAGTAGAGGATCTCTGAAGGAGGAGTGTTCTGTCCTGGAGACTCAGCACAATAGAGATGATGAGCTCATTTGTAGACAAGTCAGTGCTACTCAGTTATCTAAGAGAAGATCAAACGGCTGCTGTTCTGACATGGCTGAGGTTCCATGTAGCTGGAGATCCCATTGCTTCAGAGCTTTTCTTTTTTATATTTTAAAGATTAATTTAAAGACATTTTTCCCCAATTTAGATAGGGCATCTGTCTCACCCGTTTAGCTGCAACTCAGCTTAACCCTCCTATTATGTTCATTTGTCAGGAACAGCCATCGTGTTCCAGGGTTATTTTAAAGATGTCTGAAACCCCCAAAAATCCTTACAAGCAGTAAAATAGTGTACATACAGTGTAAATATTTTATTACTAACTCTATTACTAATTATTCTATCAATATTTAGTACAATGGTGTTCCTTACCTCTAACAGGTAGTGTTTCAATTAGGATAATTCACTCATTTTTTTTTATAAAAAAGTACACATTCAAACTATTTTTAATGTTTCACTACTTTATTACTTTTAAAAGACCAACATATAAAAAACAATGGTTAAAAAACATTAAACATAACATTGCCATTTAGTTTTAGTTTTAGTTTTTGCAGGGGGTGGTTGCAAATATGTGAAATGAACACTAATTACACTAACTAAGGCAAGCAGAAGAAGTTTCATACAAAAAAAAATACTTTTAACAATTATTATATATTTTTCAAATTGTTCAAACTGACCCGGAACATAAGAGGAGGGGTTAATATCCCCCATCAGTAGTGATGCCGTAACACAAGGAGGGTGAAGACTAGCACATGCCTCCTCCGACACATGTGAAGTCAGACTCCGCCTCTTTTTGAACCGCAGCTGATGTAATGTGTGGTTGGCTGAATGGCTAAAAAAAATAGAGGCCACCATGTTAGCATTGCTGAGTAGCATCACAGCGCCTTCAGAGGAAAACGCAGCAACTCATTGGAGTGATGAGGGGAAAGAGCATCATCTACCAACCCAAAAAAGCAAGGCCAATTGTTCTCTCTCAGGGTTCTGGCAGCTGATGGCGAGCTGCATGACCGGGATTCGAACCAATCAGCAATCTCCTGATTATATTGGCAGAGTAGGGGACAGTAGGGGACATGCCTAACCTTAACCCTAATTACTGCAGACAGTTCTGAGGCCATAAACTGAACCTTTACAATTAATCCGGTCCCCAGCATCCTACCACCTCCTACTCCTCTTCCTCTTCATAAACATCCCCCTCTCTGGTTTAATTAGCCCTGTTCCCACCGTTATCTGACTGCTAGCACTTGGTTCTCTGCTAGCACTCTGCTCGGTTCCTCCGCTGAGGAACGCCTACCTCAGCCTACCTCCCTCGATAAACTTGATAAGCCACTGGCAAGTAGAGTGTAGTAGGCCTTTATGTATATGTATATGAATATATACTGAATCTATATTTTCCCCTTCCCTCGCTTAACCCTTGTGTTGTCTTGCCGGTCAAAGGTGACCCGCTACTATGTTTAGCTGTAGAAAAAATACCTTGAACTATCTTTTTCTAATTTAAAATTTTATGACGATACTTTGATTTTGTTTATGTTTCCATGTGGGCTGTATTGTCTCGTCTGTCATTTTTTACCCATGAATTTTTAAAGCATTAAAACACCAGAAAAAAAGTATGAAGGCCAAAAAAACACAAACTCTCTCTAATACACACAGCATCAAACATCATAAGGATCATCCTGGAGAAGCAAATTTGGAGGATTAAAAATGGGTTTGGTAGCTTTGGTAGGACGTGCCATTTTTGACCTGTAGGACGAGAGGAGTAAACAGAATGTTAAGATCGCTCAAGGGTTAACTGTAGTAGTAAGGTAGGAGACATGAAGGACGTGAAGATGGTTCTTCGTCAGTGTCCTGTGTCCTTGCTAGGTGCCCTCACACCCCTTGGAGAGTGAACTTGATTTCCCTAGAGTATAGTCGTCACCCAAATCATCTGCTCTCTGCTTTCTAATTAGCATTCTGCAGACAACCTCCGTCCCTCAGCAGTCACGGTGGCGGTGGTGGCGGCGGTGGGAGGAGGCCTCTTGAGTTCCTGAGCTGAGCCTCTTCCTGTTCAACCTATAGGTGTTCATTATCCTTAATCTCGCTGCGACTTCCATAACCTGGCTAAGCCTGTGTTTCTGAAAGAGCAGAGCCGTTCTCATTTGCACTCGGCACACAGTAGGGCAGTGACCCAGTGCGCTCTGAACGTTTGAAGGACGTGTCCCACCACGGAGGTGGTAATGATGAATTGCAATGACTGCTCACTCTCGGGGCAGAAAACGAACAATTGCTTAGGATAATTGCTGTTTTGAAAAGCAAGTGGAACGACTATTAGCCATGCTAATGCGAAAGGCCATTGACCCTGGAAGAGAAGTGCTGGTTTCAGCATGCCTAAATGATTAAAGCACCTGCTGCTGCTGCTACTGCTGCTACTGTGGACTTGCTCTCCTTCCACCGATACGCCGTCATATTGTCTACGAGTATTTTGCCAGAAAGTGCCCTAAATTAACTTTTCTGCCAGGGTGCTGTTGGCTGGTGGGTAATGGCTGTTTATACCTTGAAACTGTCAAAATATGGCAAGCTATCCATAACTGGTTGATTTAAAACTTTTTTTAAAGATCTCCTTCCACCAAAATGTACTTTTACTTGTTCTTTATGAATTACTATAGGTCTCTCTGAGTTATATATGCATGCTGCATATGAAACTGTTTCTCAGCCACCACTGTCTGTAGTAGCTAGTAAAAGAAAGTCCTCAGAAATACAAGTTGATCAGAGAGATGTTAGTGTGTCTATGTCAGCCAGTGACTTCATGGCCTCACCCACTTTAGCTAAGGAGGAGTTAAGCTCTGTTTTCTCTGTTTACAGCTAGTTAATGTTAACTATCTTGTGTAAGTATCACGTTCGCGCCGGATTTTATGGTATAGAGCGGACTCTGGGGCTTTGCTGTAGTGTAACTGCCAAAGCATAGAATCACTATGTCTGAGGTATAAGTTTAGTAAGATAGTTTTCTCTGTTGCGAGGTCTTTTGCCTCGTCTGATGCTAAGTGATATTTAAGGGTTAACTTTACCCAGCACTCAGTGCTATATCTTTATAACTAAGGCTGTATATCTGAAAACATTTTGTCCTTTGACAGTTAGCCAATCAGAGACGATATGTTTGCATGTATGACTATTCATGAGCAAGAGCCAAAACCTGTCTTTCTTTAGAGACCAGTAATTCAGTGATCTAAAGCAGGGCTAAATAGAAACACTTTTTTTTTTTTTCAGAAAAAAAGGCTCACATGGCATTTATTCATATTAGAGACGAATATAAAAATTGTTTGAATGAGACCTTTACCTTTAGATGTTTCACCAAAGTGGACAATTCTGATTTTTTAACATCTTATTGGTTCTTTTACACTTTCCATCCATTCAAAAATGTTAAAAATTGTGCTGAATTTGGTAAGAAACCTTTTTCATTCAACTCATTTTCACACCTGAAAGTACACACCGTAGTTTATCAACCGAGTCTGAGTTAAGATCTAAAGAGCCACTCCCTGTCATCCCTGTCAGCATGATAAGAATACACAAGAAGGGTTTTGGCCAGATTTTGGCACAACACTGATTCATTTTCTGATCGTTTTTTGTTTAATAAGTGATACATGCCTGCCTCAATTTTATGTTATTGGTCTAAAAGTCATCTGTCTTTCACATCTGCAGTCTTTCGCTAGTTTGGACCAAACTGAAAGTCTTGGCCAAATAGTGTACAGTAGGTCTGAAAGCACCGAATATGAAGATTCATTCATTTCATTTTGTACAATTTTGGCTCTACTATATGGCACCTCTCAAATAACCAGTTGTTGCACCCTGATTTTTAAGAGAGTACGCCAAATTTAGACAAATTGTATTATAAATAATATTGAATTCCCCTTTAAGCCACAATTTGGATGCTGCTATTTTCTAGCACTAATAAAGTAAAATGCCTCTGTTGCGGTGGCAGTGCCGCTCTTCCAAATGATCGGTCCCAAAATGATTCCAATTTGATCCATTGGAGCCCGGCCCATTAGCGCTGATGAGCGGCTGGCCTGTTCTGTAACAAACTCAAATGTCATTCTGCATCAGGCAGCGTCCCCTTGGAAGCCAGAGAGACCCGCCCACCTGCGCCTGGCCTTCTTGCTCTGCCCGTGTCGGCCTCAGCAGTGGGCATCTAGTGCCTCCAGCCCCTTTATCTCAGTGCAGCTGAAATGTGGCGGAAAGCCTATCTCCATCAAGTGAGAGCGGCTGCACACAGGGCTTTATCTGCAGCTCGCTGATGCACCGCCACGCTCCAGGCCGATGCTTTGCTCTTCCTCCGCAGCTCCGTCACTTTGGGTCGGAGCTTTGGAGTCTGCCAGCGCCGTTGGCACACGCATGCATATTTGCATGAGCCGGAGAAGAGAAGGTGAGGGCCCTCCTGTTTTAGATCACTGTCTGATTTAAATACTGGCCCCCAGTGTAAAGACTGTTTGATCCGAGAGCGGACGGGAAATATTCCCAAAACCCTGAATAGATAAAGCTGTGTAAAGAGAGGCACTCTGATGCTAATATGTGTTTTTTTTTATGTCAGTAACTGTGGGATGTTGTTTTTGTTTGTGTATTCTGTGGGTATGAACTCAAATTCTTATAATTCACCCACTTCCAGCATCAGGATCACATGTTCTCCACACACCAATCTCAACAAAGACAATTATCCTGATCATTAAACATTGTTGACCTTTTATTATTTATTTATTTATTTATTAATTTAAAATATGTACTTAAATACATACTGAATGTACTATTTTGGAACTTATGGCAAATTAAGTATATTTCAGTTGTAATTAAGCTATAATTAAATACAACATAAAAGCATTAAACTGTCCTTTTAAGTGCTTTTTTCGTACAACTTCTGCGAACTTAAGTAGATTTAAGAATGTGTTTCTTAAACACCTTTTTAAAACACTTAAAACATATTGTAAATCTACACTTTTAGCAGTATGTAATGCCACTACATATATTTTTGTTCAACACAAAGTTTAATTTAAAGCATATTGCTTAAAATTACATTGTATTAAAATACAGAGAAAGTATATTTAACGTGTATTTCCAAAGTGAAAATGTACTTTTAATATTATTGACCTAATTTGAACTTACTTTTAATGCTCCTGTTGAATATCTGTTCATTTCCACTCAGCGAAATACAGTAATACCATCATCAATCAATATCATCTGCCTACCCTGCTCTCTTATTTGCCCTGTTCACTATATTAAATGCTATGGCACTGCTGCTCATGCATTTAGGTTGTTGTAAAATCAAGGCTATTAAAAACTTATGTGTACTGCTTTTGTTGGAGTAACTGTCTCTAACATTCACAGAAGTCTTTCTACTAGATTTTGCAGCCCTGCTGTGAACATTTTAGTGCACTGAACCACAAGAGCTTTAATGAGGTCAGAGTATTGGAAGATCATCACGCCACCTCACCTCACCTTCCCCAACTCCCAAACCAACTCACTCGAAACCTTTCAGATGGAGCCCCATTATTCCAGAGAACACAGTTCTCCCCACTGCTCCACAGCTCAATACTGGGGGGCTTTATACCCCTGTAGCTCCTGCCTGGCATTAGGGATGGTTCCAGTAGGGTACTTCATTCTCTACAAGCTGTATTCACAAACCATTGGATGTGTAGTGTTATTTTATTTCTACCCTTAAGATAGATAAATAGATAGACAGACAGACAGACAGACAGTAAAAACATGCAGAATAAAGCATATATACATTAATTTATAAATACAAAAACTACAAAAGTGTGAAAGTAACCAGCCCTAGATATGAGGTAGTGCAGTAATACAGTATAAATTAAGTATAGGAGATAGCAAGTTTCAACAGATCTTTATTGTAATTATGGTTTTGCTAACAGCAGGCCATACAAAATTCAAGGGCTTGGACGAAATATCGATATTGCAAAATGAATACAGGTAAACCTCTGATGAAAAATATTGGTTGTCAAAATCTATGAAACTGACACAATTTACTTATTTAATAGTATTTGATCCTCTCCAGTAACGCAGATGCTGTGAGGTATCGTAAAGAATAGTCTTGTGAAATATCAAGTATCAAAGAATCACAGTATCGTGATATCATAATTTTGTCATATCATGTCATTCCTATTCCTATAGACTCAGGTAGAGCTGGGCAATTAATCAATTTTATCGATTAATGTGAATTTGCAGTTAAGGACGATGTGTTTTTATGAAAATCAATTTTCTCTGAGTTTCTCCAACCCTCCCTCCCTCGCGCTTGTTTCTGGTTGCACTTTAACCACAAAGGGAACATTTTAAGTGAAAACAAATTAAATAAGAACTAGTTTTTAACAATTTCTTTATCATCTTTTGTTAGGTTTTTAGTAGGGGAAAAAAAAATTATTTAAATCGAAAATCGGAAAAAAAAAAAATCAAAGATGTTTTTTTTCATATCGCCCAGCTCTAGACTCAGGGTTCGTATGGTCATGAAAAAGCTGGAAAAGTCTTGGAATTTGAAAATAGCAATTCCCAGACCTGGATAAGTTTTGGAAAAATAGAAATACTCAAAAAGTTTTGTTTTTTGTTTTTGGTTAAGTCATGGAAATCTGGTCTATAAATCTTTGTGGTTCAGTTTATTGACGGAGAAAATCTATTTTGAGCTAATTGAGTTAATTCAGTAATTTAGCCCTAAACAATGGAGCTCTCAGGATCTGACCCATTTTATTATTGCAGATTGTGAGTCAGATTAATTTGAGGCCTACTTTAATAATTTCCGATAGGTTTGGTTAGTTTGGTTTTATTGTCAATGTTTGCACTGTTTTAAAAATCGTACGGTTATTAAAATGTACTTTGAAGGCATGAACAAAGTCATGAAAAAAAACATGGAAATGTATTGGTTAAAAAGTGTAGGAACCCTGTAGACTACTACTTTGTTAGTTCATAGCTTCTTGTCTGTCTGAGCAACATTACAGTAATTGCATTCGCTTTCTTCTTACAGAAAACCTCCTCATCAACACTTACAAACTTTTCAAAGTAAACCCAAAACATCTTTAATCATTAGTTTCAATTCAGAGCTCAATTTATTTCAATCTTCTCTCTTGCATATCTCTTTAATGTGCATTATTACACATCTCTCTCTCTTTTTCTCTCTGTCTCTCTCTCTTTCTCTCTTTCTCTCTCTTTCTTCATTGATTTCCCCACATTTCTCACGCTGTAATTGTGTGGGCTCCCATTCGCTGTGCGGAGAGGCTGTCAGTTGGTTTGCTTTATCTCGCCGTCCTCCCCTTTGATGCAATTAGTCAGGGATGAGGGGCTCTGAAAGTAGTCTGGTTGGTGCAAGTATAACACGCAGAGTTATGGCCGCGTTTGTAATTACTCTGAACGGGGCATTGTCCTGCCTCATTGTTTGCAGGCCTCTTTGTAAATGGGGTAGAGGCAAAACAAAACCAAACTTTTGGCAGCGGTGCATTGTGGTCCGGAGCGGAGGCAATGGGGAGAATGCCTGAGAATGCAATTACAGTCGGGGAGGAGTGGTCGCTCATCCTCATGTTTTTTTGCCTCATCTTTAATAAAATTAAATTGGAGCTCGCTTTCTAAACTTAAAGTAGTTTTTCTTATTGTTTTTCTGCAGTCTATGTTGATATTTGAGTGGTGGGGGATCCCTTTGCAAACTTGCAAAGTTTAGTTTATCTCAGGTACAGTTGGATTTGTCAGTATTGCAGTATTACTTTCCATAATTGCATTTAAATCATTTTATGGCTTCCACAGACATATTCAGTCTCTTTCCAGCTTCTGCCAGAGTGTCTGTATGTTAGTTTGTAAAGAATGAACCAGTAGTCCTTGTAGAACTGTTAGAACTAAAGGTCAGAAAGCAGGTCGCAGTTCTCGGGAGCGTTGGTTGCGGCCGCCTCTGTAAACTTACAGATTCTGGTTTGAGCTCAGAGGAGCTCTGGCACAGACACGAGAGCACCGCTATTCCTCCTGTTACACCTCAAAGCAACGTCATTACAGAAATAGAAAATAATAATCTGGGTTCAGGCTGAACCCCATTATATTGCCTTTTACCTGTTTTTTTTTTTTTGTCCTTTCCCAAGGACAGGGCTTGGGTTCTGTGTAGTTGGCAGCTCTTGCATGCTTGGTTGGAGAGAAACACTGGCACTGGAGGAGCTGGGCTGGACCAGCAGCCAGCCATCTGGGGGGAAAGAAGAAGAAGAAAGGGGTCCGCTAATGAGTCCCTCTTAACCCCTTCTCTTCCCTGTTCTGGCGCCCACTGTCACCCACTTCCAAAGTGGCCCTGTTCCAAACCTGAGAGAGGAAGACCCTGCCCTCTGGTTTTCATAGAAACCTGCCAGGTTCATGCCACTCGTTTTTTTTTTTTTTTTTTTTAATGGCGAGTTAATGAACAGTCCTGCAGATGTGTGCAGTCATGCTCTGGTTGCATGGAACGGTTGATGCACGGCTGGATTATTTAGCTGAAACAGCTGTTTTTGTGTGGAGTCCCACTGTAATGGGCCCTGTCTCATTTACTGCCAACCTCAAATTAGGCATGCATACTTTGCCGTGTATAGAAGTTGCAATAACAGCAATTACTCTCCTGTGTAGTTCATCAGAGGCTAGTGCAGACGGCACAAGCGCATTCGGGGAGCGGGAGCGTGATAATGACTGATGATAAGATTTCAGATACTTGCTACCCCAAATAGCACATGAGAGATGGCCGCTTCAATTTGCTGTGGCTTGCAGACGGCTGGATGTAGAGCTAGGCACACTGTTAAGGGTGTTTCCATGCCTGAAAGTCTAGACCAGAGTCCAGAGACACACAATCAGTGTTTGTTACATAGCTCATTTAAGGGAACAGCAATGTTATTTTATTCTTTATTCTGTTTATTGTTGAGTTATAAGTCAGGTTTGCACAGATTGCACAGATGTGTGTGTGTGTGTGTTTAATGAATGGGGGTGTACAAGCGATGGGAGCACCTATAGGAATGGACTCTGATGACTGACTGTTGACTGTTGTCATGGTTTTATTCAGTCAGTGGAGCTCCTGTGTTTTCCACCTTCAGTATAGCAATACGCCATAAATTTGCCTGAACACACCTCACCTCCAGACCACCACACAAATGATAGGGCCAAATATTTTGATCCTTTGGCCTAGATTGTAGTTTGCATCCCCTTTAACACCTGCTATTTTGATTTAAACAAAAATTAGGTACGTGTGAAAGCACCCTTACACCACCATGATCTGCCCGGTGTAGAGCTTACCAATGTTTTCATTTAAGTTAAACATCTTCCCTCAGACTCCTTCACTCCGCTACTTCTCTTCTACATCAGCCGGTGGTTAATTCGTGTGGTAACAAATTCACTGAAGCGGGACATTGCTTCAAATTCCTGCCAGTCATCTAATAACAATATTGAATTTGTCTTGCTTTGAATCAATTTGAATTTGCTTCACTTAATAAATTACAGTTTAATAAGAAGATGAGGATTCTAGTGTGTGTGATGTGCGAGATTAAAACCTGGGGTGTAAACGTGGTGCCATTTATATGTGAGGGATAATGAATTAATGTTTGGTGGTATGTTAATGAAATGTCAATAAAATAAAATACACCCCCCCCCCTCCACCAAAATCACCATTTACTATTATTACAATAGTTTGGAGAACTAACTGATCTAAAATGTATTAAAAGCCACCTGTGACAGAATGGTATATAGAAGCATTGTTAGCAAAAATTATCATTATGTCCTATATGGTTAATATCATTATTAGATGAACATTTGACCTCGATTAGCCTATAGTTAAAAACAATAATTAAGGCCCAACTTTCCTTGTTATAAGCTGCTTAAGTGGCTTGATGTTTGAGTTTCATTAACAGAATAAAAAGTATTATTTTGACTAATTGCCTGGCCCTAATAGTATGTAAAGAATTCTTATTTTTTCTTAATTAACCACTATTTTCTCTTTATTTGTAATTGATCTACATTAATCCACAGTGCAGCATTTCACATCAGACCACTTTCGCTTTCTTTACATACTTTATAACTCAAAATTCTCAAAAGGTGGGTTGGGACTCATAATGGGTAGCGGACACATTCTGGGTGGGTTGCTGACAGCTTGTAAAAAATAAAGAAATAAAAAAAAATAAAAATAATTAATGGTCTTATGATTTTGAACTTGTCTTTTAAATTGGAGAAGAGAAAAAAAGAGACAGAGTTTCTAATTAATGTACTCTGAATGCCGAGAAGTGATATATATATAAGTATGTAGTTTCTCCTCAGTTTCTTAAAAAAATGCTCTTAAATGCAGTTTTTGTTTAAATGGGTTTTTGAAAAAATAATTTGTTTGACTTGATGTAGGTACCGGGCTGATACCAGTTGAGAGCCCATGTTCTGTTAATAGTTGGCAATATGCAAGGTTAGCTTAGCCAACTTGCACTATATATATATATATATATATATATATATTTATACATAAGAGAGGAGAAAGAAAACAGAACACACCTGGGAACAGGTAACGAGGGGGCGGAGCTAAAGATAGTCAGGAAGGGAACACCGGACTGGGGAGGAGAACACAGGCACAGAGGAGAAAAGTAAATAGACAAACAGAAGGGCAGGAAAAACACAGAGAGAGAGAGAGAGAGAGAGAGAGAGAGAGACAAGGAACAGGATGAGAACATGACTTAAATACAATTACTACATACAATCATAAAATCATACTGTACACAGTGCAGCATTTCACATCTAAATACTTTGGCTTCCTTTACATCATATTTTAAAATAATGGCACATTAACAGTACAAACAGCAAACAATGAAGTTTGAATTGCAATAAAAATAAATACTAAATAAACAGTTATTAAGCTCTACCTTAAATAAAGATCAGTAAGATCTTGCAGCTTTAACCTCAGTAGCAAAAAAAAACAATAAGTAATAAATGATTTGTCTGCAGTGCAGTTACATCCCTGCTAACCGCCAATGCTAATTCTGCTTTCAGAAGCTGGCGCTCATGAAACAGAGCCATTATTTCCATTATTTTTGACTAAACCAGCGCTCCATGCGCGCGAGAGTGAGCCTTGCGCGAGAGTTTTTAGTGTGATCGCTCTCGCCAGCCCACCCGGCAGCAGCGTTTGATGTTCATTATTCAATATTCATTTGAGAATGCAGTGCAGCTGTCAGATCTTCTGTTTTGTCTCTTTTTTTTCTGCTGTTTTTTCCCCCCGTCAGATAAAGGTATTTGTACTGAGGCTCTCTTCAGGTGGAACCTGTGACACGTCTCAGTGTGTCGGTGAACGAGTGGATGTCAGTGTCTGTGAACTGGTGTGTGTTTATTAGCCCTAAATCTGTTTGGGGGGGGGGGGGGGTGGGGGGGGGGGGGAATGACATTGTGTATGAGTGTGTCCCGCGGTCTTTCATCTTCCCTTCATGGCCTGTCTGGCGTGGCATTTCAAAGCACCTTTATTCCTGCCTCAAAATGGTAAAAATAAACTGGCTGTGAGAATAAAAAAGAGTCAGTTTGTGGGAAAATTGCTTTAATCTGGTCCACAAAGATTTAAGCCCGCTCCAAGTTGACATCCAACGTCGACAGCGTGTGGACAGCTCATCTTCTCCCTGTCTCTCTGAGACCGCTCTGATTAATAGAAGCTCTTTAGTTTGCTTTTTTTTTTTTTTATTTCCATCAGTGTCACTGGCTTAGTTATGTAAGGATTTGTATTTCAGGCCGGTTTAATGACTGTTAAGACTGTGAAGTTAGCAGTTAGCAGTGTAATGAAGCATCGTGAGAAGATGCACCACAATTGTAGAAACAGATGATTCTATATTATGTTGTTTTTTTATGAAATATCATAAATTTCCTTTGTTTGAACACCATAGGTCTCAATCCTGCTAGTGTAGTGCAGATGGGAGAACCAGTGGGCGTAAGCAAAGGACACAGAATATAAGATATATGAGCGAAAACAGCAAATATACTAAATAATGTATTAAAAAAAAATTATAAAGGGAGCACATACACTAGGTGCATTTAGCATTGTTTTTATGCTTAAGAAATTAAGAAATAGTTCTGGGCGGGAAATTAAAACCAGTATGCATTTTACACATACCGCCATACCACTAGAGGCGCTGCAGACTTCTTGTATAGAACAGCACCGCAAAAGAAGCAGATACAGTTTGCTAGATGATGCTATTCAGTTAGCATGTCAAACTAATGCACTAGATGATGGTAGTGACGGTAGCTCAGCTCTGTGGAGTCAAATGCTCGTCTCGCTCTGTCCTGCCTGGAGAGAAATAGGAACAGCACTTTATCTGAGGAGCTCCTGCTGCTGTTTCTTGCTGTATTTTTTGTGTTTTTTATACAAGTAAAATAGAAAAACAACAGCAAACAGCAAATAATCAGTCAGAAAAGAGGAAAGAATGGGAAAAAAAGAATGGAATTAACCAATCAATTCACAGCTCTTAGAACAATCGTAAGATTCTGGGTACAGAATCATTTATTCAGCACAAGTGATAAAACTCTATAAAACTCTGGATATGAGGTGCAAATAAACTTTAGGAGCAGTAACTGTAGCCCTTTTAAATAGAATAACACTGTAGCTTGACTGATCATTTTAATGCACACTGCATTAAATGTATTTGCTAACTGGAGAACGAAGGTAATTGTGACAATTTTTGATACCGTAATGCCTCTAGAGGCTTCAGTAATAACCATGATATAGTAAATTGATATTAAACTTGGGTCTTACTTGTGCAAAAGAAAATTAGAAAAAATATCTATTTGAATACTTAAACATTGGATATTTTAGGTCCATTTATAGTGTTTACAGAACTATTTAAAGTATTTAACATGTTAAAGTTGTTTGCGTATCTCTTTTTAAGGTCTTTTGTTTTCATTCTTCAGCTGTTTTACTACTAATGAAGTCTGATTTTTTTCATGTATTATGTAATTTTAATTTTTTTATTACAAACCCAATAGTAATCAAAGACTTAATTTAAGACCTTAGTGCTTTATATTATATACTCCTAACAGTAAGTAACCATACAGTAATTTATAAACCTATAATAAAGCCCAGTCATTCAAAAATAAATAAATAAATACATAAATAAATAAATAAATAAATAAATAAATAAATAAAACAATAAAAATAACATGATATACAGTGAAATCATTAGAATCTAGAAAAATACAGTGATACACATTTTAGTAATATTGCCCAGCACTATTAAGAAATATATATTTTTTTAGTTTGTTCTAAATATTGAATAGAATAAACATTTGCAGGCTGTAGCACATCTCTGAACGTGAGAATGTGAGCTCGCTGTGTTAGCTGAGGTTAATTAGCTCATATGGGGAAACATTTTGACGTGAGCTGAAGGCTATATGACACATCCAGCTTTCAGATTTCAGCTTTCTGTTTGATATCTCAGTAAGCTTAGCGACCTCAGGTTGGTGGCAAACATTCATTAATCTTATGCGTAATACAATAACGGCTTTCATTAATAACGTTAAAATGTTTAGATTCAGAAAACGCAGTGGTAATCGCTCTACACCGCGCAGTTTGTGCAGTACAGTAATTAGTAGCTATTCATGAAGTCACTGTGGAGGTGATTAGCATACAGGTCCTTCATTGATAGTCTGTTGCTGTATTTTCACTGTTTCACTGTATTTAATTTTTAAAAGAAAAAGAAAAAAGGTCTAAATTGACAAGCAAATGAAGTAACACACAGTGATGATCAACACACGTGAAGGTCTTGTCAAGCAATAGCAAAAAAAAAAAAAATAATAATAATATCATAAAATATTCTGTAATAGTATAGAAATAGTATATTTTTCCTACATAGTAAATGAAAAGTGAAGTGATCCAGACTATAAATAAACACATAATGAATCATGTAGTAACTTAAAAGTGTTAAACAAACCAAAACACTCTGTGAAGAAGCATTTAGGTGCTCTTATCTTTGAGGCTGTTTATTAACTTGTGTTTTCTGAGGCTGACAACTCTGATGAACTTATCCTGTGCAACAGAGGTAACTCTTGGTCTTCATTTTCTGGGGTGATCCTGATGAGAGCCAGTTTCATCATAACTGCACTTGAGTTCCTAAAGTATATTATTATTTTTTGTAACTTACTTGAGTAGTTCTAACTAAGTAAATAGAGCTGTTTACTGTATAACTGTAACTCTACCTCTTCACTACTTTACAACTGATGCTCTCAAACACTTTATTAAGAGGCAAGACATTCAAGTAATTAACTCTTGATGAGTTAAACACAGCTGTTAACTGAAAGCTGAACATTTAAAGTGACTCTGCTTTATAGAACTGACTGAGAAAATCCAGCCAAGATGTGCAAAGCTGTTATCTAAGCATCTGTAATGTAAAAAATAATAATAATTGATGAAAAAACACTGAATTTAATGTGTGTCCAAATCTGTTTGATTTCTTAATATACCTCTTTACTACAAACATCATGAACTCATGAAGACGTTAAGCTTAAGTAATCTGAATATTCTTGTTCTATGAGGTGTTGGCTGACCCTTTGTTTTTAACCACAATTTCCCAGACTAACATTAAGACATGCATGAACATCATTAATAACTCATGCCTCTAAATAACTTGGTAACGCTTTATTTTAAGGAACATAAATTGTTATTAATGTCTTATTATTTGCTTAAAAAAAGCCTTAAGTAGACATTTGTAAATGATTTATTCACTACTTATTAAGTGTTATTGGTCCTTAATTAGGGGTCTGTTATTTGGAAATTATTAATAGCTGTATTAGTTCTTATAGTGCACAATAAACAGTTATGTTAGCACCCTGTTATAAGCAGATTATTTAGCATTAACTATTAGCTAATTCTACATGTTATTAGTGTTATTATAATTGGCAGCAGTTTGATCTATGTGAGTTTGGCAAGGTTATGGCTGTGCTGGAGTTTATTGAGTTAATAAGGGGTTAATAAGTCACTAATAGAACAATATGTGTATTATATTCTAAAGTGAGCTTCTGTTTATCACCAGACTAATCACACTAAACAGAACTGAATAAATATTTAATCAGTCACAGACCCCTAATTAAGCACCAATAACACTTATAACACAGAATAAAGCCTAATAAGTAGTGAATAAATCATTTACAAATGTCTGATTAAGGCTTTATTAAGCAAATAATAAGACATTAATAAGCGCCTAATTTGTGTTCTTTAAAAAAAGTGTTACCAATAACTTTTGTGCATTATTTACTACATAAACTAATACATTAACACATGTATGAGACATGCATACTTTATGCATATTCATGATGACTCATGATGTATTAGGATTACTTACTCATTAAATACTGCATGAATTCATGTACCCGCCTGTGTTTTTTTTTTACTTAAATAGCAGTTTAAACAATATTTTAATTCCAATTTGAATCACTATTATATATCATTTTAAAATGCATATCTTGTACTTAGCCATGTGTTAATGAGTCATGCAGTATTTATCAATCCAGCTGATTATCATTTCAACCTACCCCTCTTGACTATAGACCCATTATAGTACCGTAATCAGAATCCTGTTACTATAGTTACTCTTTGTGGTTTTTGGTGAAGCTGGATAAACGCTCCAGAGAGAGAGAGAGAGAGAGAGAGAGAAAGAGCTACATGGGCAGTGTAAACAAAGAAGCGCTCAGCTCTTCAGAATCAGGGTTACTTCAAGGATGTTTTGACAAAGAGAAGCAGCCAAAGAAGCTTCTTCACACAGATCAATCTTTTTTTTTTTTTAATCCAGTCTGTATCTCTGTTCTCGTTTAGACTGTGTGCCTTTGCTAGAGCTCATCTTAAATTCTGATAAACCAAAGAAACGTAGGTTCTGAAGTGTTTGATAGTTTTACACAGTTAAATAATGAAACGTGTTTAATCTCTCATTTTTCTATGCTGATTTTTTATATGATGTAAACGCTGTTTCTTAAACTTAAAAAAATAGGGCTGTGTATTGGCAAGAACTTTGTTATACAACATGTAATGTGATGCAGAGGTTAAGATTTAATATAATGTATATTTCGATAATGTTTTTTGCAGTGTGTTGCATGCTATACCGATACTAGGAAAATATCACAATACTTCCTCATTAAAAATAGTACATTACCTATTTATTTAGTATCGGTACTTTAACTCAATTGACACCAGATGCAGCATTTGACACAAAATTCACACATTTTAATCTTCTTAGCTTAATAACTCATGAATGCCTCAACCAATCAACATAAACCATGTGTATGGCTGGAAAGATCCATAAAGAAATCCTGCTGTTTCTAAAAAACTGCCACATCTTCGCTCTTTGGTGAGAAAACAATAATAACTCATTAATAAGCTCTCCTTCTATTCCTTTCTTTTAAAGTAACTATCTATGACTCATTTAAAGCTTTATTTCTCATTATTTAGCCACAAACACGTGTTCTAAAGTGTGATCCAGTGTCTGAGGAGAGCTCTGTGTCGTCTTTGAGTTTCCCCATGGCTGTGTATACACTAGGTCAGAGCCTTATACCAATGCATGGGCTTGCAAACAATGCTTTGAATCATTGATTCAAATTTGCACTCTATTCATGAACCGATTCACCATTGATTGTGGAAACTTCACAATCCACTCTCCACTCTTCCTCCAGACTCTGCTCCCTTGATTTCCAAGTGTAAAGGTAAAATTTACTGATGATCAGTGATGGTCAGTGCAGTGTTTTCCTGGAAAATCTTATAGCTCTTCATGCTTTCCTCTGCTGACTACTTTTATGGAGATGAGGATTTCGGCCCACACTGCCAAAAGTACCAATTGGTCTTATATAATATTCAATTTTTTTGAGATACTGATTTTTGGGTTTTCATTGGCTGTAAGCCATAATCATCAACAATAATAGAAATAAACATTTTATATAGATCACTCGGTGTGTAATACATCTATATAATGTATGAGTTTCACATTTTTAACTGAATTACTGAAATAAAGTAACTTTTTAATGATATTCTAATTATTTGAGAATTGACGCATTCGGGTCCTGTCTCATCTTTGTAAAGCATGGTGTACATAATAAGTTCATAATATGTTATGTGTCAGCTTTGTAATGTTTTTGCAGCCATTTTTTATTCTGTAAATTTGATTTCGATCTTCTGTGAGCTTTTTCTCGCAGTGAGCTTTTTAATATTGGCCGATGTGATTCTCATCCCGAGCTTTTGTCTGTTGCTTCCTGCTTCCTTTACATTAGCGTCCTCTTTCTTTTTTTTATCATTTCTGTTCTTTATTCTGCTCTGAATAAAAAGGCCACACTTATCTATTCATTACGAATGAAAGCGGAATGGGAAAGTGCTTGGTGTGTAGAGCAAACGTTCGGGGAGTGGCGCTGGAGGAGCAACAAGCTGCCATCGTGAAGGCTGAGCTGCTTTGGATTTATTTTCTAATTAGGCTTATCGATTTACCATCCTATTGTGTTGGCCCATGTTTATTTGTCTCCATGTGCTCTTAGCAAGGACAGTCTTACTTTCGCTGTGTCAACAAGTCGGCGGGAGAACAGATCCAAACACTTGGCCTCGTTCAGCCCACAGCCTGAGGACCACATTACCAATTCTAAGAAGTTCAAACTGCAATACCACTGCAGTTCAGTTTTTCCAGGCCTGTGCTCACTTACCGAGTTGACTCGGTCAGAGCGAGACGTGTTTTGTCAAGAACGGATTTTTTTTCTCTCTTTTTTTTTCTTGTTAAAGGATTTATTTGTAATAAATAGACCTTATAAACTTTAAGCAATCAGTACAGCTTGTTCTTCTTGTCTGTTCAAGGCCATTGCACTCCTTCCAGCAGCAAACAAAGTACATTTCAGCCATTACAGCTGATTACATCCCTAAAATTAATTATGACCCAAACCGTATTATGGCTTTGTGCCACTGTAATGCAGCGTACAAGTCCAATAAAATCTAAAAAATAAGATTTCTAATATATATATTTCTATTTTTGGTACCACTTTAAAATAAGACTACCGTTATAAAGGGTTTATAAATGGTTTACAATTATTTTAATAATGGTTACTAATTAGGTGCCTTAAAAATCATTAATAATCAGTTATAACAAATACGTAGAAAGGAAACAATGATCAGTTGTTTGCCAAATAGTGAACCCACAGCCATCTATATATATGTTGCCCTTTCTACGTATGTGTTATAACTGATTATTAATGACTTTTAAGGCATTAACAACCTAATTAGTAACCATTAATAAACTAACTAGTTGTTAACCATTCATAAACACTTTATAAAGGTAGTCTTATTGTAAAGTGGTACCCTATTTTTTTCTATTTTCTCACTATTTACCTTGGCCAATCATCGCACCTATTAAGCTGTATATCCCTCATCCCTCCTCCGATACATGTGAAGTCAGACTCCGCCTCTTTTCCAAATGCTGCCGATTGTCAAGTAGTATCACAGTGCACTCGGAGGAAAGTGCAGCGACCTGGTCCCAATACATCAGCTCACAGATGCCTTGTTATGATCGACATCACCCTTTGGAGTGATGAGGGGAAAGAGAGCACCATCTACCCACCTAGAGAGAGGGAGGCTAATTGTGCTCTCTCAGGGCTCTGGCTGCTGATGGCAAGCTAAACAAAAATTGTAAGGAAATTAAAAATGGATTCGCTAATGCCACATAAAGAAAGACCAATTCAGAAGAAGAAGAAGAAGAGCTGTAAAAACGAAAAACGCAGAGGCATTTACAGAGCTTATGGAGAAACAGTAATAGCAGGCCAACCTGGAGCTTTTATTGGCTCAGGGAGAAACTGAATGGAGCGCAGTCCACTTGACAAAGTGCTGAAGTGAAAGCATGTGGAGCTAAATGCGTCCGTCTATGGTAAGCATCGCCGACCAAGTGAAGGTGCCACGAATCCGTCAGTAAACGCATTCATCCAGCAGCTTATTGCATAAATCCACGGAAGGTGCTGCGAGCCAAGGTCAGCTCTTCTTTGAATACTTTTTGATACCTGTATGTTTCAAAGAAAATAAATAAACAAATAAATAAAATAAAACACAGGAGAAGACTAAACCCGATTCAGTTTCGCCCTATCAAGCTGTCATTCACTACAAAAGCATCTGTCTGCGCTCGTCTAAAAAGTGCAGTAAAGACAGCGCTGGATGACATGCCCACCATACGTGATATGCATCACAATGTTTCATTTTGTCAACAAATTGGAAATGACAAAAATGCTCCAGCAAATACAGAAAAATATTGAAAAATAAAATAATGGCGTAATGGGCTTCCATCCGTACAGCTACCGCTTCCTGTGGAGATACAGGAGTACAGGAACTGTAATCTGGGTGGTGGTGTTTACATGTCTCTGTAATTGGTTTGAATGTGTCTTTTTATAAAGGACATGCAGTTCCTTTATAAACTAGACATATGCAATATTCGAGACATATTGATAATTCCAAATGCATGTTCAGAAAATCTTATTACAACAGAATGTACAGTGTTAATGTACTTTAGATTAACATACATACAGTAGATTGTGCATACATAAATTCAAAATCGTTATTATTCATAATGCAGGTACATAACGCCAAAAAGTGCCATGCGCAGACGCTAAAGGACTCATTAAAGATATTAATTTAATGTTATTTAATATTATATTAAAATAAAAAAACAAAGAAAAGTACATTATTTATTTTATTTTATTTTATTTTATTATTTTTTAAGTGATAGTCCGTCACAAAGTGGCTCATATTTGTGAAGTGGATTGAGAATGATACAAAATAGTTATATATATATATATACATATATATATATGTATATATATATATGTATATATATATATATATATATACATATATATATATATATATATATATATATATATATATATATATATATATATATATATATTTTTTTTTTTTTTTTTTTTTTTTTTTTTTTTTTTAAACACCACAGATGCTCAATGAGATTTAGGGTCATTGTCTTGCTGGAAGGAGATTCTCCTTCTCAGTCTTCCTCAGTCTCTTAATTTGTGTTGGTCTATCACTTTAAATCTTAATAAAAATAATTAATACATTTAGGTTTGTGATTGTACGATGACAGTCGGCCCCATTTTAGTGATCTATAGAGCACCGATCAACTGCGGATCAAGCATTTGGAGTTAAAGCATGTTGGAGTGCCTTTGATATTGTGAGGGCTCTAAAAAAAAATAAATAAATAATTAATCATGGGTGTGGTTAATTTTGAGCATAACATGAAATAAACCAGTCAGTGTGTCAGTTGTGATTCCCTTTAAAAGCCAGATCAGCTCTGACTTTAGCGTGTTCGTGTCTTAACAGTGTGGCGCTTTTGTTCACATTGTGAAAATACGCCAGCAGCTCATTTAAGGGAACAGCAATGTTATTTTATTCTTTATTCTGTTTATTGTTGAGTTAAAAGTTGGATTTTGTTGTCAGGGTTTTAATCAGTCAGTGGCGCACCTGTATTTCCCAATGCAAGATAGAAACACACCAGATATTCACCTCAACACACATCACTTACTGGCTTGGGCGTAAGACATGAAAATAGACTGTTGACAGAGTGTAAGATAGCAATGAGCATCGTGAGACGCCTTGTGCAGGGTGCACCTTTTGCAAGCCACTATAATATCAAATATAGGCATCGGCCAATTCTCTTATCAGTGAATCCCTAGCCAGTACTATTATACTGTGATGCTTTTTGATATCATACATTTTGATAAACATTGTGATACACTATAAATATCGTGTGACCCTTCATAACAACAGCTTCAGTTCAGTCATTCTGTACTGTGTCTATAAGAGAGTTCATAAGAAAATCATAAAGGTTACTGGCGAAAAGGAAAAATATGAAGTGTGTTTCTTCTCTCTTGAGTTTTGTCGTTTATTTCTAATTTATCCAGCAAAGCAAAAGCAAAACAAACATCATCTGACTTTTCAAGACAGATGGGTCCTCGTTTCCTGTCAATCTCGAGTCAATGCGCAGAGAGGAAATATATTAGTTTCATCTCAGGGAAGTTAATATGCTATGATTTATGGCATTACACTTTCCAGACGCACATAAAGGGGAGAAAGGAAGAGGGGTGGGGGAGAAAACGCTGAGGGATCTACATCAGGTGTCTTTGATTAAACTGGAGAAAATTGAGGCTTATGGTATTACTGTGCAATATGATGGAGGCGCAGGGACCCCGGGTAATTGCGCGTGGATAATAAGTTTGCGGAGGGTTTGTAACTTGTGCTGCTTCAGGTGGCGCCGAGTCCTAATTGTCATATTTAGTGAAGGGACCTGCCCATCAGACGCAGGACTTTCTCAATAGGAGCTCCTGACAGTAGTGCTGGGTTGCCATGGTTACAGATTGCATCACTCACTCTTCTAGACCTCCCTTTGCTCCTCCCATTGCTCTGTCTCCGCCTCCTTCTCTTCCTCCTCCTCGTCTCAGTCTGTAAATCAGCACATCTTTATCTGCTGGTGAAAAAAATAAAAAAAATCACGGCCTTGAGGGCTTCATCTTTACATAGCAGCTCCTGCTTCCTGGGAGGATGCTCTCTAATTGGTCAGAGTGTGTGTTGTGTCCTTGGGCTGGATGGTGTATGAATTTCTCAGATTTTCTCTCTTAGCTGTAGAACTGGGTAGTTTTGATATATTGTGTTTGTAAGTGGATTCAGAAACATTTAGGTGTTTCTGACACCTCATATAAGAACAGTACATTTCTGCTTCTTTGTAATTCTGATTACAGTTTATTTAAATGTTAACACTTACGCCCTTATAAGGAGACACTGCCTGGACCACTGATCAAGTGGTCACATGCATTATTAAACATTACAATCAATTGATTAACCCTTAGAACCCCATTGACTCAAATTGCGTCAAAAGTCGCATTGTACATACAGCTTAATTACTCAGCAATGCATCAGCACACCAACAGGATTCATACATTATGACAAAAAGGGAACCCTATTGTTTCTATTGTGTAACAATAGCACTGACCTTCCGCTGAACTGAAGTGTTTTTGAGAAATCTAGAGGTGGGAATATCAAGAAAAATAAATCTGGATTGGTGCTGCTCATGTATTCTGTCACAGTAATTAACAGAATCATCAAAATCCTTATATTTTCCACTAATATACACTCTAATCTAATTATTACTGAAAAGGAAAACTCCTGTGTGATTAGATTTGAAGTCTGTACATTCAAAAATAAATAAAACTTTGATCGTAACATGATCAATTCCATGAAGATTTACTAATTCTGGAAGCATTTACATCTCAAATAATGACATTTTTGAGCAGCTTAATTGTATAAGCTCTTCTGGTATAAAGATGAATAATAGCATGTGGATGGCTCCTAACGTAACTGTGTTATAAAACATGTGAAAGGGGAACTGACAAAAACAGAGAAAAAAAACACACCAAAATAGGCTGGGGTTCAAAGGGTTAAACAGGTTGTGGGAATCCCAGTCAAAGGTTTCTACAGCCAGTCCAGACAAAAACATGGGCCAAGTTGGTTTATTTACGTACTGTAGAAATCTAAAAATGAGTTTTTGGACTAATTGGTTCCTTCTGATTCCAAATGACAAGGATCATTTTAAATTTTAAAATTAACTACTGCCCCCATATGAGGACATTTTTATTTTTATTTTTTTGTTGCAAAAACAACTTCATGTAAAAAGACAAAATTGAGTTTTAACACTTGTTAGGTCCGACTAATCTGAAAATGTTCTATTGCTTTCATATTACATTTTATTTTTTTACTAAATGAATAAAGAAAAAAGACCCCTTAAAAATTCATAATGAATATGTTTTAATACGGACTGTGCCTTCCGCCAAAAAGTAGTTCCACAACAAGTGAACTGTAACAGAACTGTAACTACAAAGCGGTTTATGGTTTATACGTTAGCTTCAAATCAAAATTGGGGATTAAGGAGGTTAGTTATTGTTAGGACTGTAAAAAAAATGCTGAATCTCTCCTCTCCTGCTCTGCGGAGTTGTCTTCATTTGAAAGCTGCACGTTTGTGAGCATCTCTGCCTGTTTTGCTGGGTGGTGTTGGTTAGCTACGCAGCTGGACTGTGGTTAGGTTAGCGTAGCTTGCTTTAGCTTAGCATTAGCTTAGTGTAGCTTAGCCTAGCCTGGCTGGTTATCGTTCCAGCTGTAAGACTGTGGCCGTGGTGACTGATGCTGCTTCTGGTGCTGGTGGAGGCGATGATGACAAACATGTCTTGTGTGTATACGCCATTACTCTGCAACACGTCCGCGGAGTGATACAGGTTTAGTGTGAGAAGGCCGTGCTGTTATCACAAATATCAGCACGGTTAGAACACTTCTCAACCAATCAGATTGTGAGATCGGAACTAACTGTTGTATAACATGCTTTTTGTGTGTTGTGATGTCTTGACACACAGACCACACACACACACACACACACACACACACCTCAGTACCCAAATAATTCAGAAGTCCTTAAAACTTATTTATTTATTTGCTGATCTTGTGCTGTGCAGTGATGGTATAGTTACTTTGAAAAAGTAATCCGATTACTGATTACTGATTACTCCTTTAAAAAGTAACTTAGTTACTTTATGGATTACTTGATTTTAAAAGTAACAAAGTTACTTTAAAAGTTACTTTATTAGTTACTTTCAGCAGCTGCAGACACCACCTCCCGCCGCCTTAAAATAAACATTATAACCAGTTTTGCTAATACTCCCTTTATTGGAAAATGCATTTTTAACAGCAACAATGTATCTCTAGACATTTAAAGTTAAACTATTTCCTGAAAAAAAAGGATTTTTTAATAAAAATAAAAGACCATTTCTCTTTAATTTTAACTTACTAAGTAATGCATTACTGACATCACTGGTGCTGTGTGATTTGATGTGCTTGTATTACATTGTATGATGTGATCAGCTGTGGTGTTTCACTCTCACTCTTAGTTCTAGTTAATAAACTTGCAAGTCCTGATTGCTGCTATTCTGTGCTAAAAAAAAAGCTTAGTTTATTCTGATTGGGCTGTTTTATTCTATTTTCTTTTCCTAGATTATAGATTTTTTTTCCACCATTGAGACAACATGGTCTTAGACATGGCTTTTTTATGGGAGAATAGTATCGTGAATACAATGTTTGTCATGTATCAGCGGTGCTTAATGAAAATCAATATGTTTTGAGGCACCAGTAGTGATATCCCAATGACAATTTATTATCCAGCTCCGCCCCGTCTCTGGACAGACTGTGAGTAGTTAATTAAAATGAATGTCGGGAGGTCTGGCCAGTGTAATGTGGCTAAGTGAGGGTGATTACTTCCTGATTCTTTCTGTGGCTAATCTAGATTTCTCTCTCTCTCTTTCTCTTTCTCTCTCTCTCTCTCTCTCTCTCTCTCTCTCTCAGCCTCCCTGCAGGTGGAGATCACGCCACCCAGTGGAGAGATCAGCGTCGGCGAATCCAAATTCTTTCTGTGTGAAGGTAGGTGGGCAACCGACTCTGTGATGAAACAAATCAGCAGTTATTTCATCAGAGCCCACATGTAATGCCTGCACCTACATGACTGCCAACTCTTGCCCACTGCTATGCATTACAATCAATGCTTTTATACTGGATTAAAGAGAGAGCTGACCAAAGTGGATTAATTAACCCTTAGAACCCTGTGGACGGATTTTCCCAAAATCGCACCTTGTGTTCTCAGCTTAATTACTCAGGAATCCCTTCACACATAAACATAATCCATACAAGTTTATAAATCGCGGAAATTACTCTTTCTAAAAATAGTGATATCACCCCAGTGCGGTAAAGCTAAATCTACAAGAAACCCATTGAGAAAAACACGTAAAAAAGTGAGATCTCCTTCCCCAACCAATATTATTTACCTTTAGTGCTTCAAACATATTTATATGATGTTTCAAACCAAATAATATCAGTAAATAAATAAATAATTTTATTTTACTTGCACATTTTTACTAAGTAGTTATTTTGCACTAAACATGTTTATTTATTTAGACTAAAAAGTTAACATTTTTGTATTTAGTTTTCTTTGTGTGTCCTGATCCTCAAAATACTGAAAGGCATAGGCTGCTCTGAGTGTCAGGTTTTTAGTATCTACATGTATCCTATAGGTGTGATTATTGATTATCAAGAAAAATAAATCCGTCTGATGCTCTTTATGTATTTTGTCAAAGTAATAATTAATAAGCCATGTAATGAACTATCATCAATATTCTTATGATTTCAACTCATAAACACTCTAGTTTAACCATTTTTGAAAATATATCTTAGGTGTGAATATATTTAAAGTCTTTACATTCAAAAGTAAGTAAAAAAAAAAAAACAGGCGCTTGGTAAGATTTTGACCAAAACATGATCAGTTCCAGGAAAATATAAGAATTCTGCTTCCTTTTACATTTTAAATGATTATATTTTTGAGCAGCCGTATGTCTTCTGGAGTAAAAGAGATCAGGGCATGTGTCTGTCTGATATAATTACTGTGTTATAAGACCTGAAAGAGGAACTGACAAAAACGAAGAAAAAACACACAGCCTAGGGTTCAAAGGGTTAATGTACAGTTTTGTGCGAAGGTCTGGACACCCTTAGCTAAATGACATGTATTGTTGTTGAACCCAAGGCACAAACCCCTTGTTTTTTAAGTGTAACCCTTTCTCTTGAAACAGAATTACATGAGGAAGGGGTTAAATGATCCCCCTAAGAATTGGGACAACCCTTAAAGCACCTGATACCTCATCAGAAGGGGTTAAAGTACAGCAACCTAGCTGCTGCTGGTTACGAAGTTTACTTTAGGGTGTATTTTATCGTCAGAAAGGGAGCAGGTGCTGCAGAAATTAACTATAATTGTCTATTCCTTAAGTCCTTCATGATAGGAAGCTGAAATTAGCTTTGATTAGCTTTTATGTTATTTTATTTTTTCATTCCGCCTTAAATGCGGCAGCCTCTGCCATCTGTTGCACCATTTAAGGTGAAACAGGAAATGTAGCTTGCTAGCTAGCTAGCTACTGAGACAAACTACAAACAAGCAATCTTTTTATGCTTGTTATGAAGAATTCAGACATAAAACATTGAAACTACACATTAAACTATAGTAATATAGTGCTAATTATTACTTCAACAAGGAAAATATGTACAAACATTTGTGGGTTTCTTTGGTTGCTTGTTCTGCCGTCTTACCAGTGATTCTCAAACCCCTCGGTTTGAAGTGTGTTTCTGAAAAATCTCCATTTGAAGGGCTAACAAGCCCTAGCCCTGTCCTCTGTTGCACCATTTAAGGTGGAACCGAGAAGGGACAGTGAGTGACCACAGATACACAGCCGTGCAAATGTGAATATTTGTCATGTTAATAAAGCAACTTTGAATTTAATTAAAAAAAAAATGGTATTTTGGCAAAGTTCAGCAAACATTTCTCCATATATTGTACGATTTATCTTAAATGTAATTATTATTATGACAGGCAGGCCTAAATCTAATATAAATAAAATCAAGTAGAATAAATATAGCATTTTGAAACAAAGTAAACATAAAGATTCACATTATTAGACTCGATATGTTCAATTATTGAGGGTGTTTCCATTTATTTTATGATAGGTTGATAATGTAATTATTGTGACAGGTCTATTTAAAACAATAAATATTGTTGAAATATACTAGTATGTGTAATTTGTTTTGTCTTTCAGTTGTTGATAAAACACTTACAGAACTACTATAGGCTTCTTCAGTAAACAGAATAAAATACTGAATTATAACACAAGTTAAAAATGACGATGGTCCGGACCTTAGCCTGATGAAATTTTCTCTAACTGGACCAAACTGAATTCTAATTAAATACCCCTGTGCTAGAGGCCCGACAAGTGTCTTTTAGCCATGCGCACTTTGTCGATTTGCCTCAGATTCAGATTTACAAAAAAAGTGATCTGCAAAAAACAGTCAGCGATTGAAAAAACAGGCTAAAATCGTTTAGTGTGAAACAGGCATTAGACGTGGCATTGGCTCAGATTTCTTTGACAAGCTCTCAAATCTTGATTAGCAAATCAGGCCTGAGGCATATCACAGGTTGTGTTTAGGAACTGTCAGCTAAATCATGAAGCATAAAAAATTCTGTTACTCTTTAAATAGTGTACTAACACTCTTCAAACATGGGCTCCTCTGAGCAATGGTCTGAAGAGCTGAGAAAGAGAGTAAGCAGAGCCCTCAAGGTATGGGAAACCTACAGTATAAGGATATAAGGGAATTGTAGGTAGTAGGTAAGTCAAGATAAGATCTGGAAGTAAAAAAAAAAACTGCTGACTAAAAAAGAGCTGTGACTTAATTAGCCAAAATTAGATGCTACTTATTCTGCTCAACCTTTTATACACATTTTTTTTACATTTTTTTTTTTATTATTTAAAGATTTAATAACTCAAAAATATTTGATTATCTGACTTTATGTTTAGTCAAAATGAGCATGTGTCCTTTTGCCAAAGGATCCCAAAGTGTTACCATATTTTCTGAGTATAAGGCACACCGTATTATAAGGTGCACTATCAATGAACATCTATTTTTTGGTCTATTTTCATACATAAGGCGCATTTTAAGCGACAATAGTAAGGAACAAGGGTGTTGCCATGTTTTCCTTCTAACCAGGAAAGCGCTTAAGTAAGCAAAACTGTAATTCTTTAAAAAAACATTTTCTTTCAAAGTCTAATGAGCGCTGGAAGTTAATGTACACAGATTTCTCTCCTAAAAACTGTTCATTTGGGTGAGTAAAGCGCTTTCGTTTTTATACAATAAGCTTATATTTCCAATATTATTAACAGCGCGGTTAGCAGCAGTGCTTAGTGCTAGTAAATGCCACCTGATAGTGCTATACTGAGGAACCCTGAGTGTTCTGGTAATCCAGGGTGCTATCAGCTAGCAGTTTGTCCCACATAGCTTGTTTTAACATGATAAACACACAGACTACAGTCCAATATACTCACCTTTGAACGACGAAAGCACTTGCGCTGCAGTTAGCGGCTAATGCTAATATTGCTCCAGCATTGGTGCTGGAGAAACTTTACTGAAACTCCTTTATAATGCTGTACTTTAGTGAAATGGCTTTACTGCTCATTAAAACCTGACTGATAGAATTCATACATAGGGCACACTATCGATTTTGTCTTATTGTCATAATCATAAGACAGTCTGTATTTAACCCTTGTGTGGTGTTCATATTTTTGTTACTCGTTTACTTTGTTACTTGTATTTAATTCAGCAAAATTAAGCAATTCTACATTAAAATGCTTTACACATGCTTGCTTCACCTAAATTGCAAGCAATATAAACAGCTTACATGGTTAATATTTGCCCTTTACCTTTCTTATGTTACATTTCTTTTAAAAAGTGCTACTCTTTTTTTATTAGTTTTTTAATAAAATGTAAAAGAAAATGAATTAAACTCAAGATATGAGTAGAAAATTTGTTTAGTAGAAAATTTACAAATGAAGCAATGTTTATTAGCCCTTGGCCAAACATACTGTATGTAATATAAATGTGGGTGGGGGGGGGGGGGAGTGTACAGTATGTGTTTATCGAAAATGTGTTTTGATATATGTTTTTCACAAAAAATGAGCCAATGCCAATGAGTTTGAGTTAGAAAAAATATTTTTTTTGTATCATTTGATGAAATATGAAAACGGGTCCCACAGACCCGAACACCACACAAGGGTTAATCTCTTCTGATGATTAGTACCAGCAGGTATCTACAGCATTTCTTCCAGTACATTTCTAGAGCTAGCATTCCCACTGCAAAACTGCTAGATGTTGTATAAAGTGCTCGGTGAAGGGCGAAAGCAACTTTTATTCTATTATGAATGAGAAACACCTGAAATATTCAGGGGGAGATAGTTTTGCTTTGCCCTTCCTTCAGACATGAAAGGATAAAAAAGCACAGGACACACCTTGAAAAAAAAGTATTTCTTCTATATTCACTTTTTCACTTTTATTTATTTATGTGCAGGTACTAAATCATCTCAAGTTCATTTTAAACAATCATGTCCCCGTCCCTCCTCCTCCTCCCTCACCACCACTTATTCACCATGCCCTTGAGCCGTGAAACCAGAAGTGCTTTGAACATGAGAGAAGTGGCCGGAGCAGATTAAGATTTTACAGAAAGTTGGACAGTTATGTCCCTGTCTGCTCTGAATGTCTTCTAATGTGTGCTGCTGTGTGTTTATTTGGACTGTTTTATCTCTGTCTGTGTCTCTGTGTGTAATGCAGTGGTGGGGGACGCTAAGGAGATTGACTGGTTTGCTCCCAATGGGGACAAGCTCCTGCCAAACAGGCAGGACATCAGCGTGAGCCGCAATGACGATTCCTCATCCACGCTCACCATCTACAGCGCCACCGTGGACAACGCTGGCATCTACAAGTGCGTGGCCAAGAACGGAGACAAGGAGACCCAAGCCACGGTCACTGTAAAAATCTACCGTAAGTGACTGAGTCAATACTCAATAATCAATACAGCTTTATTAACAAGTAATAAATACTAAACTGATATTACTTACTATCTCAAAGTAATTATTTAGAGGTTTTGAGTGACAATAGTTTAGCCTTTTTAATTTAATATAACAATAAGTAGCATTTTTACCTTAAAGTAAGAATGGTGCAATTGGGCGATGTCAAAAGTCCTTTCTAAGAAAGGCTTTATAAAATGTTGATTGCTCTTCGAAATTATATAATTAGTAGTTTCAATCGATTCAAAAATGTTATCCAAACAATATTCTGTGATTAACTGCGATTAATCAGTCTTGTTTTTCTTAAGATGCAAGTTTTTTTATAGTGGATATTTCAATGTAAAAAAAAAACATTTATGTAAAAAATATCAAATAAAATTATATTAATATTAGTGGTGTAAATTAAAATGCTAGTATATATTTGTATGTTTAAAGGGCGATAAAGCAAACATGGGGCGCCATAGTAAAGAACTGATGATAAATTGAATAGAGGAAACTCTTTTTTACTTTATTTTGTACATCTCTGCTTGGTTGTAAGGATTTCAGAATAAGAATTTAATTTGCTGATTATAAAAATCTCAGGAAGTGTTGGGGTTTGCACACATGCTCACAATGGGGGGATGACCATTTAAATGTCCTGATACAAACAAACAGAGAAGAGAGAGAGACACACAGAGAGAGAGAGACAAATAGAGAAAGAGAAACAAACAGAGAGAGAGAGAGAGAGACAAATATAGAAGAGAGAACGAACAAAACTCTCTATCCGTATCTAAGCTGGAAGTTAGAACTGAGACGAGCTCCAGAGCGTTACAACTGGACACCGCGTTGGAGTGTTTCACTCCTACAGCCAGAAAGAAAAATCTGTGTTTTTCTTTAAATTAGATTAGATAGTGCTTCATTTAAAATGTTTATTTGAGTAGAATAAACACAGTTTAATTGTTTGTTTCTACATGAATGAGTTATTAAGGTTGAATAGATGAATCAGTGGTGTTTATTACAGTGAGTAACAGGAAACCATAGCTACACTGAGAAGAACCTCTACAGTAAGACCAGGTCTGAGACTTTAGAAGACTTAAAGACACTTTAGGAGACTTTATAAGACTTCTTAAGAGTGGTCTCAGTGTTTCGCTCTCATTGTCTCAACTGCTAAAGCCATTTCTTTGCTTTGAAATCCAAAGAAAACATATAACGTAACATATATAGTGTCATGGGAAACCTCGGCCGTGTTATTTATAACAGCTCTGAGAGCTCCCCAAAAAAAGGAGCAGATCCTCCTCAGGCTGTTGTGGTTTTTCACACTCTTTCATTACGACCCGTGTTCTCTCTGCTTTCAGAAAGACTATTGTTGGACAGAGCCTGAGGAGGACATCAGATCCTGTCATTTAGAACATTATATGTTATATGTATTATATGTGAACTGTGTGTTGCTGTATGTGATGCTGTGTATTGGATGTACTGTTTGTTCTATACTCTATACTCTATACAAAAAGCTACTTTCTCTTTCCTACAGAAAAGCTCACGTTCCAGAATGCGCCGTCCCCCCAAGAGTTCAATGAGGGGGCTGATGTGAACATTGTCTGTGATGTCATCAGCTCCCCTCCTCCCACTATCATCTGGAAGTATCAGAGAACCAAGATCCAGCCAGAGAAAGATGGTAAGAGGCTTATTCTGGGTCTTAGATATACAGATACTGTATACAACTCTGGAAAAAAAATAAGACACCACTTAAAAATTATGAGTGTCTTTGATTTTACCAAATTAAAAACCTCTGGAATGTAATTAGGACAAATATGGATGATCACAAGCCATCAAACCAAGCTGAACTGCTTGAATTTTTGCACCAGGAGTAAAGGCATAAAGTTATCTAAAAGCAGTGTGTAAGACTGGTGGAGGAGAACATGTCAAGAGGCATGAAAACTGTTTAAAAAAACAGGGCTATTCCATCAAATATTGATTTCTGATGTTTTAAAGCTTTATGAATATGAACTTGTTTTCTTTGCATTATTTGAGGTCTGAAAGCTCTGCATATTTTTTGTTATTTCAACCATTTCAACTCATTTTCTGCAAAAAATGCTCTAAATTACAATATTTTTATTTGGATTTTAGGAAAAAAATTTTCATTGTACTAAAACATAAACCTATAAATAACAAAATCAGAGAAACTGATTCAGAAATTGAAGCGGTCTTTTATTTTTGTGTGTTAAAAAGCAGTGGCAGTTCTAGCTTATACAACACCAAATAAGAAAAAGAACATAGAGGACAAAAAGAGGAGCTTATTATAACTCTATTACATCATCTGACAAGAAGTGCACAAAATAATTACACAAATGCCAACTTAAGCCTGACCTCTCTGGTGTTATTTAATGCAAAATCAGCAGTGATATTATTTTACCTCTCCATGTCTACATACAATAAAAATGAATGTTAAAAGTAGTGCCAATCGATTGAAACAACACATTGTTTTCTGTGATTAATTACGATTTATCATAAGTGTTCTTCTCTTTTTAAGACTTTAAGAAGACTTTAGTAATTGGTATTTAAATTTAAATAATAGAATCATTGTAGAAGTAGAAAAATAGTAAAAATATTTTTATATCATAATTATATTTATATTAGTAGTGTCAGTTGATTGAAACAATTTAATCACAACAATATTCTGTGATTATTCATAATTATCGTTATATCATTAAGTGCTGATATTTGCCCTGTATTTTGTAAGAGACGCAAAATAATTGATATAGAATCTAGATATAGAAGAGTTTTTTGTGTATTTTCTTGCTGTCACAAACTGTATTTGACATTTATATATTAGCACGACAACAGTAGATTTGTGTTGAATTACCTTTTTTATTGAATAATTCTCTTATTTCATAGTTAGGTTTGCTAATGTTGCAACTAAAAACTGTTTAACAAGTCTTTGTATTCTAATTATGCGGAATTATTTCGTAAAATCAAATGACTCTTCAATAAACAGTCTTTTCTTTCATTTTAATAGAATTATTCAGTGAAAAAGTAAAGTACTGTAATATATATATATATATATATATATATATATATATATATATATATATATATATATATATATATATATATATATTGTGTTAAACAGTAGTTATTCCCAGTAGCAGGTGTGCACTGACCTGTTGGAAACGACCTGTTCTTATATGTCTAAAAGCCGTTGCCAAAACATGTAAAGAAAGAGAAACCCCTAAGAGAAGGAAGAGGTAGAAAGTGTGATTATGAGGCTTTCTGAACTTTTTTATGCCCGGCACCTCTTGCTGCCTCTGGCAAGATATTGACCTGGGCGGCTGTTCGTTTCACCCATACCTAACAAATAAGAAGAAAATCTCAGACTGAAAAAGGGATGAAAGACTGGTAGACTAGTAAAGACTAGAAAGTAAAGTTTAGCTCGTTGGGTAGAAGGGCAATAGGCTATCCAAAGTCGAAGTCAGTTAACATATCTTACATCCTGTGCAAGATGTGTTGCGATGTTCATTGCTATCTTACACCCTGCCAAAATGCCATTTATCCACATGCTTCGTTTAAACATAGCAACAGTGCTTGTAAATATACGTATTCGTGCCAATGGTCGTGGTGTTCTAAAAGTGAGGTGTGTTCAGGTACATTCTTGGCATATTGCTATCTTGGCAGTGGAAAACACAGGCGCATCACTGACTGAAAACAATCTAGACAGACCTCAACAGTCAGATGTTCATTGCTAATGAAGGTGTGGTCACTTTAGCTTTTTACACACACACTTGGACATGCAGCAGTGCAGAGACCCACAGCACATGCATACTTTTCCCGTCGTTACGATAGCAAAGACCCACTGACGCCCTAAATCAAAGAGTTTTGTCTATAGATAGCTAAAACTGCCCTAAATCTTAAAAATAATGCTTCCTAAACTGTTCCTGGTGTAATACAAGGATTTTAGGCAACATAAAGTTTTAAATAGCATTAAACATTTACCTTATATGAAGGCTATATTCTTTTTTTTGTTCTCTTATTTTCGCATTTACAAAATGAATTCTTAAAAAGTAGCATGTGGTTCTTTTTAAATGTGAACTGGCAGCAGATGCTTGGGTTAGGTGTCCAAAGCTCATTGACACAATCCATGGAGGAACCTTAAAACCGTGGTTCCAGATTCAACAGAACACCTTCAGATGACTGATTTTAATGTTATGGCTGATCAGAGAATGTACAGTTAATCAATTTTGTGTACCCGATCTAGACTAGGCCTCATTTATAAAAGTAGTCTAGGCTAAAACGCTCCTTATAACTTCATCTTGAATGAGTTGATCTAAACTGACGTTGTTTTGTGTGATCTTTGCGTGATTTTTTATTTTATTTTATGACAACAAAAATAACACCAAAATAACAGCAATTAATCAATATTAACACTGATAGATATAAAATAAAATAGGAAGAAGGACGTGAAAAACGTAGAAATGCTCTTATCAATTTTAACAACTCTTTTTAAGTTCACTTTAGCCACATTAATCTTAGCTGTGGTACATTTCAAAAGAGTGATATCATATCAATTTGTAATGGGTGCAGGAATAGAGGCTTCAACCCACATTTTAGGTATTAGGTATACTAGTCATTTAGCTGCTGTGAGACTTGCTAGAAGAATCCTTTTCTGATGGAAATGTTGTTGCCTTTTTTGATTTTTAATGTATTTACTATTATGAATCATATATTCTGCTCCCAATGGTACCAATGTTCTTATGTACAGTATGTATATATAACTGTGACCAAAGAAACTAGCTTTTTTTCAAGATATGAGCTCTGTAAGAGTGTATTATCCATCCAAGTGCTGCACATTCCCAATGCACACACTCTAAGCTTAGTGGAACCAAATTCTCAAATATTTAAGCTGGGTTTAGACACTCAGCTGGGGTTTAGACTGGTTTCTTGGGGTTCTTATCTTAGGGACTTAAATTTGAACAAAAATCCCAATGCGCTGTTTCGCTGAGCCTCATTTCCATAGAGCTCTCATTCTGCTACACCAAACACCAAACACGCCCACTCCCGCACAATGCAAAAAAAATGACCAAAACACACATTCAGATTCAAGGTCATGAAGATAACAATATGTAGTAGCTCTGCATGCAATAGTAGCTCTCTCTTTCTCTCTCTCTCTGGGCAAACCACAAATATATATCCCCTCCAATACCCACCTCTCTCTCTCTCTCTCTGCTTCTCTCTCACTGTCTCTCGCTCTTATTTTTTCACATTCCTCTCCTCATTTTCATCTTTATCTGTCCGCCCTGTCAACGTGTTCTACCTCCCTATTCGCTGATGTGCGCTGAGCACAGCCCGTTCGCTCGCAGGTTCTGCCGCTCTGACACAGAGGAAGCAGCGTGAAATTGAAGCTCCCCATCTTATTAAGAGAAATAGAAATTGTCAAGGAGAGAAGATTTCCAAGGCTGTGATGTTTTCATCTAAAGCCGCTGCCGAGCTCACGTTGCCGAGCTCACGCTCACGCTGTTTTTCACCTTCCCTTCGTTTGGATGGACCTATTTTAACCTGGGAGCCCTTCCTTTCCCTCTCTCCCACACCGCTGGAAGAAAGAGTGAAAGAGTGACCACAGCTGTGTGCTGCCAGGCCCGACCTCCCTTAATCACAGTTTTCATGCATCTTGGCATGTTCTCCTCCACCAGTCTTACACACTGCTTTTGGATAACTTTATGCCTTTACTCCTGGTGCAAAACTTTAAGCAGTTCAGTTTGGTTTGATGGCTTGTGATCATCCATCTTCCTCTTGATTATATTCCAGAGGTTTTCAATTTGGTAAATTCAAAGAAACTCTTAATGTCTAATTGGTCTCATTTTTAGTGGTCTCAGTTAGGTTTGCTAACATTGGCAACAAAAACTGTTAAAACATTAACGGGTATTTGTACTCTAATTATGCAAAATTACTCTTCAATAAACAGTCTATTTTAATAGGAATTTATAGTGAAAAAGGGAAA
The DNA here is from genome assembly GCF_023375975.1 of Astyanax mexicanus. Classification (NCBI taxonomy): domain Eukaryota; kingdom Metazoa; phylum Chordata; class Actinopteri; order Characiformes; family Acestrorhamphidae; genus Astyanax; species Astyanax mexicanus. The sequence goes on along the minus strand of NC_064424.1, from coordinate 7,679,960 downwards.
GTACTATACAATATATTGGAAAAAACAGTAGTTATTCCCAGTGGCAGGTGTAGACTGACCTGTTGGAAATGACCTGTTCTTAAATATCTAACACCCGTTGCATGTGAACAAAACATGTAAAGATAAAGAAACCCCTAGACGAAGAAAGAGGTGTGATTATGAGCTGCCGAGCTCATGCTCACGCTGCCGAGCTCACGCTGCCGAGCTCACGCTGCTCACGCTCACGCTGTTTTTCACCTTCCCTCCATTTGGATGAACCTATTTTAACCTGGGAGCCCTTCCTCCCTCTCTCCCACACCGCTGGAAGAAAGAGTGAAAGAGTGACCACAGCTGTGTGCTGCCAGGCCCGACCTCCCTTAATCACAGTTTCATGCATCTTGGCATGTTCTCCTCCACCAGTCTTACACACTGCTTTTGGATAACTTTATGCCTTTACTCCTGGTGCAAAAAATCAAGCAGTTCAGTTTGGTTTGATGTTCAGCTTGTGATCATCCATCTTCCTCTTGATTATATTCCAGAGGTTTTCAATTTGGTCAAATCAAACAAACTCATCATTTTTAAGTGTTCTTAGTTAGGTTTGCTAACATTGGCAACTAAAAACTGTTAACAAGTATTAAGTTTTGTATTTATGCAGAATTACTATTCTCTCATTTTAATAGGAATTTTCATTGAAAAAGCAAAGTACTATAAAATTTGTTGGAGAAAACTGTAGTTATTCCCAGTGGCCTATTGGAAATGACCTGTTCTTAAATAACATGTAAAGATAAAGAAACCCCTAGAAGAAGAAAGAGGTAGAAAGTGTGATTATGAGCTGCTGAGCTCACGCTGCCGAGTTCACGCTCACGCTGTTTTTTCCCTTCCCTTCGTTTGGATGGACCTATTTTAACCTGGGAGCACGTTCTCTCCTCCCTCCCTCCCTCCCTCCCTCCCTCCCTCCCTCCCTCCCTCCCTCCCTCCCTCCCTCTCTTCCACACCGCTGGAAGAAAGAGTGACCACAGCTGTGTGCTGCCAGGCCCGACCTCCCGGGTCTGCTAGTGGATGTGTTTTTCACTTCAAAACCACTAATTGTAGCAGAGCCCGAAACCCAAGCTGCAATATGTAAATAACACATTTTCCACATTTCTACACTTAACCCTGTCGTGTCTAACATCTCTGCATAAACATGTCTGAAGATATTACCAATGTTTTGTATAAACCCATAAAAATCTGCCACCAGAGCAGTCTCTGTGTTTGGGCAGGTCCACATCTGGCATAATAAAACGTGTCAGCATGAGAACGTGGCTTTTTTTTTTTTTTTTTTTTTTTTCTGTGTGCCGCCTTCATCGCTGATTGAGCGGCAGTAGTTTCTGAAGGAGTGCGGGTGCACTTTCTGTATTGAACTTGGCTACGGAACATTCTGTAGCTTTTTACAACAGTCTTTCACAATTGTCTGAAGTTTTTTTTTTGCACATGCGGCGTGGAGCTGCTTCTGGTTCTGCTTCTGGTGCTTTTCTTTGCACAGCTGTGGTCTCAGATAGAAAAAGAAAAACAAAACAGATCACAGAAATAACCAGCGGCTTTGCACACTCATCCAGTACCGTCAAGTACATTTCTGGGAATGTCTTACCTCAAGACCATTATTGTAGCCTTACTACAACATTACCAGTATTACAACATGTTTTATTGATGAAAATCATACTGTAAATAATGAGTTATAACACTGTAATAAATGAGTTAACAAAATAAATAGATTTAGACCAACTTAAAATAGTTAATTAACTAACAAATTGAGTTAATTTAGTGTAGTTTAGTTCCTCTAGCTTACTTTTTTATTCTGCATTTCAGTTTGGTCCACTACACATACAGCTCTTCAGTTTCTCTGATTCTGCTATATATATATATATATATATACATATATAAGTATATGTTTGAGTAAAATGAACATTGTTCTTTTATTCTATAAACTACAGACAACATTTCACCCAAATTCCACATAAAAATATTGTCATTTAGAGCATTTATTTGCAGAAAATCAGAAATGGCTGAAATAACAAAAAAGCTTTCAGCAGAGCTTTCAGGCCTTAAATAATGTAAACAAGTTCATATTCATATTCAAGTTTTAAGAGTTCAGAAATCAATATTTGGTGGAATAATCCTGTTTTTTAATCACCGTTTTCATGCATCTTGGCGTGTTCTCCTCCACCAGTCTTACACACTGCTTTTGGATAACTTTATGCTACTCACTCCTGGTGCAAAAATTCAAGCAGTTCAGTTTGGTTTGATGGCTTGTGATTATCCATTTTCCTCTTCATTATATTCCAGAGGTTTTCAATTTGGTAAAATTAAAGAAACTCATCATTTTTAGGTGGTTTCCTATATTTTTACTTATATTGTGGCAGTGGACAGATCAGTGAGTGTTAATAATGTGGTAATGCACGTTATAATCCCTACACACATATCCCACAGGTCAGTACAGCATTCTGTCGCTTCCACAGGACGTGGCAAAAGTCATGGGACACAAAGCTAGTTTTGTATGGCAGTAAAAAGTCAAAGTACCTACAGTAATGTGGTGCAGTCTGTTGAATGTTTTGCTGTATATGCGTACCACACATATAGAATTAGAGAAAAAAGAAAAAAAAAACAGATTAAAGGCAGACGTTTAGCTGCATTTTTCCCCAGAATTAAAGGAGAAACATCTTCAAAGCCTTTTTATAAGCTAACACCCTAAAACTTTGTTATTTACTCCTGTGAAGTTTATGCTCTCCTCCATCCTTGGTGTGTCATTATTGTTTTACTGCAACAACCGCCGGGTTAACAGAGACAGCAATTTCTTTAATACAGACTTTATTGTTGGGTTGAAATATAGGTGGGGTTGTTGCGGAGGCCGTAAAACTCCTTTTTTTTTTTAACTTTTTTTTTTCTCATGCAAGTGTAGATGCCGGCTGGAGTGTCACACAGTCTCGTTCAGCCACCCAGTGTGTAATGAGGGGCTCGTTAACATGACCTCCTTATCTCACTCAAGAGTAATTACTGACTCATTTTGCATGCCTGCGTCTTTTCTCCGCAGTGCGCTTCAAGGTCCTGAACAACAACCACCTCCAGATCCGCGGCATCAAGAAGACGGATGAGGGGGACTACACCTGTGAGGGCCGCATCATGGCCCGGGGTGAGATCGACCTCAGGATCATCAAGGTCATCGTCAACGGTGAGCTCGCCGTCTCCCGCATGAACGCCAACATGGTCCATAAACAGTTCCCTGTTCTGTCTTATGTACTGAGAAATACAGGGGTTGGACAATAAAACTGAAACACCTGTCATTTTAGTGTGGGAGGTTTCATGGCTAAATTGGAGCAGCCTGGTGTTCAATCTTCATTAATTGCACATTGCACCAGTAAGAGCTGTAAGAGTGTGGAGGTTAAATTAGCAGGGTAAGAGCACAGTTTTGCTCAAAATATTACAATGCACACAACATTATGGGTGACATACCAGAGTTCAAAAGAGGACAAATTGTTGGTGCACGTCTTGCTGGCGCATCTGTGACCAAGACAGCAAGTCTTTGAGATGTATCAAGAGCCACGGTATCCAGGGTAATGTCACATTAACCACCAAGAAGAACCAACCACATCCAACAGGATTAACTGTGGACGCTGTTAGAGCCAAATGAGCCTTCATAGTTGCAAATGAATGTTACTGTACGTGTTTTTCACAAATCAAAACATACATAGAATACCCATTCGGATACAGTGCATTATCGGCCAATAATGTCACTCATAAAGCGCCTCTCTTAGCCAGTCATATGGCAGGGTTTGGCCTAACTGTGGTACAATTACTCCCTCTTCGGAAGACTACTAATACTTTGTTGGGTAACACTTTATAATAACTTTCATTAATATACCATTCATTAATAATTAATAACTGTTATTTTTCACATTTTTAGAAACTAAAAAGTTGATATATATATATATATATATTTTTTTTTTTTTTTTTTTTTTTTTTTTTTAAGCAGATACAGTTGGGCGGTCAAGGTTGGAGGGACTGGGGAGTGAGATAAAAAAAGGAAAGACATAAAAACATACATAAATATAAGTTCAGAATCATGAACTTGTGTTGCATTATTATGTAATTTACTGTAATTTTTTACTTAGATGTGTCCAAATTGCGTCTGAATTGGCATTTTTGATGGGTTCTGAGTGTGTATCTAGAGGGAGATAGTCTGTTAATAGATTTTTCCAGTGATTGAAGTTAATATACCATTTAGTTTTCCAGTTTATGATGATGATTTTCTTGGCGATGACTAGCGACATTAAGCTTATTCTATTGTTTTGTGGTGTTGTATTAGTGGTTGATGTGTCTCCTAGTAGTCAGAGTGGTGGTGTTGGGTGGATTTGGGTGGTGAGGGCATGAGATAGAAGGGTTATTACTTCTTTCCAGAACTGGTTAACGGGTGTGCAGTTCCATATAGCGTGGATATAATTATCGACTCTCGTGTTTTGATTGCAGTGTGTACAAATTGGTGAGTTTGTGAATCCCATTTAATATATTGTGTGTATAATTACATATATCATACTTATGTGTATTTCCCCCCTCGTTCTCTCTCTCTCTCTCTCTCTTTCTTTCACAGTTCTGCCCACGATCAGGACCCGCTACACTAAGCTCAACGCCACGGCAGACATTGGAGAAGCTGTGACGCTAGCATGCTCCGCAGACGGCTACCCAGAACCCATTGTTACGTGGGCACAGTAAGTATTACAGCACTACATACGCTGAGCTGGGATCACCGTTATTAAGTTGTATTAGTCTATTCACTTCTTAGACAGCGTACACTTCTGTTACAGCGGCTCACACAGAAACAGCGTTCTGTCTCTGTGCTGTACATGTATGAATTAGGGTGGTCATGACATATGCCAGGGAAGTCTGGTCTAGACTATAATACAATAAAAATATACCCTTCCGTGTCAGAGTAACACACCCCGTGATTTTCAGTGTGACAGCAGCAAGGCTGAAGCTTTAACATGGAATCTGGTAAACACTCAGTCAGGGAGTCTAGTTTGTTTTTTACTTGGCTAAAATCGGCATGTTTGAGTAGTTTTACATAAAAAGTATAGAAGCTTAATCAGAAGATCTAATTATTACCAATGTAGGCCAATGACTGTGGAAAAGGATGAACTGCATTGTTGCATTTCCCTCGGATTTATAGAAAATAAGCCAAAAATTGTTCATCAAATGATCAAATTTGCATCCAAACTTGAGAACAGCACATTAGAAATCAGAGGCTATGTCAGACACACATACTTATTGGGTATGCCCACCCCCTTTTTATAGATCGTGTGTCTCAGACTGCTTTCATTGAGTTTACAGAATAGCTTAAAGGACCAGAATCAAGCAAGAAAGTTGACTTTTCCATTGGATGCCATGTTGGTTCAGTAAGCATGCAAATGTTTTAGTAGTGCAGAAGCATGTCTATTAACCCCCTTTATTCCTTGCTATGGTACAGCTTTTTTAGAATAGCTATTTTAAACTGATTTATGTTTGAAAATGTAATTAAAAATTGCCAGTCCAGAACAAGACAAAATAAACTGTAGGAATTAAACCTTTGAGATGAAAAGATAGTTTAGAAGAGGAAAATGAGATGGAAAATGTACAGGGCTTTTTTTTCATTGCAACAAATGGAAAAGCGCAAAGCTACCCATCTGGGCGAAGTTACAGGTGTGGAGACATTAGCACTAAAGAACACTAAAGAACATTATCAGTGTAAGCTGATTAAAATACTGTATAAGTTTGAAAACAATGACAGGAAAACCAATATAATTCTCTTTAAAATGGGATTTTAGCTTGCATTGATTGAATATTTTCTGTTGTAGCTGATATTGAATGTAAAATATTGAATTAATACAACCATGGTATGATATGTTGGTGCCATGAGAAGTGCAACTTCATCCAGATGTGTAGCTTCACCCCTCTCCATTGGTTTCATTGACAAAAGGTGTGGAGACATGGATGTAGATTAAAGAACATTAGCAGTGTAAGCTGATTAAAATACTGTATTAGTTTGAAAATGATGTTTAGAAAACCACTATAATTCAACATTAATTAAATATTTTCAGTTGTAGCTTATATTGAATGTTAAATATGGTTGTGGGTTCAGTTCTTGATGTGGAGTCTATTGGTGTGTATTCCAGTTTTTGTGTGGGTTTCTTCTCATTTCTCAAAAACTCAAATGGTAATTGAACTGGTCATGCTAACTGTTGCCCCTTATATTTGAGTGAGCGGTTGTGTCAGTGGTACCATGCAATGCACTGATGCCCTATATCCAGAGGTATTACGCAATCCATGGCCACTCAAATCAATCCAGACCAGGAAGAAGCTTTAAAAAAAGAAAAGAAAATGAATGGATGTTTGATCCAAGATTGAGGTTGATTTCATTATTGGCCCACTGCTCTTCTATTCTTCCGTAACAGAATTCTGCTCTATAGCAGCTCGTGGAGAAAGCTGAGCCATCGCCTCATTGACAGTGATAAGCTTCCTCTGTGAGCAGAGCAGAGAGGGATCAGTCTTATTGAAGCTTGTAAATAGACAACAACAGTGTGGATGGAAGAAGCTTCATTATTTCATCCTTACAGCCGTAAGCGTTAGCCATGCCGTCTGGCAGCCTCCGGCGTGACTCTGACCTAAAGCACTAGTGACTTCCTTGGCAGAGGAAATGAGTGGGGAGAATGAAAGGAAAAGATAGTGGGAGGGGGGGAGCTGGAGGATCAGATCAGCTCCCAGCCTCGCTCCCCACAAACCTTATTTATTCCCCTCTCCAGAGACTAGCGCCGTCGTTTTGGGACGGCCGTACAATCGCTGCCGTTACGGCCGCGGGGGATCAGGGACTGGATCCAGACTGATTTAATGTTGCAGGGAGACGCGGTTTTGAGAGAGAGAGAAGGACAAGCGTTCATCCAAGAGGCCCATCACAAGAAATCAAGTTGATTTTTATGGCCTCCTGACGTTCTTTACGGCCGCTCTGCTGGCTCACCGCGCCGAGAGCACACTGCCGGACAGGAAAGTGTGACAAAGCAAATCAGCTTTTCTTTCTCTCCTCAATTCCTCCTTTCTTCTTCAACTCTGCCGCATGTGCGCTCCCCTGCTCGGGGTTTTGGCGGCTGTGGCCTGAATCTATACAACAGAAAAGCAATCCATTTCATGGCAGCCCTTTTCCTGTGCACTGAGTGTTAAAGAAGGGTAGAGCAGAAGAGAGAAAAACATATTCATGACATGGCTGAGCTAGAGAGAGTGTGAAGGCCAGAAAGAGAAGCCAGTCGTCTGCAAATTCAACATTCTCTCTCTCTCTTTCTCTCTCTCTCTCATTTTCTCTCCTCTCACTCTTTCTCTGCTCTCTTTGTATATCTTCTGTCTCTCTATTTTTCTACATTTCTATAATTTTTCCCCATTGCTCTTTCATCCTCTCTCATTTTTTCTTTCCTTTTTCTCCATCCCTCTTTCCCCATTCCATCCCTTTTCTTATTCTCTCTCTCCCTTTCTGTTTTTTTCTTACCCATCTATGCTTTCTCTTTTAACACCATCTTTCCTCTTTTCCTTATCGCTGTATCTTTCATATCTCTTTCTATTTCTCCCTATTTTGCTTCTCTCTATTCTCTCTCTGTCTCCCACTGTCTTTCCACCTTACTGTCTTTCTTACTGTCTTTCTTACTCTCCACCTTGTTATATTCTCTCTCTGTCTCCCACTGTCTTTCCACCTTGCTCTATTCTCTTTCTGTCTCTCACTGTCTCTCTACCTTTCTACCTGTCTCCCTCTGTCTCCCATTGCCTCTCCACCTTACTCTCATTTCTTTCTGTCTCCCAATGTCTCTTCAACTTACTGCCTGTCTCGCCACAATACTGTCTCTCTCTTTTTATCTCTCTTTTTATCTCTTTGTCTCTCTAGATTTCTGCCTGTCTCTCTCTGTCTCCCACTGTCTCTCTACCTTACTCTCTTCTCTCTCTGTCTCCCACTGTCTCTCCACCTTTCTCTCATCTCTCTGTCTCCCACTGTCTCTCCACCTTGCTGTATATATTTATATGTCTATATCTATATTTATATATCTATATCTCTTTCTCTCTGTCTATCTCCCTTCTCCCTATCTCTCTTTCTTTCCTCTTTCTCTCTTAAGATTCATGATTATTGAAAGGACCTTTATTTGCATGATGTAATGACAACAATATTGTCAAAGCATTGCAGTAATAACAACAAAAATATATTACAATACAATTAAAATGGGCAATAATTACAAAATATGTGACAGCAGTAGTCTATAAAAAAATAAAAAATGTAAATAAACACAAAAGACTTTAATGAAACTTAAACTGAAGAGAAAAATAACATCAGTACGTGTAATAATAACTCTCTCTTTCTCTCTCTCTCTCTCTCTCTCTCTCAGTAATAACGTGGTGCTGGTGCCTGATGAAAAGTACAGTCTGAACGACGACGGCTCGGAGCTGACCATTAAGGACGTGAAGAAAGTGGACGAGGGAGATTACGTCTGCATCGCCCGCAACAAAGCAGGAGAGAAAGAGGAGGAGGTCAGCCTCAGCGTGTTCGGTAAGAGGCAGGCAATCACCCCCCGAGTGTCCCTGCAGCAGCAGGAGAATCTAAATGAGCCTCCATCAAGCACCAAATACAATCCGGGTTTCAGACCTGAGCGTCTTTTCTGGCACCTGTCATTCTGCACGGCTCTTATCTCTAATCTGAAAGATTGCATGTTCTTCATGCTCCCACATCCAGCAGATCAGAAAGAAGAGGCGGCAGATGTGAATGAATGCTTAGGTTGCCAGAAAGGTTTTGCAGAGATTGCAGAGGTTTTCTGTTCATCTAATAGCATATAATTAGAAACATATAAATGAGATTATTAAATATTGAAAGCACTGTGTATCTGATAAGAGTCAGATAATTTGGTGAAGTTAACTTTATTCAACTCAACTTTATTTATAGAGCATTTTAAAAACAACAACAGCTGCAACAAAGTGCTGTACATAGCAAATTATAGGATAAAACCAAATACTAGAAACAATAAGACAAATTAAAATATAGGTATCAATAAAAAATAGTTTTAGATAAATCTATGAGCTAAGTAAAGTAAAGGTTAAACAAAATAAAATAAATACAATAATAAAAACAGAAATAAAATAAATAAATAAATAAATAAAACAAGAATAAATCTTAAATTTGGTTAAAAGCCAAGGAATAAAAATGAGTCTTTAGCCTGGTTTTAAACGTGGACAGTTAAGCAGGCTAAAGTTAACACCTTTAACATCTGCTAGAGTTCTGTGTTTGTCAGATTCGGTAATTTCACACAGATAATCAATATCTCCTTAGCGGTCTGAGAGTGGTTGCAGTTTTCTGTTCTGAGTCAGACTGTGTGTGTGTGTGTGTGTGTGTGTGTGTGTGTGTGTGTGCGCGTATTTGTATGTTTACAGTCCAACCCAAGATCACGTACCTGGAGAACCAGACGGCTTCGGAGTTGGAAGAGCAGATCACGCTGACCTGCGAGGCCACGGGTGACCCCACCCCCAGCATCGTGTGGAGCTTCGGCCGCCGCGTGTTCAGCGAAGGAGAGCAGGTGCTGTAGTCCAGGCTTGGGTCAAAGGTCATGGGTCAGGGCACGGTTCTTTTGCGTGTGCAGTACGCTGTGTTGCTGCTGTTTGAGAGCCTCAATTCTGAATATGGAGTAGAGCTCAGAGCCAATAAGAGCTTTCTGCTTTATACAAACGCCCAATATTCAGTGTTTGGATCCAGTGAAATACATTAATTAGAGTCTTCTTGACCTCTGAACAGAATATTTAATGTGAGTTCAGATAGGTCAGGTGAATTATGGCAGGCTGCGTTGGTGAGGCTACATTTCCACACATATTTGATGAAAAAAAGGAGTTAAGAGGAAGGTTAAAGCTAGTTCAGAACCGTTCTTTTTGAAGCTTTTTCTTGAGATTCATGTTGGTTGTTCCTTTGTGATTCAGAAGGCCATACCTCACTTCAGTTTTGAATGAGCTAATGAGTTACCATGGTCCTCTGGTGTATATATGTGAAACATAAAGCCATCTTACTGTGTGAGGATACGGCCTGTGGAGTTAAACCATGGTCACTGCAGGTCCATAAAAAGTCTTAAAATGTCTTCAATAAAATTCTGGTTCATTAAGATCTTGAATTGTCTTAAATGTGCTGTAAATTTCCTGTAGGTATTACATTTTTAGATGGCCCACTGTAAACATTAAATTCTGGGAGACAACTAAGGTTAGCGGTGAGCTAGCTAACATATACAAATATTAGGGGAGGGCTAGCTAACACACAAACGTTAGCAGAGAGCTAGCTAACATACTAACTTCAGCAGCGAGCTAGCTAACATACTAACTTTTTTGGCGAGCTAGCTAACATACTAACTTTTTTGGCGAGCTAGCTAATATACTAACTTTAGCAGAGAGCTAGCTAACATACTTACATTAGTGTCGAGCCAATAACTTACATTAGCGGCGAGCTAGCTAACATACTAACGTTAGCGGTGAGCTAGCTAACATAATAACGTTAGTGGCAAACTAGCCATTATACCAACATTAGTGGCGAGCAAGCTAACGTACTAACTTTGGTGGTGAGCTAGCTAGCATACTAACTTTAGCAACGAGTTAGCTAACATTACCAGGGATGGAACTAAGGTTAACAAAGCGCTTACTAACATTACCCGGGAGAGAACTAAGGTAAGTGGAGAGCTAGCTAAGTTTTAATTTCCAATACGATAAATTATTTTGTACCAAAGAAATTATTATAACTACATTTTGGGATATAAAATCTAACTTATTGATGTCTTAAAAATGTCTTAAAAGCATTACATTTTACTTTTAAAATGGTGCAAGAACCCTGTAAACCGATATATCAGGTGGCCAATAATACTCCCAATATTGACGTCTTTAGATTAGAACAAACTTTTAAAGAATCTTTCCATGATTTATTTATGTAACAGGAAGTAGTATCATGTCCCATGACTTCCATGACGTCTCATGGAAGCTAAAGATGTTGCAGTGACCTGCTATGCTGACATGCATGTGGGGTTGTGTTGAATCTGCTTTATATGTGTCTGTTCATGTGAACAATTCTAGTCAGCCAGTGTTCAGCCTCCCTCACAAAATATCACCTCACAACTTACAGTTTAAAGCTGTAGTTAATTCCAAGCTGTGACCTGTGGTACTGCTGGGTGGTATACCGGATTATCATCTATGTGGAGTAAACGCTCATCTAGCACTGTCTTGTCTGGAGATAAATAAGAACAGCACTTTATCTGAGGAGCTCCTGCAGCTGCTCCTCACTAAGTGTTTTTATCTGAGTACAAAATAGAAAAACAACAGCAAATAGCAATTATTCACTCAGAAAGAGAGGAATGAAATTGTGCCATCAATCCACAGCTCAGAAAAAAGTTCCTCTTGGTCCAAAAAAAGCTTCAAGAGCAGTAACTATAGCCCTGTTTAAATGTATTGATACTGTAGCTTGAAAAATAATTTTAATGCAAACTTAATTGAATGTATTTGATAACTGGAGAAAGAAGGGAATTGTGGCTCTAATGGCTTCAGTAATATTATATTGTAAATTGATATTAAACTTTTTGTCTTACTTGTGCAGTAGATCCTTTGAGAAATATCTATTTTGAATACTCACATTTTAAGTATTTATGGTCCATTTATAGTGTTTATGTATCATGTATCAATTTATGTATTGCTATCCCATGACTTTTGGCAAGACAGTGTACTAGTAAGCAATGCAGTGTCTGTTCAAAAATCATATCTTGGATCTAAAAAACAATTTTCAATTTTCTAGGTTTTACTGTTCTATTCATGTCTCCATCATTTCAGATGATGTATTCTCTTCTTTCTGCTGCCAGATGTTAGAGATGTTAGCTACAGCAGCTGCTGGGAGCTGTGTACTGTATTACTGAGTTTTACTGACTGTAGAGCAGCAGGACAGCAGCTAAAAGAATGACAGCAGGGAACACTTCCTTTCAGATCTGCTCGCCTTGATTTGGCGTGATCTGTAACTCATGTCTCTGGTTAACATTGGCAGAGATGATTAGCATGTTAATCCATGTGGCTTCCAGATGTGGCGACATCAAGAAAGCAGTCGGAAACGGAGGAAAACTCATTCAAACTCATATTCAGACAATTAAGGCTTCTCTCGTTTGTCATACACAGTTAAACTGGTGCAAGAATAATCAGAATCATACACAGATCTGCCATAACATTAGCACCACTGACCGAGTTTTCAGATTAAAGGGCGGACCACATTATAAGGCGTACTATATGTTTTCTGGTCTATTTACTTACAAAGTGCGCACCGAATTATAAGGCGCATTAAGTGACACTAGTAAGGATACATCCCTCGAAGTGAGCAAGGGTGTCACCATGTTTCCATTCTTATTGGAAAGCTTTTGAAAGCACCTAAGCCAACAAAACTGTAAAAAATAAATAAATAAATAAATAAATTAAAAAATATATAAGTCAAATGAGCGCTGGATGTTAATCTACACACATCTCTCTTCTAAAACTTTATTTTATTAACTTATTTAGATTAGTGAAGCACTTCCATTTATTTACAGGAAGCTTAGACTTCCAATATTTTGTCTAAGGGTGAGTTTTCAGTGAAGTTTCTCCAGCACTAAGGATGGGTGCAGCAGCATTAGCATTAGCCGCTAACCGCAGCACTAGCAGGATGTAAATGCCGCCGGATAGCACTAGACTGAGGATCCCTGAGTGTTCTGGTAACTCAGGGCGCTATCAGCTAGCAGTTCATCCCATGTAGCTTGTTTTAATATGGCAAATACGCAGACTACAGTCCAATATACTCACCTCTGAACAGCGAAGGGGCTAGTGCTGCGGTTAGCAGCTAATGCTAATGCTAATGCTGCTGCACCCAGCCTTAGTGCTGGAGAAACTTCACTAAAAACTCTTATTATAATGCTGTAATAATAATAATAATTATTATTATTATTATTATTATTATTATTATTATTATTATTATTATTATTATTATTATTATTATTATTATTATTTTCATCTACAGTGGCATCTATCAAGGGGTTTGGCAGTTTATATTTGGCAGTTTTTGGCAGTAAATTGATAAAAGCAAGACAAAAAGGATCAATGGGCCATAATAAGGCTCTGAGCCACTTTGGCCAGAAGCACATTGTCAGTCTGGGTCAGAGTTTCTCCAAAATATTAGGTATTCAAGCCCCTTTTTTTTTCTTTTTTTTTTTTTAGTATTTGTCTGTCAGTACCTATCACATTATCATTATTACACCCACTGTGAGGCCTCTGTTGAACTCCCATTCATTAACATTAAGTTTACTCACCAGATAGCACCTCAAAAAATGCACATACCTGTGTTTGCGCTTATATTTTTTAAAGAAAATGCTAAACGCTATTATGATATTAGCTTAGCTTTCTGGTGGTGCTGCATCAGTGGTTGATTTTACATGTATTGGAGGAGGCTTGTGCTAATCAGGTTTCTTGTGTTGGGTGCATTGCTAGTGAAAGGGGAGGAACTAAGGAGTGGGTGGGGTAATTGGCTTTCCAAAATAGGGAAAAAAGGTACGTAAATTTAGAGATTTTATATGATTAGCTTCATGCTTCTGTAAATTCTGTGTTTTTTGTTGTGAACCGTTATCTCTATTGATTATCTCTATTGATTATCTCTATTGATGGATATGTTTGTGGTGTCAGAACTGGTCAAATCATCAGTTATATTTTTTTCTTATTGCTAAGGCCACAGTGTCTTCCTCACCCTTCACCACAGTGTGGGACACTTTCCTCTGCTCTGCTATAAAAACGCTCTGCTCTGCACACTTCACAGACTCCGCTTAATTAGCAGCCTCGAAATGGGCCATTTCCATCCCTTCATTTTTCATCATAACACAGTCAAACGGCATCAAACGACATCAGCTAACTGCTCCTATCAATATTCAGCCCTGCACAGAACCGAATTCTGTCACCGTCTCTCTCTCTCTCTCTCTCTCTCTCTCTCTCTCTCTCTCTCGCTGACTCTCGGACTCTTTATCTTTCTCCTCTGCGTCCTCCTCCTTTGTTTCCTCTTTTCTTTCATATTTCCTGATCAAAACTATGACGGCCAGTGTCCACCCCTTAACGTAACATCCAGAACGTGGGGTATAACCTTCCCATAGCTGTGAAAGAATCTTGAAACTTTAGACCAGGGGTGTCCAAACTACAGCCCGTTTCCTTTTTTGGGGTATTTTTAGAAATAGAATGAAAGTTGGGCCGCTGTTAAGCAGGTTTTTAAAATGTGAGATTCAAAGTTTGAATGCTATGTGTCAGAAACGGGCCAAAGAGTCGGAGAGAGTGCGCATTTCTAGCGCAGAAAAACGGGGCAAAAGAGTCTAAACGCGGAGAGTGTGCACATTTCTAGCGCAGAAAAACAGGCCAAAGAGTCTAAACGCGGAGAGTGTGCACATTTCTAGCGTAGTAAAACGGGCCAAAGAGTCTAAAAGCAAAGAGAGTGCTCATTTCTAGAGCAGAAAAACGGGTAAAAGAGTCTAAAAGAGGAGAGAGTGTGCATTTCTAGCGTAGTAAAACGGGCCAAAGAGTCTAAAAGCGGAGAGAGTGCGCATTTCTAGCGCAGAAAAACAGGCCAAAGAGTCTAAAAGTGGAGAGAGTGCGCATTTCTAGCGCAGAAAAACAGGCCAAAGAGTCTAAACGCGGAGAGTGTGCACATTTCTAGCGTAGTAAAACGGGCCAAAGAGTCTAAAAGCAAAGAGAGTGCTCATTTCTAGCGCAGAAAAACGGGCCAAAGAGTCTAAAAGTTGCCGTAATTAAGGAGTTTTATATTAAGAGACATCATGAAATTAAACATCAATTTGAAAAATCTTAGTTTACACAACACTGTCAAAGATAAAGACAGTTAGTCAATTAAAATGGTGTGTAAATGAAATAATCAGGAAAAAAGTATTATTTAAAGTGGTATATTTCATTATTTGTTTTATTACAGAGTCTGTGGCCCGTGACTTCAAATATATTTCTCCTTCTGGCCCCCAACAAAAAAAGTTTGGACATCCCTGATTTAGACGATAATTATGCCCTGAATTGAAAATGAACTGTAATCTGTGAAAACTGTAAATCTACAGTTCACTCTTTAATCTAAAATATAGTGAGCTGTGGGTGCTAACTAGAAGCGCACCATAATGAATGGTCAGTGCTGGATGTGTTTTTAGTAGGGCTGTTAACCATAAAGCGTTAACACCCATGTTTAATTTGGAATTAGTAACAAGTTATCATTGTTTTAACGCAAGTTAATTATGCCACAACGTTTAACCCCAACTTCCATCATAATCTGCCCCACCCAAACTAAAAAAAAAGCTCCAATATGGACAACACAATAAGAGACTTTCATCTTCCAGTTAATCGGATTTAATTGGACTACATCTTTTAATTGATTGACACCACTAGTTTTTAGGGAACAGTCACGGAGCTGACTGAATGTTTAGGACTTTCAAACCATGGTCCAGCTGGTTCTAAAGCTGTGTGAGATTTAGGGGTGGGCAATATTATATCGTATACAATATATCGTGACACAGAAATATCATGATATTAAAAATCCATATTGGGATAATAGGGCTGTTCTGTCTTAAAATTAGTCTATTATTTACTGTGAAGCTTTAGGTGTATGTATTGTATAATTGTTGTAGTTTGCAGTTTATATGCATGCACTAAATATTCTGCAATATTATTTGCTGCATTATATTATTTTATGCTATATTATTTATTTTGCCACATTATGATTATACTGTTACACTATACTGTTACACTATATTCCAGAAATTAATGAATTATTTTTCTGTTTTCCTATATCGCCAAGTATATCGTTATCGCAAAAATACCCTGAAATATCGTGATATTATTTTAGAGCCATATCGCCCACCCCTAGTGAGATTGTTGAGCTCCTTCAGCTCCTGGAAATGGCTATGGAGTTATCCCTATGCTTGGATGTGCCGCTTTCTTCAGTGAAAGAAATTTCACCCAGCAGAGCAGCAGAAACTCTGCCAAGCAAAGAAATGTGCCGATGATTGTGGAGAACGTCCAGGCCAGCTCAATATGGCAGAGCATCCACTCGTGGTGCGACTCTTTGACTGAATTGAGGTTGTGCACATCGCCAGCTGCCTCCAGGTTTGGCAGGATGCAGGTTCTAATCATCAGGACAAAAAGGACAGTGGCACCAAATGCAATCAGCAAACCAGGAGGGTAATATTCATTTTCCCTCTCAGGCTGCACCTTCACTATCGCCACCTAAAAAACACACACACAGTGTTGGACAAATATTAAATATTAATGTGCTAAAGTGGTTTAATGTTGCACATTTTGGTGCGTTTACATTTAGGCATGTGTGAAACCAAACCAAACAGAGGAAAGAAAAGAAAAGAAAAGAAAGAGAAAACACTCCAAGTAAACAAGCTCGTCAACTGATCCGGACCATAGAAACAAACTACAAGTGTGAAAACGCCCCAAAGACACTTTCACAAGAACTGTGAACATTTCCAAAATATTAGACAGGTCATGTGGGGTGCTCCCAGTATGCAGCATTCAGTACCTACTAAAAGTGCCTTCCAAGGAAGGACAGCTATGAAAGATGAAAGGTTTTGACTTTAAAATGTGTTTTAAAAGAGCATATTTTATCTTGATGGACTGATACATGCAGTATGTTGTGCAGCAAAAATAGTACCCGTAAAAATTGATCTAAACTTGCTATTTATCATAAAAATAGATATAAAACTCAAAAGATATACACATGTTTGATCTGGATATTAAATAAAACCACAGTATTTCGTATTTCTGCCTTGATTCACCATCAGTGCAAAAGAGATTTTTGTTGTTAAACCTTTTGTTAAGGCAAATTCCTATATATACTGGATATACTGTATATTGGAGCAGTTGTAGCTTGGAGGACCCAGTTTTTTAAACCCACAATGATCCCCTGTGATCAATAATAACCTTTTCATAGAGAACATAAGGAGATCAGACAGAAACCCTTAAGATTCAGATTGATCAGATTTTGGTTTGCAGTGTGCTAATTGTGTGCTAGTTGCATTCGAACACGTTCGATGATTGTCTTGTCGAGAGCACTGGGGGCTACGTGAACTGCCTTAAGGCACAGTCCTGGAGCAGCAGAGCAGCTGTGTGGAAGCAGGGCTGATAAGTTTCGAGATGGATTTGTTTATTTATTTATTTATTTATTGTCCCTGGTCATTCTGCATGTTCTTTACGTTCTTCCCCTTACCTTATAGCTTATTTATCTGAGACTCTCTATACCACTCTATCCCCCCACTCACCCAGACTCACACCTCCCTGTCAGCTGCTAGAGAATGATAGAAAATCTCCCACACCCTCCCTCTGCACGGGGATTAGTGCGTTGAATTGAACAGCTGATCTGTGGAAGCTCCATCTCCATCTCCAGCTCCTGCCTGGCCTTCTGGATGGTATTAGCCACCGACAGCGCCCAGTTAGAGCCCTGTTTGACCACGACCCCTGGAATCAGTTCTTTTTTGGGGGGTCTGGACTGCAGGCATGAGATATACCTCATGTTTAAACTATACCCGGCCACCTGAAGAGATGCTATTTTGCCTCACAATAGTCCAGCTGATTGCATCCTGTATTATTTTCTGTCAATATTTCTCCCGGGCCGGCATGGAGGTCCAGCATTTTTGTCGGAGAAAAGAAATTCAATTCCAGCCGCATTGTTACGGTTTTATTGAAGCTCGCGACTCGCGGTTTCTTCCCGCCGCGATTATGGCTCCTCTAAAGACGGCCCTATCGGAATTCCTGAAGAAAATGACAACTAGATGAGCTCTTTAAAAGAGAGTATCATCGACACACTTCCCACAGGGACCCACGGAGTATTAATAAACACTACATCCGGCTCTTTTCTCTTTCTTTTCACCCTTCCACCCTTTGCTTTCTGCATTCATTCATTACCGTGGGTTAAGGGTTGCTAGAGGTAGCCTGAGGAATGGAATGGATCTAAATAGTCATGCTATGCTATCTTAAGAAGATAATCTCGTTAGCAGACCCTTCCACGGCTCCCCCGCCAAAAGCTCTCTCTCTCTCTCTCTTTTTCCGCTCTCCAGGAATTAAGGGTGTTCTTGTTTTTTTTCCGTTCCGTGTAACACTTTCTTCAATCAGGATCACTGCTGTGTCTGCAGCGCGGCACTTCAAGCCCGGATGAAAATAGCTGGTTTGAAATGTTCTCAAGAAGGTGTTTATGAGCCATTCTGCGCCCCTGTTCAAACACCCATTCCAATGATTATGTGTATATGTTGTCATTTGAATATGAATGGCCTGTAATGGTTTAATCAACAGCATTGTGTTGGGAGTGGAAACTGGTTTATTAATACGGGTCATTATCACCATGGCTACGCTTGGCTTGAGCTAAAAAAAAATGTTCACGTGTGCTTTCACGGAGCATTTCTCCGCCTCTATATTAGAACAGCAGCGGACATCAGAAACACAGAACAGAGAACCTCAGAGAATGAGGTGAGCTGGAGGGGGTGGGGGGGGGGGGGGCGGGGTGTTCTGATTCAGACAGTCTGAAGCACTTTATCTGCATAGATAAAGAAGCAGCTAAATAATGAAAAGTCTCCTGCTTTCTTCTTTCTTTATGTTCGGCCCGGAAGCGCAGCAGGATGCCTGTCCATAGTTATTGCATGAGTCCTGCGAGACACAAGAGCCCTCGCTTTGATAGCAGACAGGATCTTTATCTTTCACACGTAGCCGGTGTGGAGAGACTCGCCCAGATTTAAGCTTCAATATTTGCAAATGTATTAAAAACTATAGTTCACTGTGTTGATTTTTTGGAAACCCTTTGGTGTGTATCTCAAATTATTACAGTGGCATATCAAAAGTCAGGGGCTAGAAGTGTCTAAATCGATCCCAAAGGTTTTATCTGAGAGAGAGAGACTTGGGATTTCTCACACTTGTGTGAAAAGTTGTTTTATTTTATTTACTTTTGTCCAAAGTGACTTAAAAGGTTTTCCTTATTACAGAATGTAGTGAACCAATGTAGTGTTAGGAGTCTTGCCCAAGGATTCTTATTGGTGTAGAATCCAAGTCTCTCACATGATGAGGTAGCTCTACTAGCAGGTAGTGGTTATCCACTGCACCACACCAATCACCACCTCTAGCGTCATAGACAGCTAATGTTACCACCCACAGTGAAGAGTGCTGTGAGTGGTAATGATCGTGATAATAATCAGTGCCATCTGGCTAGAATTACACAAAAAAAAAATGACATACATATAGGGCAAAAATCATGGGACACAGTAATATACAGATCTGAAAAAAAATTAAATACCACTTAAAGTTTCTGATGATGATGAGTTTCTTTGATTTTACCAAACTTAAAACCTCTAAAATATAATTAAGAGGAACATGGATGATCACAGGCCATCAAACCAAACTGAACTGCTTGAATTTCTGCACCAGGAGTAAAGGCATAGAGTTATCCTATACAAAAGCAGTGTGTAAGACTGGTGGAGGAGAACATGCCACGATGCATGAAAACTATTTGGTTATTCCACCAAATATTGATTTCTGAAAACTTTATGAATAAGAACTTCTTTTCTTTGCATTATTTGAGGTCTGAAAGCTCTGCATCTTTTTTTTTTTTTTTTTTGGTCTAATAAATGCTCTAAATCAGGGGTCACCAACTTTTTTTTAAAACTGAGAGCTACTTCTTTGGTACCAGTTAATGTGAAGGGCTACCAGTCTGATACACTTGTGAAATCTCAAATTTGCTCAATTTACCTTTAATTATATATTATTATTATTAATAATTAATTATATTTTTAGAACAGGCCTGCAGGCTACTCATAAGGTCTTTGCGGGCTACCTGGTGCTCGCGGGCACCATGTTGCTGACCCCTGCTCTAAATAATATCTTTATTTGGAATTTGGAAGAAATGTTGTCTGTAATTTATAGAATAAAACAACAATGTTCATTTTACTCAAACATAAACCTATAAACAGCAAAATCAGAGAAACTGATTCAAAAACTGAAGTGCTCTAGTATTTTCTTCCAGACATGTAGATTATGGCATATCTATAGTAAGGCAAGCTTGCATTAAGAATTGCATTTTTTTCTACTCTTACTCAATCCGTATCCCTGCACCACGGCTCAAGTGCAGCATTTTAGGAACATTAGCTTACCGTGCACTTCTCCCCCTGATGCTCAGTCTGGAGTACTGCTTGCCTCGTAATGCCCCAGTCCCTTATCAGCGGCTCACTAATGGCAGGTCAGGCATGAATATCAGTGCTAAATGAACGCTTGGCTGCCGCTGAAGTGGACAGCGTTTGCTCCACTCGGTTCTAACCTTTTTACTTACCCTCATCCACAGTCACAATCTCTCAAGGGCACTTGTAAAAACCCAATTAAGATCTTGTTTTTCTCTCATCTGACCCGTGGAGAGCCGCTTTCAGACTAGGCGCTCAGCTTATAAGCTAAAGTTGCCTTCAGGGCTGCTGCTGGAGACCACTGTTGTTGTGCATCTATAGTTCAGTCCATAAGTATTTGGACAGTGCGGCAGTTCTGTACAACACTTTAGGGGTTAAAAAATTGATTGAGTGATTAAAATGTAGTCTTTTATCTACATTTAATGTATTTTTTTAATGATTTATTTTTAATACAAAAAAAAAAACCTTTCAGTATGCATTGGCAATACGGCTGGCAATACTTTGCAAAGCTAGATACTGAACAGGAAATTTTATGTAAGCAAAGGTAATTGGTAACAGGTGAATGCAATTAGTACTCAAGCGAGGAAGAACACACTTATTTCTATGTAGTCTTTTGTGGTGGTTTACAGAGGTAAAAAATTACTCACATTTTACAATCTTTGTCCAAATACTTATAAAATTGATTATGCTAGCACTTTTTTGTGTGCACCAAAAAGTGGTTGAGAAGAGGAGGCTGTGTGATTTTGAATATTTTATCGCAGAGAAGTGTAGAAAGAGGAAAGAACTGGCGCTGGAACATCACTTGGGTCTAGCCCTGATGACCCTATGACAGGCTGCCAATGAAGGAATAATGAAATCGATACATGCAGTTGGAAACAGGTGAATGCGATCAGTACTCAAGCGAGGGAGAACACAGTCTGGAAAAACAGTCGAGGATTAGTTAAAGTGGATTCTGAATTTGTAGTTATTGGGTTTTTTAAATGAAGTAAATGGGAAAGATGTAACTGTGACAAAAATAAAATGTAACTCTATAAATTACACTTTAATCAGTCATTAACTGATTTATATCCATGTAATATTTTGTTTTGGTGTACAGAGGCAAAAAAAAGACCCACATTATACAATCCTTGTCCAAATACTTTTGAAATTGATTATGCTAGCACTTTTTTGTATGCACCAAAAAGAGGTTGAAATAAGGAGGCTGTGTGATTTTGAATATTTTATCGTACAGAAGTGTAGAAAGAAGAAAGAGCTGGCGCTGGAACATCACTTGGGTCTAGCCCTGATGACCCTATGACAGGCTGCCAATGAAGGAATAATGAAATCGATACATGCAGTGTGGATGTCAAGCCAGTGCAATAAAGCACATGCTCGGAACCCATATTGAATAAAAGCTCACTCTTTTCTTTTTATTGAACTAGCGTAGTGTACGGTGTAGTGTATGCTGTCTCGTTGTCTATACGTATTCCTGTCTTAATCTAGCAGTTTCTTATTTCCATTAGATGTTGTGTAACTCTATTAAGGATAACAGTGTTTGAGACAAACCTCCCCCAGTCTGTTCCAATTAGCTAAGTGCTATTTCAAAGACTACAGTGGGCCAGTTGATACTTGCATGAATAATTCCCCGGGAGAAGGCGTTATCACTGCTTTTTGCTGCCAGTGCCAGTTTTCATTTGCACCCCCACGTCCCACTTCTCGGCCTTTATTCCTCTCCTTTTAGCTCGGTGCCAAATGATGGATGAAAGGACAGCGACAAAAGAATAGCGCTGCACACGGCATCAGAAACCATGTAGTCGCTGTACAGCAGCTATATATCAGATATGAGCATCGCTGGGGTGGTGTCGGCTTGTCTAGAGCGAGAAGTTTCAATCCGTTGACATACAGGGGTTGAACAATAAAACTGAGGTGAACACATGGTTTTAGACCACAATAATATATATATTTACTGTGCCGTGGTTTTATGTTTTTTGTTTTTTGGATACAATCCGGGTTAGCACCCAAACATCCCTTTCAGGCAGCTTCCTCTTACAGCGTCCACAGTTAATCCTGTTGGATGTCTTTCATCCTTCTTGGTGGTTAATGCTGACATTACCCTGGGTACCGTGGCTCTTGATGCATCACAAACACTTGCTGTCTTGGTTACAGATGCGCCAGCAAAACGTGCACCAACAATTTGTCCTCTTTGGAACTTTTTGATATGTCACCCATAATGTTATAGTGTGCATTGCAATATTTTGCAAAGAGCAAAACTGTGCTCTTACCCTGCTAATTGAACCTTCACACTCTGCTCTTACTGGTGTTTCTTAATGTGCAATTAATGAAGATTGGCCGCCAGGCTGCTTCAATTTAGCCATGAAACCTCCCACACTAAAATGACAGGTGTTTCAGTTTCATTGTGCAACCCCTGTATGTCTCAATTTTCTCCATTGTTCAGGTATTTTAATTTATCAGCAGTGTAGATTCATATCTACAGAAATCAGCATTGTTAACATGCTAATTCACTCAGCTCTTCAGTTTAGGCGAAGGCCTTTGTATTGGACTCTTTGCCTCAGGTGTGGAGAGAAGCAGAGAAAGCTACCCATCACTGTCCACTCCACAGAATCCCGTGTCACATGGAGGAATGAGCGCCAATAAGGCTCTCTGTAGCCACGCCTGACGGATGGTGTATTGACTGAATGAATGTGTTGATCAGGGTCAGTGTCATCTCCATTAGAAACTGAGTGATAAATGGAGTTATTATTGACCGAGCCATAAAGCGCTCTCCTGCCCTTATCATGCTCCGCCCGCACCGGCGAGGGAAGCGGCTTTTTTCCATAATTCATTTGTTAATGGTTAATTATTGAGCACTGCTGTGGCAGTAGCACGGCTTATTGGCTCACCTGGCCTGTGGAATGAATGACCCTTCACTCGTACATGCACACGCGCCACCTACAGCGGGCGGCCCCGCGGAAATGCTGCTGAGAGTTCCAGACCCCCTCATTAATGTCCAAGCTGCACCTTTGCAGAGCTGCAGAACTCTACCTGACTGTTATTCTGCAGAAATGTGATTATTTCTGCTGCACCTCCATCCCAGTTCTGTGGTTTGGATAAAAAGCGGAGGATATAGTTGAGTTTGGAATGTGCAGAGTAGTGGAATTTGCAATAGCATGCATTGCGAGCGTTTGCACCACAGGGATTAGTAGCAGTTAAGGGAATTATAGTACTTTACTGTGGAGAAATGCTGTGGTTGTTTTGTTTTTTGTTGTGTTTTTTTTTTCAGTTTATGCTTAGCTAATTCCATTTTTCCGTTTTCCATAATTCCGAGAGAATATGATTTAATCTTGATCTATTGTCTAATAAAATTTGCTATTTGTCTCTTTATCAATTTTAACAGTTAATCATATACTTTCTTAATTAAATAATGTATTTATTTATGTATTGATTTTATTTCACAGATGTTCTGTTGGTAACATATCATAAAGTGTTCATTTCATAAGACAGCATGACGCATATACAACATAAGCCTTCCATTAAGAAAAAAATATATAATAATAATAATAATAATATAATCCTAATAAAGCATTAAAAAAATATATATATAGGCCCACTGCAACAAGCCTTATTTGGCATTTTTTTGGCCACCTTTGCTTATTTCACAATCAAAGGCCTCAATAAATCACAGCTTAAGCATTATCTCATAATGTGTTAAAGATTGTTAACAAGTAATTGCTAATGTTCTATTATGCATTTGTAAATGATTCTGTTTTAGTATTTAGTCTTTAGCAATGATTATTTAAAAAAAGAGGTAATATTTTCTTAGTAAAACTTTCTTTTTCATATTCATAGTCCATAGGCCTCAGATGCTCATGAGTGTTAAAAATGTTAAAAGTGTTTCTGATATGCTTATACGCTACCTGGCCAAATATAGTGGAAAGTGTATTTACAGTATCTTTTAAATACAATATACAGTGCACACACCTTCTAATTCACTGCAATTTCTTTATTTTTATGACTATTTACACTGTAGATTTTCACTGAAGGCATCAAAACTATGAATGAACACATGTGGAGTTTTATGTACTTAACAAAAAATGAGCTGAACCTCCACAGTCACCGGACCTGAACCCAATCCAGATTTGAGGTTTGGGGTGAGCTGGAGCACAGAGTGAAGAAGGCAAAGGGGCAACATGTGCTAATAAACACCTCTGGGAACTCCTTCTTCCTTCAAAACTGTTGGAAAACCAACCATTTCAGGTGGCCACCTCTTGAAGCTCATTGAGAGAATGATGCCAAGAGTTTGCAAAGCAGTAATCAGAGCAAAGGGTGGCTATTTTGAAGAAACTAGAACATATTTTTCTCCACATGTGTTCATTCATATGACATCATTTTGATGCCTTCAGTGAGAATCTGCAATCTAAATAGTCATGAAAATAAAGAAAACGCATGAAAAATAGAAGGTGTGTCCAAACTTTTGGCCTGTACTGTATACTCTTATGCCTACTCTTATGTTATTGTTCTTCAGAATGGATTGTGAGCTTTGTGTTTAAAAATAAGAGTGCCCAAAGTGGTTGAACTGTTTTAACACCATGTGGAAGCTCCACCACATCATATTTAAATACTCTTTTTTTTGTGTTGTATATATTTTTCCTCTTTCTTTCTGTGTGTTCGTCCTTTCTAGGCTTCTTGGACTCGACCTGAGAAACACAAGGTATGGCTACTTAACACGTAGCCTCGGTAGCCACTAATACTAGAAAGAGTCATCATTACTAGTGCAGAACCTTAAGCACCGGATCCCTCTCACCCACAGACCCCCTATAGACAAACACTCCGACTCACTCTCTCACACACTCTCACACACAAGGTCGCATAAAATGAAAAAGCCCTCCCGTTCCGGCATGGGCGCTGTGTCATTTCATTCCTTCTATGTGGCATCTCACCCATTATTTTCTCTGATAGCTTTTATGTTCAGATGTATGAAGATGTTATCAGGGCTTTCTAAGCAGCGAAAAAACTATTTCCAGTAACTGCCTGGCCTTTCTCACTGTGAGAGCTGCCTGTCTTTTTCTCTTTCATTTTTTTTTCAGTCCCTTCAGAGAAACCTTCACTGGAGCCTTAGAGAGAAAAATCCTTTAAGGGCTGAGACTCTGCAGGCACCTTTAGAAACAGAGAGAAAGACCAATCCTCACTGCTCTAACATGGAGGAGGATCTAGCAGCACCCATAGAGTACTATAGAATACTAACACACTTATAACCAGGTCTGCATTGTACATAATGTCATTTGTGAGTGTAACATCCTTTAGAAGTCTTAAATATTAACACTTTGACTACACTTCATCTATACATACTTATTGTACAAACAACAAATGGACACAGCCTATGTTGTTCATGCTGACCTTTAGTATAACCTTTGTATTTTCTTGCATATTTGTTTGTACAGTACCAGTCAAAAGAGTGGACACACCTCTTCTCATTCAATTCAGTGTGTTTCCTTTCCTTGGTAACACTTTCTATGAATGTCATCTTTATTAGACTCTATAACTACATTAATAATATATTATAATGCATTCATAAGGCATTATAAAATGACTATAAATATTTATAAAAATGCATAACCCACTATAGCCATGTTTATTAAGCATTATGACTTGTGATCATAATACATTATAAGCCATGCTTATGATATACAGGTTAAAATAGTATATGTCTATCTTTAATAATCTAGTCCCACAATGAAAGTCTGTCACTTTACTTAGAGCGCTTTACAAAGACCTGTTATAACACATTATAATTGACTATAACTAATGTTATATTCAAGACAAGAATAAGTCATGAGTGGTGAAAAATGTATTTATAGGATTACTGAGGGTGTGTTTATAAGTTGGAAGCTGTTTTAGTCATGATACAAGTCTACAAGCTGGGACTGAGTTTCTTGGTATTGTTGTATAACATGTTATAAACACAGCTATTGATGCATTATAATCACTGTTCGTGATGCATAATAAACATGGCTATGATGCATTATAGAGTTTTATAAATACGTATAGCCATGTTTATAATGCCTTATGAATGCATTAGAATGTGTTATAAATATGTTTATAGAGTCTTATAGAGATGGCATTCATAGAAAGTGTAACC
Organism: Astyanax mexicanus; assembly: GCF_023375975.1. Taxonomy (NCBI): domain Eukaryota; kingdom Metazoa; phylum Chordata; class Actinopteri; order Characiformes; family Acestrorhamphidae; genus Astyanax; species Astyanax mexicanus. The sequence goes on along the minus strand of NC_064424.1, from coordinate 7,653,623 downwards.
CTTTCCTTTTATGATTTTTTTTACATTATAAATGTAATATTGTATACTATAATATTAAAGCTATACAGGGACACATGCTGAATTGTTCTATAAAAAAGTGAAAAAGTGTTAAACAAAGCAGAATATGTTTTATAAAATCTTAGCACATTTATCTTTGAGGACAGATCTACACACTCCTGGTATTTTAATCTCAGTGGCTTCATGAGTTATAGAGTCAACCTGGAATATTTTTTATATATTTTTCAGACTATAAGGCACACCTAAAGTCTTTTAATTTTCTCAAAAATAGACAGTGTGCCTTATAATCCGGTGAGTCAAAATATTGAAAATCCAAGTTTACTGTAACTAAACACTTAAAGCAGGACTTTACTCACCTAAATAAATAATCTCCAGCAGATCTTCAGTGTGTAGATTAACAGCCAGTGCGCATTTGACTTTAAAAGTGTTAGAAGGGTCCCCTATAACCAACCACCTTACTCTTTGCATAAAATACCCTATGTTAACTGTTCAAATAAATGCATAATCTTTATATATATATATATATATATATATATATATATATAAAAAACAACTCTTGACATAATATTGGTGACTTGTAGTCTATAATCTAATAATATATCTGTTTAATAATGCATATTTTCGAATCGCTGGGCTAAATTTTGCCTGCTCCAAATTCGTCCTGTGTGGGCATCCATATACTGATTATTTCAGGAAAACATGGCAACACCCTTGTTCACTTCGATGTAGACATCCTCAGTAGTGTACTAAGTAGTGTCCGAAAAATACGGTAGTTTTCTCAGCGTCTTGAAGGAGTTCCTGTAGGTGCTGAGCACTAATCTACAATGTAGAAAATGTATTAAATAAAGAAATAAAGAATAACATTGAATTAGAAGGTGTGTCTAAACTTATCTACTATTTTTTTTTTTTTTTTTACACGGCCAATTACCCAAACCACTTATTAGGACTCCCCTCATAACTAGTGATGCCTCAACACCAGGAGGGTGAAAACTAACATATGCCTCCTCCGTCACATGTGAAGTCAGAGTCTGCTTTTTTTTAAATAGCTGCTGATGCAGCATTACCGGATAACCAGCTCGCTCGGAGGAAAGCGCAGCGGCTGGGTTCTGATACATTAGCTCACAAATGCCTTGTGCTGATCGGCATCACCCTTTAGCCTGATGAGGGGAAAGAGCGCCATCTACCTACCCAGAGAGAGCAAGGCACATTGTGCTCTCTCAGGGCTCTGGTAGCCGATGGTAAGCTGCATGAACGGGATTCAAACTGGCGATCTCTTGATCATAGTGACAGTGGCCTGCTGGACCACTCAGAGCCCTAAGATAAATTATTTTTCCTGCTATTGTAACTGATATCTCCCTAATTTTAATCCACTTTGAAACAAACCAAGTCATAAATTAAATCAAACTGGGACCTTATGAATCAGATTCAAATCAATTTGGAAAATCAGCAATAACACCCTGGAATCCACCCTCCTAGCTCATGTTTCATCCACGTGAGACCCACATGAGCACGTTACCTGTAGGAGAGAAGGTACTACAACACTCGTCTGCCTCTGGAAAACAAAGATAGATGTTCTTGTTTGCTGCTCGTCTGTTCGTTCTGAATATTCATGTGTTTTTCCTGAGACTTGATAATGAGTGATTCAGATGCATATGGATTGCGTGGGAAGGTATGAGCACATGATCTCCTCTAGATGAAAGCCTACGATTAGACCAGCTCCCACGCATTATTTCATGTCTTGATCAGCAGGATCATGGGTCGAAACTTTTAGGCTCCTGTTGATGATTATTTTACAGGTGCTCTAGTAATGGATTTGAAAGCATTATTCCTACCTTTTTCTTCAGAGTTAGGACTTGCAGATTTTAGTTTGGTCTGAACCAAAATATCAGGTGTGAAAAGATCCATGATCACACAAAGACCAAAGAACCAAACCAGAAAACAAACAAAAAATCTCCCGTAACTGTAGATTAGCTCTTAATTTACGGACAGAAATTAAAGAAATCAGAGGGGAATCTGTTTCACTCATTCTGCTAAGTGACTCAAATGCACATCAAGAAGAGTCTAATTAATGAGAGAGAGGTACAGTAACATTTGGCACAACACCTGGAAAAGCGACTTACCGAACTGACAGCATTCTACAAACTAGACAGTGTGAAGTATAGTGAGACACAGCTCACGTAGGTGATGATAACAGGATGTAGGAAACTTATTTAGTCCCAAAATTACTGGATTAAATATACAGTACACAATGTAACACACCCACAAACCTTGGTGTGGACCCTTAAATATAAATATCAAAATCCAAAATTTGTATTAGCAGACTGTTGGATTGCCTATTGCATTATAAAATAGTGAAGTAGACATGTGCCAATATTAAATAAGGTCAACTATAATATTCAACGCACTCTGTATTGTTACTACAAGCCATTTGCAGTTTCACCAAATTCATCAAATTTACTACAGTACGCTATCACACTTTTTCATGATAATATCGCAAACAGGAATGAAAAGTTAGGAAATATTTATGGAATCAAGAGGCAGTTTCCCAGATAGGAAATAAGCCTAGTATAAGCCTTTTATAGTCTAGTATTAGACTACACATCACTTTGACCTGTGATTTTCCATTAATAGGATAATACAGACTATAATCAGGTTTAATTCCTGTTTGGGAAACCAATCCTATATGTTTATATTAGCAGCTGCCTAAAGTAGGGACTTCATAATGTGTTGAACTGTGAAACATTTTAAGAAATGCATAAAAAAGCAACTACCATTTGGTAGTTGGTCCAAACGCATTAGGGAAGTTATGAACTACAGAACTACTGTCAGAACTACTGGCCTTAATGTTGCTTGGTGTCTGATTGGTGAATAATATACTTCAGTGTATCCTAATACACCAGAGCACAATCAGATTCAGGAGAAACGTTTCAACCAACCTTGAAAACAAGTTTCCCCATGAACTTGAGCATGAACTCCAGTTTGCACGTCTACGCTGAAAGCATTCTAAGCAGTTAAATGTTAAGTCTTTTGATGAAAAAAGCCTTTTTTAGGACATGAAAAGGATACATTCACTGAGGTATGTCCAAACATATGGCTGGTACTGCATAACCTTGACCGTAATTCATCAATGCAAATAAGAGCGCATGAACTGACACAGCCTTTAAAGATTTCGCTGCTGGGTGCGAGGACTCAGCCATGTGCTGTCATCTCACACTTCTCACACTTCTCTGTTCTGAGCTGCTTCTAGATGGTGTTGGTGTCCATGACTATCTATGCTTGAGGGCTCCTCTTCTCTTTTGGAGGTGTGAGATTGATGTCAACCTTGGGATGAAGTGTTGGGACACACTGTTAGACGCATCGTGCTCAAACCGGGCTGAATCCGAGGCCAATTTGCCACTATTGCTTAGCTTCTGAGAACGAAGAGCCTCGGAGCCAGCGGTCGTCTTCTTCTGGGGAGCGGGGGGAAAAAAAAGGAGAAGAAGCAGAAATCGAAGTTTTTGTCCTGAGCAGAGTGATCCTTTTCAGCCTTGTGAAGACCTTGAGAATAAGCACTGTTTTTCATTCTCTTCTGCAGCTCAGTGGTTGGCTGCTCTTTCATAAGAAAGTGGCTGGGCGAAATGAGGCTTTCTGAGTTCTCTATTAGAGCAGATAGAATGCACACTGAAGCATGATTGCATTACGCAGCCTAGCTCTAAGCTTCTTTCTCTCGCAGAGACACTCGCTATCTCTCTGCTTTCATTTTTTCACTGCGGCTCACTCGCTCTCGCTCAGAACCGTGTCTGTTTCTCTCCAGTTTTCGGCGAAATTTGACAACAAGTGAAGAAAGCGGAAGCATAAAGTGAATCTGAGGCTGTATTCAAGGTTAAACTGATCGCTCAGAGGAAGATCTCAGGCGGTGCACACTCTCACTGAGAGCTCTCTACTACTACGCTGGCTGTGTGATGTTCAGAAGAGCTCAGAACCGTGAGGATAAAAGTGTAATAAAAGATATAGGTGCTATGCATTCTGCTATGCTTACTCTCCCTCACTATGCAAAGGTAGGAGGTATAAGGTATAAGGTGGACGGGGGGGGGGGGGGGGGGGAGTGAAGTGCTCCATCGACAGCACAGCATACTAACAAGTTCCTGAACGTGAGGCACAAACCGGATGAAATTTATGGTCCAGCCCTCCACGATCATGACTAAGCCCCAGCACCTTAAATCACGTTTGGGAATTGATTGAATTTCTGAGGCGCGTTCGCTCCATCTCGCTTCCGCAGTCAGATTTCTCACTGACCATTGAACAGGCACTTTATAAATGAAGTGCCTGCGCGAGTTTCAGCAACGTCTTATTCCCTCCTCGACTTCTCTTTGCTGCGTCTCTCAAAGCCTCGGCTGTGCCTCAGATCAAAGGGAAGGGTAGTACTGATGATTCACACTGTCTTGTCACTTTGCCTGTGCACTGAATAATTAACATGCTTTAAAAAAGTTGAAGGAGCGAGAAGTGCTTATTTACACCCTACATACAGTAGAGTCTCTCTTTTTATAGCACGCCAAAACTATTAATACAATAAATAAAAGGTGCTACAAATGGTTTTATGAAGGATAAGTTGAATTTACTTAAACAATTTAAAAATTTGAGGAAACCGGTTGCCTTAACAAAGTTAAGTAATGGGTAATAAAAACTTAAGTTAGCGTAACTTAGAACATCAAGTTATTACAACTAAAGGTGATTTATGATTTTTTTTATTTCTGTTATACTGTAAGACCGGAGAAGTTGAGTTTACTTAACTTTTTTAAGTCAGCCTGTTTGCTCAATTTTTTTAAGTAATGAGAAATGAAAACTTGAGTTAGCATAAATTTAAAAAATCAAGTTTTTACAACTAAAGGGGAACTTGATTTATTTGTAAGGTAGCCCAGGGGGAATCACTACAAACTGATGGTGAGTGTTAGTCAGAAACTATTGGACACACCCAGTATGCAAATAGATTGTGACAGAAGCCAATGAAAAAGAAGCTGTTAATGGCATCATTCTAAACTGAGTTATTATAAGTTGGTTCAACTCAAAGATCTCAGTTTGAATAGTACAGTATATGTGCCCACAAATGTTCAACTAACTCAAAATAGTTGAGTAATGTTTAGAAATCTCTAATTTTATGTAAAACAAACTTAAATCATTTGAGTTTAAACAACGTATGGGTTTACAGTGCAGAAGAACCACTTTTGATTGAAGTATAGATGTATAAATGTGAAGAACCTTTGGACAATTGATAAAGATCCTCTGTACAGGTGGTTCTAGTTGTTTTCCAATTGGTTGCTAAGTGTCAATGGGAGTGAATGGGAGGAAGAGGGATTGAAAAGGACAAATACAGTAGATGAGTGTGGGTCAGTATGGATGTGGATTAGGTTTGGGAACCTGCACTGATGACGTATAACGTCACTGCCCAATGAAAAACAAGTATCAACAAAATAGCAACTTTACAGGAAAGAAAAAAAAAACCTTCTAAACTTTTTATTGGAAGTAAATGTAAAAAGAGTTTATTTCAGGTCAGTTTGAATATATTTTTCATTCATCGAGACATTTTGACACAGTGTAAGAAACAGTTTATGTGTTAAAATTATATAGTGATTTAAAAGTTAACAAAAAAATAGAGATATTTGTTTTTCATTGGACAGCAACGATAAGTAGTGTGTTGGGATTGAAGAGGGATTAAATAAAATAAAACAGTTCATTTTTTGGCACCAGTCTTTCAATAAAAAAATAAAACCAAAAATGGTGTGTTTTGGTCAAGCAGCAGTAGATGGGCATGTGTGAAAAAAATGAATGGAATCCTATTGATAAAAAAAGATATAAAATAATTGCAGTGGGTGAACATAAACAGGCCTACAGTCTGTAGTTATAGAATTATATAAGATCAGTGGAGCTAGAGTTAGAAACAAGGTGGTGGTCATAATGTTATGCTTGTTCGGTATATATATCAAATAACAGTGTGCAACTATATTGGTATCTCATATAGAATTTCTTATTATGAGAATTATGAGAATTATTCTTATTATTAGTAGTAGTAGCAGTAGTAACAAATAGTAGTATCATATTTTTCAGACTGTAAGTTCATAACTATCAATAAACATCTATTTTCTGTAATTAAAAAACATTAGTAAAATGTAAAAGTAAAATGAGCGTTGGGTGAGTAAAGCGCTTCCATTTATTTACAGTAATCTTAGATGTCCAGTATTTTCTCTAAGGGTAAGTTTCAAGTTAAGTTTCTCCAGCACTAAGGCTGGGTGCAGCAACATTAGCATTAGCCGCACAGTGCTAGCGGGCCGTAAATGCCACCTGATAGTGCTAGACTGAGGAACCCTGCTCCTTAATATCTGACTAGTGGAATTCATACATAAGGGGCACCCGATTATAAGACACACTGTCGATTTTTGGGGAAAATTAAAGGGATTTTTTTAAGTGCGCCTTCTAGTCTGAAAAAGATGTATTATTTGCATTATTTTTGTTTTGCTTTTTATTTTTATTATTTTGTTAATGAAGCTTTTTGAATGCTGTCTTTTAAACAAATACTTGGAACTGAATTAGGATACCCCTTTTATACATTTTAATTATTAGTATATGTATGCTGATTGGTGGTTTAAAAAGTGGTTTATTTATTGTTGTGTTTGAACTCTGACCTCTTGAAGACATTGTTTTGATTGAATGCAAAGGAAACGTTTCTTGTACTTGGATTCTACTGAGGTCTGTTACAATAGTTACATTAGCATAAATAGCATAATAGCATAAATAATCCAGTGAACAGTGATAGTGAATAATGAACTGGTGTGTCAAATTTTACGTATGTTTCCTTTTTAGTGCATAATTTCAATATTTATATTCCAATTACAATGGCAGACCTCTATTAATAAATAATAGTTCATTGCTTTTTAAGATAATATTGCATTATTATGCTATTATATTATCATTACATCAAAATCATCATAATCGTTATAAGGCACACTGTCGATTTTTTGCGAAAATTAAAGAATTTTAAGTGCGGAAAATACAGTATTTATCTGCTGAATTCATTCAGTAAAATTGCAGCTCATCCCAATTTATTCTGACAGTCTCTTTTGATTATTGATAATAAATAGAGCATTCTAGCAACAAATATCATTTGTCTGATGTCAGATAGTGAGGACGGATGTGACGAGCGCGGCCGATAGCTTCATCGAGGAAGCCGAGCAGCAACTCATGTTTATTAGTTGAGTAATAGAGTGTCAGCTGGCATGACTAATAAATCTATTAAAACATGCTGTGGAAGAGGCTGCGTCGTCTAAATAGCTTAGGTCACGTTGTGCGAGTCAGATGTGCTCAATCAATTAATTTCCATGTATATATGATGATCTGAGAGTGTCACTCATCTGTGCATTTCCACTCCAATTTGCCAAAAATGAAGATGTACGTGTGATGAAGGCTGCTTTACGCAGGGAGCGTTCTCTGCAGGGGAGTGTTCATCCAGTATGTGTTGAACACTAAACATATGAATTTGAGAACTTAGTTAAAATAGGTTACATTTAGCCAGTATGTACTAAAAATATATATCAGATATATGAGTTTATTGATTTTGGGAGAATATAGATGTACTACCATGTATCCAATATGTATTGAAAAGCAAATATGTAAGTTTTTTTTTATGTTGGGAGCTGGATTAGAAGATATAAGGACATATATGTTATATATTGGATACCTTAAAGTCAGTGTTTGTTTGTTTTTTCATAATTTAAAAATGTTCTTCATTGTAGATTAATAATAAAGTCATCCAAACTATGCAGAAAAAAACATATATATAATTATTAAGTTAAACGTGTTAAACAGACCAGAATATATATTAATTTTAGATTTTAGATTCTTCAAAGTAGCACCTTAGAGGACAACTTAACTTGGCTGTATTTTCTCAGACAGCTTTATGAGATTAGAGCCTCCTCTAATTCAGGCTCTCAGTTAACAACTGTGCTGAACTCGTCAAGAGTTAATGACTTGAATTTCTTGCACAGGATAAGTTCATCAGAGTTACCAGCCTTAGAAACCACAAGTTGACAGCTCCCCAGGTAATAGATCACCATCAGATGTAATGCCACAACACAAGGAGGGTGAAGACTAGCACATGCCTCCTCTGATACATGTGAAGTCAGACTCCGCCTCTTTTTGAACTGCTGCTGACGAGGAAACGGTTCTGAGACATCAGCTCACAGATGCCCTGTGCTGATCGACATCACCTTAGGGAAAGAACACCATCTACAGTATCCACCCAGAGAGAGTAAGGCCAATTGTGCTCTCTCAGGGCTCCAGCTGCTGATGGCAAGCTGCATGACTGGGATTCGAACCAGCACCTGTGCCCTCTTTATTTACATTTACTTCTGACTTTTGGTACTGTATGTGTCATATATTGCATTTTTTTTCATGTGTGTAGTTGGCAAGCAGTTTTCTTAAATTTAAATTCCAATTTAAAGGAATTCTAACAGTATTTATTTGAAAGTATATTTATTTTTTGCTTCTGGAAGCTAGTTTTACAGAAATCACCACACATGCTTTGGCGCTCTCCACTGAACCGTGGTTCATAAGGTTCAGAATGGAGCCTCCAGGCTTTAGAGTGACTTCTTGGCTCTTTCTGGTCGAGCTGCTCTCTAAAACATGCCCTCTCCTTCTCCTCTATAGCCTCCATCTCCACAGCTTCCCTCTTCAGCAAATAGTCCGTGGCAGGCAGAGCACTGCCGCTGCTCCATGGCAACACAGTGGGAACGGGCTTAGGTTGCAAATTCGGAGCGGATTTCCATTAGCGTACAGTAAAGAAGAGGAAATCCTGTTTAGCTCAGCCTGTAGTCAGAGGCACTTGGATGGTCTTAGTGACAAGAACTGGCCTTTTGTCTGTGGAGGTAATGCAGGGGGTTTGTGTATGTGTGTGTATGTGTGTGTACTCGCCATGTAGTGAACAAATTGGCACGTATCTGCAGACGTAATACAGTGTGTGTGTGTTTGTGTTTGTATTCGTATTGGTGTGAGGTTGTGTAGTTAAATAGAATCTGCGCGTTAGTGAACTGCCCCAGCTGTGCAGTTCAAAGAGACTTCACCAGCCAAAGTCCTTAAAGTGGCTCCTACTGCGTGGTCCACTTCATTATTGATTCCTGTCTGACTGCCTTGCAGAATACCCCCCCAGAGCTCCATAGAGAACCACTAAAATACTGGCCCACTTACACACACACTCCTGTACGGCTCCAGAGCTGTGTACTAACACTCGCATAACAAATTCACCTCGTTTCTCCTCGCTCTAGAGTTTTGAAGTTCGAGAGGTCTTCCTTACGCTTAGAAAAGCAATGCATTGCTTGATTCAAATGTGTACACTTCCCCATGAATAAAATATATGACATTAGCACAATAATATGTGTGTGTTTTAACGTTTACTCAGTCTTTGCTGTGGCAGAATTTAAGCTTCGGATGTTTTATTCATATGGAAACATGTAGGACTCAGGCCCGTTGCAACAGGTCAGGCAAACTAAGCAATTGCATGGGGCCCTGAGCTGGCCTAGGGCCCCCAGACAATGACTGGTTATTAATTGAATGCGACTACAAACTGTGTGAGAGTCCGTTTATATTCTCAAATGGTCAATGCAGGAAATTAAAACCACACTGTTATCAGAATCCTCCTCAAGAGGGGCCCCTCCCACTAGTTACTAACAGTAGAATACAACCAAACTGGAACATGTTCAGCAGTATCCATGTACTCCAGCTTTAACATCACTGTCTTCAACACTAGAACGGATAAAGCTACTGACTAACTGACATAGGTTTCACTTTCAAATCATGGGTGATGGTATGGGTTGGGGTCCATTTAGCTTGGGGCCCACAAATGCCTTGAAACGGCCCTGGTAGGACTGGAAGATAAATTTTATTTTATCATTATGATAATACAAGTTTTCATGATAAACGTAGCAAAAGTGTTGTGATAACATTGTAAATAAAGGCAACAGACTGGGTTAACATGATATAATATAATGGGTGTAGAGATATGGAAGTGGTCATAATGTTTTGCTTGATTTGAATCAAGCAAATTTAAAGCATTGCTGTTTTTTTATTATTATTTATTCACTCACTCCTTTTCTTTTGTCCTTCTCCCCCTCTTTCTCTTCTCCCCTCAGAGTCTAGACGGTAACGTGGTGGTGCGCAGTGATGCACGTGTCTCCTCCCTCACCCTGAAGTACGTGCAGTTCACCGATGCCGGCCAGTACCTCTGCACCGCCCGCAACTCCATCGGCGAGGACATCCAGGGCATGTACCTGGAAGTGCGCTGTAAGTCACCTCATTCCTTTCCTTTTAAAGGTGTCCTTCTGCTAAAATCCACTTTTTCTTGTTCTTTGTGAAATACAATAGGTCTCTCTCGCAGAGGTGACTAGTCCAGGTCCAGAAAGTAAAAATCCACCCCGGGGTTTTGTTACAACTGCCTGGGGGACTCTGCTACACCTTGGTTGATTTTTACTTCCTGGACCTGGACTACCCACCTCTGTGTGTAAGTAACTATAGGTTAACATAGGATCTCCAGTGGATTTGGCATTTTACAGAGACTCTAAGACTAGGTCAGTGGCTGAACTGCACTTAGCAGAGCATTATTACACATGTTGTAAAGTAACATGTGACATTGCAAAGACTGTTATTATTTTAAAACGTTTCTAACTGTTGTTCATATCTCTGCATCCTGGTGTCGCAGTGCTGTTAGCCAATCAGAGGCGATATGTTTGCATGTATGAATATTTATGAGCAAGAGCCGAAATCCTGTCGTTTCTCACTTTTTTTTCACAAAAAACAGCTCACATGGCATTCATTCATACTAGAGACCACAACTAGACATTTAAAAATGAATGAAAAAACAATGGAATCAGACCTTTAAAATCAAAGGCTTTAAAAATATCTAATTTACCTCAAATGTTAGTCGATTATCCAAGATACAGCTTTGAGGCTTACGTAGTAGAAAATTAGCACCATCCTGTACCCCCCCCCCCCCCCATCAATTAGCACCATGCTAGTGTGAATAGTGAAGTGTTATATGTAAAAAAGGACAGCATATGGACATAATCTAGAATATAAAGTAGCTGCTACTACTGTTGTCAGTTATGACAACATCTATGAGTGTAATTTTCTGTATTTTTATAGGTAACAGTTTGTCATGCTCATTGTAAGAAAGTTCGGAATACAGCAGAATACAGCAGGCACACTGTTGCTAGGTGGACTTTAAAGAGGAATTAAATAAAGGGCTGCCTTGCAAATATGGAGAGTTGTTGTTCTGCTCTATCGTGCCAAAAAAGTCAACCCAAAAAAATGGCACCAACCATCATTGCTTCAAAGTTCAATGCTAAGGAGCTTTAATACTCTTCTTGTCCATGTCTGGCATTAAGCATAGTGCCAGTAGGCTAAGCTAACTAAACAAAACTGTAATTCTTAAAAAAACATTTTCTTCTAAAGTCAAATGAGTGCTGGATGTTAATCTACACAGATTTATTTCCTGAAAACCAAAACATTTATTTGGGCGAGTAAATTGCTTCTGTTTTCATTTAGAGTAACTTGGATTTCCACATTTCCACTAAGGCTGGGTGCAGCAGCATTAGCATTTTGCAGCAAACTGCTAGCGTCCCGTAAACACTCAGGCTGCAGGCAGATAATACTTACCTATGAACGTAGCGTAAAAGCTATCGCTTAGCGTGGTTAGCGGCTAATGCTAATACAGCTCAAGTGGACATAATACATCATAACGCACCTCGGATTATAATGCACACTGATGTTCTTTTGATAAATTAAAGGATTTAAAAAATATGGTATTCTGTTGGCAATATCTAATAGTATCCAAAATCCAGTATATTTAAATTAACGGTTGACCACTACTAAAGGTAGCGGCTTTATATGATTGATTTGTCCAAAGGTTTTAGTGTTTATGGGAGTTTAAAGCACGTTAAAGCATGTTTCAATAAAAAATATCAATATTTGATGCCAATTGTTGCAACAATACATTCAAAATCAAATGATATATTGATATATTTCCCCACCGTTCTTGAATAGCTGGTGAATCACTACTAGACTGTAATGTGCATTGTTTAGAGTACAGAAAAAAAAATCCAAAGCCTTGCTAAATCTTCTACTTTTCTTTTTTTGTTCCTAAGCACGCCATAGTTAACAGAATTCAGCATAAAAGCAGGTGTTGAGTGTGGAAGAAAATACCCTTACGCATTACAGATATGAGCCCGCGCATAACTGACTCTAGACGGCAGTGAAAACTCATTTGTGATGTGCTAAAGCCAACGTTTTTCCATTTATCAGATTACATTTTCTACAGCATGTAGGCAACATTACCATCTGAAAGATTCGGCGGAAAGTTCGAATGAAATCAGTTTTAATCTTATTTCGCACCGTCGTACAGGTTCCCAGAAACGGAGGGGAGAAAAGAAAGAGCCTGATGTGAAATGAAAGACTAATTGGATTAATTTCCCTTGCCTGAAAAACAAGTAATTTGCTCCAGTTCTGAGATAGCATCACAATGCACGATTGATAAATACTGCGCGTGACTGCAGTTCGCAGCACTCCGGCTTGTTTGTAATCAGGTTCCTGGTTGAGTGCGTGGAGTGTTTCGCCGTAATTAGAGATAAGAGAAAGGTGCTTTGTCTGGAAAAGATGAACCCAAATGGGTTCAAGCCTTCAACCAGTGACTGATCGGCTGTGTGGTCGAAAGCTGCTGGACTGAGGCCAAAACACAGCTACTGCTGCCGAGGGCTACAGTATCGCAAACACGACCGAAACAATGTCTGACATTTAAAACTCTGTTCCTGTTCTGAACCCTGATTCTTCTGAGCATTTGTTAATGATCTAAACTGGATTGTTACATTCCTAACGGGAAATCAACCAATTTGTAATTCAAGGGCCAATAGCATTACCAGAAATGAGCACTGTATTTTGTCCAAAACCAATATTTTATCAATATTTATTTCCTGAATTTCCTGAATATATATATATATATATATATATATATATATATATATATATATATATATATAGAGAGAGAGAGAGAGAGAGAGAGAGAGAGAGATTTATAATGCTTTAAAGCTTTACTTTACACACTTAAAAAACACTTATTTTTACTAGTACAAAATAAGTACAGATTTGTACTGAAAGGGCACAAAGCTTGTTACTGGGGCTGTACTTTTTATTAAGGTATAATAGAGTACCTTCCAGTGAAAGTCTTTTTATGTACCCATGTTTTTTTTTTGTATCAGTAAAAGATTATAAAGATTATAAACATTATCATCAACTGAATATGTGTCAAAAACAAGATGATCCAAAATTTTCTGGCTTTCAAATGAAAAATGTATATTTAAAATATATATTGTTTATTAGTACAGGGATACAGAATACTGAATGTACCTTTTGGCTGGTTAAAAGGTACAAATCTTTACTTCCTGCTCTTAGAAAAGACTTTGTACTTCAGAATCTGACCCTGTAAAGACATATATTATACCTTTGAAGGTACAGTTATGAAAAATGTACGTGGAGTATAAGACGTTACTTATTTCGTACCTCTGTTTTTAGTGTGTATATAGCACTTTCATTTTTAAGCCTTTAAAAATGTAACTAAGCTTAAAAAATCCTTCCTTATAAATAATAAACATTTAAAATGGGAATATGGAATTATATATTTTTTAAAAAAGTCTACTAGACATTTGAATAATTATTTTAAATTCAGGCATCTTTCACAAATCATGTCATGGCTAGGCACATGATGGGCAATACACAAAGTAGTCAAAAGGCTCAATACCAGTAAACAGGACTTCGAGTGGTCCAGCGGTCTAAAGAGCTGCCACGATGATCAGGAGGTCACCAGTTCAAATCCTGTTCATGCATCTTGCTGCCGGAGCCCTGAGAGAGCACATTTGGTGGGTATAGTAGATGGCGCTCTTTCTCCTCATCACTCCAAAGGGTGATGTCGATCAGCATGAGGTGTCTGTGAGCTGATGTATCGAAACAGAGTCGCTGCACTTTCCTCAGATCATTAGCACTGTGATGTTACTTGGTGAGTTCAAAAAGAGGCGGTGGCTGACTTCACATGTGTCGGAGGAGGCATGTGCTAGTCTTTATCCTCCTAATGTTGGGGCATCACTAGTGATAGGGGGAGTCCTAATGAGTTGGTTGGGTAAATGGCCATGTAAATTGAAGAGAAAATTGGAAAAAAAAATGAAATAAAGTAATAAAAAATAAAATAGTGCACATCAGCAAGAGAGAGAGAACATACCATACAGACAAGGAGGTTTTAGAGGGCAGGCAAGAATCTTTGTCGAGAAACACAACAAGGTCATACATGAAAGAAAATCACAGGCAAGTAAAAATAATTGCATTGTAGAGTTGATAAACCGACAACACTCAGCAACGAATGAAGTGTAGTGAGGGGTTTATATAGGCCAGTTAGCAGGTGTTTAGTATTCAGGTGATTTGCCGTGTGCAGTGTCATGCAATCATGAGAGTCAGTGTGTGGTGCATCCTGGGTATCGTAGTCCGAAGAACAATGTATCGGGATCAGTTTGCATTGTGAGATGCCCTGTGCTTACAATAAAATACAACATACTGAAGCTGAGTGTATTCTCAGTCCCTTGTTTTGTCACAGTGTATATAATATACTGTATATATAATTAACATAGTTTTTTTCTGACAGAATGCATGTCAGTACATTTCAGCCGTCAGCCGCCGTTGCCGTAGCATTTATCCAGCCGTACCCCGCCTCAGAACACCAGCCGCATATTTTCATACATCAGCGTACAGTGAGTGTCCGCGCTGTCGTAAAGCCGTCACTTGGAGAGCGTGATTGTTCTTGCTGCCGCTGTGATGATAAGGTTATTTTTTCCTCCTAAAGAGTGATATTTTGGTTGGTGCCGGCGCTATCTGCACGCCGGTGTTGCAGCCTGTGGTCCTGAGAGGAGCTCGCAGATGGTGATAAGATTGGACGGGGAATGTGCCTTATCACTGCTGCACCATGGGAGATGTGCTGACTCTACTGTGTCTATCAATCTAGCGGTGGAGAGTTCAATTACCCAGGGGGCGCAACAGGGCGGCAACGGAGCCCCTGTGGACCCCTCCCATACGAGCCCCCCGCGCCCCGTATGCCCAGTCCTGCAGCTGAGAAAATTACAAGAGACAACAGCCTATCGATTGGTAGTTCCGGATGTCAGAGACAGTAACAGTCGGAACAACAGCTCCAGGACTTTAGCAGTGTTTAGACTTTATATCTGCTATTAAGGGTAAGAATCACTAAAGCCCCCCTAGAATGATATTAACACAGACCGTTAGCCAGCACGTTATTTTGTTGGGCAACCACTTAGCAACACCTTATCAACCACTTAGGAATACCTTATAAACTCAGATTATCATATGTATATATATATATATATATATATATATATATATATATATATATATATATATATATAGTACCAAGCACCTACAGCAACCAGTTAGCAACACCTTATCAACCACTTAGGAATACCTTATAAAATCAGATTATCTTATATATATATATATATATATATATATATATATATATATATATAGTACCAAGCACCAAATGCAACCAGTTAGCAACACCTTATCAACCACTTAGGAATACCTTATTAACTCAAATTATATCTTATATATATAGTACTAAACACCTAAAGCTACCACTTAGCAACACCTTATCAACCACTTAGGAATACCTTATTAACTCAGATTATCTTATATATATAAATAAATTACCGTAGCAACCACCTAACAACACCACCGCAACTACCTGGAATATGATAGCAACACCTTAGCAACCATTAGATAAACAGCATTGCAATCAATTAGGAATGAATACCATTGACACACCATGACATCATGCCTAACCAATTACTTTTTAGATGATGAGTATATGTTTAAAGTAGACTAACAGCATTAAAAAGAAGAATTTGTCCTTATAGGTATAACAAATGCTTTAATTAAAATATTCTGCAGTGGCAAATAAATGTAAGATTAAGAGCTCTGCCCTGTTGGAGTCTCACTATATTATAGTGGTGTTTCTGATTCCTGTCAAAATGCAAGCGGTAGCACTCTGTGACTCCAAGCGCTGTTCAATTTGCCATAATGCATCACTCAGCATTTCACCATTACTGTGTTAAATTAAGCCTATAACAACAAAAAGCTTGGCATTTGCACATGAATCCTATTTAACCTAAATACTGCATAAATATATGCAGATAAATACCAAATGTGATCTCAGCTAACATCATTAAACAATACGTGCAAAAGAACAATATACAGAAAAATGTATTTGAATACCTCTGTATTGATTAATGAATATTATATAAGACAAATTGGTACTTTTGGCAGTGTGGGCAGTGTGCCAAGTCCTGCTGGAAAATGAAATATAACTCAGTTCAAAACTGACTTTGGTCTTGATAATAAAACACAGTGGATCAACACCAGCAGATGACATGATTCTCCAAACCATCACTGATTGGTGGAAACTTCACACTAGACCTCAAGCAGTTTGGACTGTGTGCCTCTCCACTCTTCCTCCAGACTCTGCTCCCTTGATTTACAAATGAAATGTAAAATTTACTGATGATCAGTGATGGTTTGGAGAGACATGTCATCTGCTGGTGTTGATCCACTGTGTTTTATTATCAAGTCTAAAGTCAGTGCAGTTTTGTTTTCCTGAAAATCTTACAGCACTTCATGCTTCCCTCTGCTACTGACAACTTTTATGGAGATGTGGATTTCATTTACCAGCAGGACTTGGCACACTGCCCACACTGCCAAGAGTACCAGTTGGTCTTAATTCTAATTTTCTGAGACACTGATTTTTGGGTTTTCATTGACTATAAGCCATAATCATTAACAATAAAAAAATAAATAAACACTTAAAATAGATCACTCTGTGTGTAATACATCTATATAATATTTTATGAGTTTTACATTGTAAACTGAATTACTCAAATGAAGTAACGTTTCAATGATATTCCATTTAGTTTTTTATGAAAGTTTTGGGTTAATTGCAGTTCTTTGGTTAAAACAATAGCTCATACTTTCCTCATACCTATATAACAATGATAATAGCTCTAAAAAAATCATCAAAGTATCATCCTTGTCAAAAAAGCAAAAGTTTTGCCTAAATCATGATTTAGCAGGTTTTCTTTTCCAAACAATTGTTAAAAGCAAAAGCACACAGTGGAAATCTCTTGCCCCAGAGGTGCTTTCAACAGCAGGAAGGATTGAGTGCTAATGAGTGTCGCGACATCTCTGCTAGAATCTAAAGTGTGTTGGGTATGGCATTATTCCCAAAGCAGCACTATTTCTGTTTCTACAGTTTTAGAGCTTTTACAATAAAACAAGATAAGATCTCAATAGAGTTCTATTCAGCATGTTTAAAAGAACCTTACTGCAATAGATAAAGAAAGCAAGCATATGTATTCAAAAGGCAAAACAATACTCACTATATAATGTTTTTTGCTAATTAATAATTGACACTAGTTTAATTACAAGTTTATTAATCATTGCACCTTTTTTATTATTATGTCTCAACTCTCAATTATTATTGACAATATTCATAAGCAATACAATTATTTAATAATTAATTTAATAATGTCTAAACTAGTGTCAATTAATATAGTTAGTGAGACATTTACTTAATCATATATTGACATTTATTATTGTTGTATTGTATAGTAGTTATTTGTAAAGTGTTACTATTTGGTTGGTGTGAGAACATTTAAAGTGTTAAAAAATGAAAAAGCTTATAAAAAACGATGTCCTTAGTCTGTGAACACCTTAATAACACATTATAACATACTATTAAAAAAACATGTATAAAGCATACAAATATGGATATACATTTATATATTTATAAAATACATACAACTCTATAAGTTTATTGTATATTATGATCTGTGTTCATAATGCATCATAAGCTGTGTTTATTATAGGTTATATGTCTGGGACATAAAGTCAAATATCTATCAATAATACCCATATAATATTCCTATAATGAAACTGTGCGTCATATATCTTTGTGAATACAAAGACACCATATAATACATTATAAAGGATCTTATTATATTCTTATTATTATTTTTATTCTTATTATTCTAATAAACATAATAATACTTAATGAGTGGTTAAAAGTAATTATATAGCATGACTATAGCATGAGTGTGAGTTTGTGGTTTTATATGTTATAATGCACTATGCAGGCTGGAACTGAGTTTGATTCGTAATGCATTATAAACATGGCTATTGATGCATTATAATGTGTTATTAGTATGTTTACTAGTATGTTCACAGCAGATTATAAATACAACCTAGTTATAATATATATAATAAAAAAATATAAAAAATATAACCTAGATAGTGTCACAAAAGCTTATTTAGCATTTATTCCATTCCATTCCCTTTAACATGGTCTAGAATGTAGGTCACTGCATGTGTCTGGCTTGTATATTATGTTTCTCAATCAATAAATGGTTCTTTATTCACAATTCCAGATGCTCCAAAGATCCAGGGTGCAGTGACGGTGTACACGTGGGAGGGGAACGCTGCTAACATCTCCTGTGAGGTTCTGGCTCACCCCGGTGCCGCCGTGCAGTGGTTCCGTGACGGCCAGCAGCTGCCCGGCGTGAACACCACCAACATCAAAATCTACAACACTCCCACTGTCAGCTACCTGGAGGTACATCCAGCAGCTCTTCACTGCCTCTACACACACTGAACTCAAAATAAGAGCTCAAAATAAGAGAACACTTCAGTTTCTGAATCAGTTTCTCTGATTTTGCTATTTATAGGTTTATGTTTGAGTAAAATGAACATTGTTGTTTTATTCTATAAACTACAGACAACATTGTAGTTTGTCATTGTCATTTAGAGCATTTATTTGCAGGAAATGAGAAATGGCTGAAATAACAAAAAAGATGCAGAGCTTTGGCATGTTCTCCATCAGTCTTACACACTGCTTTTGGATAACTTTATGCTGCTTTGCTCCTGGTGCAAAAATTCAAGCAGTTCAGTTTGGTTTGATGGCTTGTGATCATCCATCTTCCTCTTGATTATATTCCAGCGGTTTTTATTTGGTAAAATCAAAGTTTTATTTTTTAAAACTTTTATTTTTTTTCCAGAGCTGTATATATAAATATATATATATATATATATATATATATATATATATATATATATATATATATATATATATATATATATATATATATACACCTCTTTAACAAATATCAGATCTGAGCCACTTAAATCAGAACACAAACATCTAATGTGAGTGTTGTACAAAATTGCATAATAATATTTATTAAAGCCTCTGAAAATAATATGCTTATGCTTATATGGAGACACTGCCCATACTATTTAGTGATCATGTGACAACATTAATTAACACAATTAATTTAAAACATGATTAATGGAATCCGAGTCGAAAGTTTCTACAGCCAGTCTAGACAGAAACATGGGCCAGGAAAAAAAAACAAAGTGAATTTACTAAGTATAGGAAACAAAACTATTGTTTTTGAGACTAATTGGTTTCTTCGGATCCCAAATGACAAGGATCCTTTATAAAATGAAAAACTATTTCCCTAAATGAGGACATTGTCTTCTGCAAAAAGACTTTCTGCACAAAGTTCATATTTTATACGTTAGGTCCTACTAATCCCAAATAGCTGGGAGAAATAAAAAATTAAGTCTCAGAAGGTAAAAATATAGGCTTACCAAGGATGTTGAGGTTAATCTGGAAAGTTTAACGCAATTTCTTTTGGCAAATTTTAAAGAACTTGGTGACACATTAGTGAAATAAACATGTGTTGCTTACTGTTAAGTTTAAAATATAGTAAGCACTCTCTTCTTTTCTCTCTCTCTCTTTCACTCATTGTTGAATGTGGAATATGGAGCTACATTAGCATTTATTTTCTCCATTAAAGCTCTCCATTAAACTCTGAAGTAATTTAGCACATTAAACAAAAATTCTAGTTTAGTATAAAAGTTGTTATATAAATAAAACTGTTATATAAATATTATAGTAACATAAAAAAGGCTCTAGCCTGCCAATTTCTTTTTGTCTCGCTCCCAAAAATACTTAAAAAGTGTGATGATTCACTCTGTTGTGATTCAAAAATCTGAATCTTTTTTTTATTGATACACACCGCTGAGTACCTTTAAGAACTCCACAAAAAGCAATCAACATGCATGGAGAGTGAACGATACAGCAACCTAAAGTCAGTTTTATGACCCTGATATATCTCAGCTGATTGGTAGAGATCACAAAATCAGGTTGAATTCTATTCAACAGCTTCTTTAATAAGACACAGTGACTCAAATGTCCTCCACCAGATGTTTGAGTATAAGTTAAAGGGTTTTAGAGGGTTAATATGAGCTGTTATCTGTCTACCTCCATCAGTCACAGCGTAAGTCATTGGAAGGCGTGTTGTATTGCTGACTGCTGAATTCGTATAGGGTTATATCATTACTGAACGTAACGAACGATGATTGCTGGTGCTTTGCTGGAAGTTCGCAGAACCCTAAATTGTCCATTTCCATATAAAATAGAGCTGGCATATGCATCTGTCAAAACCTCTATTAGCCCAGGAGCTCAGGCAGTCGGAGTGTAATAACCGTTTTTTATTGTAGTGCACTCTATCAACTTAATGATACCACTGAATAATACATGTAATTTTGTTTCCTCAATTGCATGATTTCCTCATTGTTTTGTTTTCCTCATAGACGACCTATTACATTAATTACACTAATTAAAGCACTTTCGCAATAATGACGCATTGTGCGCATTGTTGAGGCTGCTTAAAAAGCGTTGTCATCGGCCTCTCGCGGGGCACCGATCCCGAAGTAATCAGCCTCTCACAAAAAACAAAAACGCAGACCAAAAATAAAATAAAGAACCGCGCCGTCGCCCCGTGTTCTTTCCGAGGGCCGTGTGGAAACTGTGCGTGTGGATGATGGTGATACAGCAGGGCAGGCTGGAGAGACACTGTGTGAACCAGCAGGATGTTGTCGGGTTTTCAGGCCAGTTTGTGGAGCTCACAGTGTTCTCTCTGACACGGCCCCACTACCGGTGGCACACTTTCCCAGGCTGCTCGAGCTAATGGTGCCACTGCTCTCCCGCTCTTTCTCTCTCTCTCTCTCTCTCTCTCTCTCTTTCTCTCTCTCTGTCTCACACACACTCAGTCTGTCTCTCACTTACTTTTTCTCTAATTCTCTCTCTCTCTCTCTCTCTCTCTTTTTCTATGTCTCTCACTCTATTACACATTTTATGTGTCACTTTCTTACTCTTTCTCTCTCTCTCTCTCTCTCTCTCTCTCACATACACACAGTCCGTCTCTTACTCACTCACTCTCTCTCTTTTACACACACACACACACTGTCTCTCACTCACTTTTTCTCTAATTCTCCCTCTCTTTCTATCTCTCTCTCTCTCTTTCTATCTCTCTCACACACACAAATTCTCTCTTTCTCTCTCTCATTCTTTCTCTCACACTCTCTTGTTCTCTCTCGCTCTCTCTTTCTGCCTCTCTCTCTATCACACACATTATATGTGTCACTTTCTTACTTTTTCTCTCTTTCTGTGTCGCTCCCTCTTTCTGTCTCTCACACACTCTTGTTCTCTTTCTCTCTTTTTCACATACACACAGTCTGTTTCTTACTCACTCTCTCTCTCTTTCACACACACACTCTGTCTCTCACATACTTTTTCTCTAATTCTCTCTTTCTATATCTCTCTCTCTTTCTACCTCTCTCTCATGCACACATTCTGTCTCTCTTTCTCTCTCTCTTTCACACACACACACACACACACACATGCTCTCTCACTCACTCTCTCTCTCTCTCTCTCTTATTCTGTGTGCGTCTCTTTATCTCACACACTCTCTTACACACACACATTCTGTCTCTCACTCACTCTTTCTTTTTCTCTAATTCTCTCTCTCTCTTTCTATCTCTCACAAATTCTCTCTTACTCACTTTTTCTCTCTCACTTTTTTCTCACTCTCTCTGTCTCATTCTGTGTGTCTTTTTATCACACACTGTTTCTTACTCTCACTCTTTATCTTTCTGTCCCACTCTCTTCCTCTTTCTCTTTCTCTCTCTCACATTCTCTTGTTCTCTGTCTTTCTGTCTCGCTCTCTCTCTCTCACGCTCGATCTTTCTTTCTCTTCCTGTCCTACTGTCTCTCTCTCTCTCTCTCTCTCTCTCTCTCTCTCTCTCTGTGTCACTCAATAATTATCGAGCAAGATGACTGCCAGGGGTGAGGAATAAAAGGCCAGTGCTATTGCCATGGCAATGAGCTTCCCAGAAGCCAGTCGACCGAAAAGTGAAATGTCTGTATCATGCTAGGTCAGAGCACACAAGGGCGTGATGTAACCCCGCCCCCTTTTTTTCCGTTTCTATTTATTTATTTATTTTTATTTTTTATTTTCCCATTTTTTTTTTTTTTTTTCAGGTCACTCCAGAATCCCAGGGTGACTTTGGCAGCTACAACTGCACGGCCACCAACGTGATCGGCACAGAGTCCAAGGAGTTCCTGTTGATCCAAGCAGGTTAGTAATCCAAAAATTTACCAGCAAACATCAAGCAGTTTTTGACAGTCTAACGTTACAATAATGAAGTTCTGCAGCATCATTTCTGAATTCACATACAGTACAGGTCAAAAGTTTGGACACGCCTTCTCTTTTTCAATGCATTTTCTTTATTTTCATGACTATTTACATTGTAGATTCTCACTGAAGTGTCAAAACTATGAATGAACACATGTGGAGTTTTATATACTTACTAAAAAAGGTAAAATAACCAAAAAAAAGCATATTCTAGTTTCTTCAGAATAGCCACCCTTTGCTCTGATTACTGCTTTGCACACTCTTGGCATCATTCTCTCAATGAGCTTCAAGAGGCGGTCACCTAAAATGTTTGGTTTTCCAACAGTCTTGAAGGAAGGAGTTCCCAGAGGTGTTTATTAGCACTTGTTGCCCCTTTGCCTTCTTCACTCTGTGGTCCAGCTCACCCCAAACCTCAAATCTGGATTGGGTTCAGGTCCGGTGACTGTGGAGGTTCAGCTCATTTTTTGTTAAGTACATAAAACTCCACATGTGTTCATTCATAGTTTTGATGCCTTCAGTGAGAATCTACAATGTAAATTGTCATGTACTGTACTGTAGCCTGTACTGTAGGTGCACTATTCCAACAGGACAATGCTTGCCCACATACTGCTGTTGTCTTTAATGTGTTGTATGCTATTGAACATTATATCCACACTTCACCCCATACGGCAAAATCTGCAGGATGTTGCGTTATAGTGTACATGCATTACGCAATACATCTGTTTGTGTAGCTTAATAAATACTGTTGTCTGTTCCTATGGGATAGCACTACAATTTTAGACTCTCTTCTATTCAGTGAAGATGAGGGTATATATCCTCAGAGTCAAAGAGAGAGAGAGAGTTAAGTATATATATATATATATATATATATATATATATATATATATATATATATATATATATATATCCAATGATGAAAATAAAATCTGTATTTCATACACTTCACTGCCGGAGGGCTGTGCAAGCCAGTGCAGTGCAGAGCAGAGCAAAGCAGAGCAGAGCAGTCGGAAATTTGGTTATGACGTAAAGCTGGAAGGTAAACCTCTCATTAGGTTTGCATACAGTGTATTTTTTTTTACAGTAAGTGGCTTAATGTCGTAAAAAGCAGCTCTAAATCCTACCAGTGCTAATTTCCAAACCACCAGGCATCAGGGAAGGTAAATTATCCTCAAACAGAGGTGTTTTAGCCTCCGGATTAGAGTCTGTTCCTGTAGTTTTTTGGGTTGAGGCTCTGGGGTAATAAACGCAGCAGGGATGTAATTTCCAGGCTGCAGAGCAGACAGTTCCAAATGCCGCCAGCCTCTCTCTGATATTTTTGGTGCTCTATAAAGTGGGGCAGTGCGCTGGTGTGGGTGGCTCGGAGATGATTATTTAGGCTCTGTGCAGCGGACAGTGTAGGAGTGACGCCCTTCTTCATCTTCAGAGGCTTTTAAGCCTCCGTACAGCCGAGCATGCCTATTTGCACAATCAGCACTTGAGAGGGAAAAATCTGAGCTTTTTTGTTATCCGGCAAAGTTTCTAAAAAAAAGCAAGTTGGGTTGGAGAAAATGTGGCTTCTCTGCTGGAATTGGTCGTCCTTTAGGAGTCGCACAGTAAACCATGGCTTGTTATGAGTCAGCAATTTGCTTTTCTTCAAGTTTACTTGGTATCTTTGTCTGTCATGGCGACAAAGGGCCACATTTGAACTTCTCCTTTTTTTTCAGACGTTCTGCCTCAGAATACAGAAAAACTTCACAGCTTTTCATATCTAGGAATGGCAGTGATGTTAAAGGGAGGCCCGCTGTGCGTGAGTGTGTGTGTGTGTGCTGTATAGTTTTGCAGCTGTCAGCAGCGCTGTTCGGGGTTCTGTGTGTATCAGGAAGCGTTTTGAAGTATTGTCCTCTGTATATATGTGTGTGCGTGTTTATATGTGTGTGTTTGTGTTTGTTTTATGCAGAGGTGCCATCGGCTCCCTCTATCGAGCGGGTCACACCGTACCCCAGCACGGCTCAGGTGGAGTTCGACGAGCCGGACTCCAGTGGAGGAGTGCCCATTCTCAAGTACAAGGCTGAATGGAGGGTGGAGGGCCAGGACTGGGTTACCAAGGAGTACGATGTGGAAGATGGTGAGCGCCCAACACACAAACTGTACACACCTTTAAAACCACCAGTGTCTTAAACAGCTCTGATCTTTTAAATGAGCTCAACAAGTCCTCTGAAGGTGTCCTGTGTCATCTGGCTCCAAGACATGACCAGAAGATATTTTGTTAAATGTACTGATGCATCTAAAAAAAAGTTGAATATCATTGAGAAGTTACATTATTTCAGTAATTCAGTTTAAAACGTGTCTCAGAAATTAGAATATTATATAAGACCAGTTTATACTTTTGGCAGTGTGGGCTGTGTGCCAAATCCTGCTGGAAAATGAAATCCCCTTCTCCATAAAAGTTGTCAGCAGAGGTGCTGTAAGATTTTTTTCCGGAAAAAAACTCCACTGACTTTGGGCTTGATAACACAGTGGATCAACACCAGCAGATGACATGTCTCTCCATAAAACCATCACTGGTCATCAGTAAATTTTACATTTCATTTGTAAATTAAGGGAGCAGAGTCTGGAGGAAGAGTGGAGAAACACACAGTCCAAACTGTTTGAGGTCTAGTGTGAAGTTTTCACCAATCAGTGATGGTTTGGAGAGACATGTCATCTGCTGATGTTGATCCACTGTGTTTTATTATCAAGTCTAAAGTCAGTGCAGTTTTGTTTTTTTCACAAAATCTTACAGCACTTGCCTGTTCATGTTTATTAGCTACAGAGGGTCCTAATCTACTGGCAGTACTTCCTTACAAGAACTATACAAGCTTGTAACACTCAGTTTAAGCGATAGTTGCAAATGTAACTAGCTGAATGCATTCATTCAAACACACACATACCACATACACACATAGCATTCTGGAAAGGATGAAGATTTCTATGGATTTTTCCAGACACATTTTCTTAGCAAAGTGCTCCATTTACAATGTAATCA
Organism: Astyanax mexicanus; assembly: GCF_023375975.1. Classification (NCBI taxonomy): domain Eukaryota; kingdom Metazoa; phylum Chordata; class Actinopteri; order Characiformes; family Acestrorhamphidae; genus Astyanax; species Astyanax mexicanus. The sequence continues at coordinate 7,627,943 of NC_064424.1, read as the reverse complement.
TTCTATGTTCCTGCTTTGAATTCCTGCGCTTATTGTCTGTGACCTAAACGCGCTGCGAAAAGCACAAACTGACCTCCATTAGGAAAGAAAGGTAACGGTTCTAGTGACTCATTGTCACCATGACCCACCGCTAACACTGCCCACAACCTCTCGCTATTTCTTGTAGTGGAAACCCAACCTTTTTTTTTTTTCTGGCAGTTTAAAAAGAAAAAAGCAGGAATAAAAAAGGCTCTTGCTCTTTCACCAAAGCCATTTCTGTCAGGCGTGAAATGTAATGCAAAGTCTACCGAAAATAGAGCGCACAATTGAGGGGAAGGGATAGGGTTCACTTGAATGCTAAATAAGAGTGCTCAGAGCTGTTGTCAGAGGCTGAAATGTGCTCTGTTTGTCTGTGGGCGCTGTCTTGCCTCTCTCTCTCTCGAGGGGGGCTGTGTGTCAGCTCACTCGCTGCTGACAGCCCGCTCTGTCAGCCAAGCCTCCGTGGGACATTCATCAGAACATGCTTCAGACACACACACACACACTCATATATACACACACACTCGCACATGCACACGTATACACACGTATACACACACACCAGCATGCACCGAAACACATTTCTTCAGCGTCAAAGAGACCCGTGCATGTGCAGAGGCCTTCTGTCAGTCAGTCCCTGCTGGCGTTGGGGGGAGTGTGGAGGAACGTGGCAGTGGGCAGACCCACACAGATTCATCACAGCCTCCATCACAAGTGTGGAAATCCAATAACGCCAGCAATGGTTTATCTTGACGTTTTTCTTTTCTATTGTTTTGTGTTACTCAACAAATCTGTCTGCTAAAGAGCGGACCATAACAAAACACATCTTGTGAAGAAAACCTCTTCTTCTCTCTCTTCCTTGTGATAAAAGTAATACAAGTGCTGGGCAACTCCCTCTTTAATCCCTCAAATCAGAAAACCCAGGTCTGGACTACCATTCTTTCTCTTTCCAACTAAACAGCAGGGATGCATCAACCCAACTTTTAGTGCATCTATAGGTGACTGAATGCTCAAGCTTTTGATATACTCTAATGTTGCATAATAGTTTAAAGCAGACTCTGTATAGGCCTTCAATTTGTTTTATTTTTATTTATTGCTAGCTTACATACTGAATATTAAATATCATTTTATCATTTATTACTGAATAATTAGCCTGCAGGTTAATGTAAAATTATATCTGGCAGCCATATTGGCTTGTCAGAAAGGACAGAATTGTCACACCTCAGCCTGTGTCTGTCTCTGGTTTCCTGTCTGTGTTCCCAGCCATGTGCTTTTCTTTAGCACATGGCATTGTTTTGTTACTGTCCTGTCTCCGCCCTGACCCCGCCCTAGCCCTGCCCTAGCCATTAGTGTTATCACCTTGTGTCTTGTTTGTAACCCCGTCCCATCGTTACCTGTATTCACCCTCCCTGTGTATAAATAGCCCAGTGTATGAGTGTTTGCTGTTTTGTTTTGTTTTCTGTTTCTATTATTCTTGTTTGTTTAATAAATATAATTATTATATCTGCACTTACGTCCATCCCTCTCATCCGTGACAGAATTATTTCATTTTTCATATTGTAAGAAGAGCAATTTATTTCCATCTGGTGTTCAAACCGTTATCTTACACCCTGCTCAAGGCACAGCACAATGCTCATTTCTGTCTTAGCACTTTGCACCTACATTGCTTAAATATCAACAGTGCTTCTGAATATATCTACACTGAAAGGCGCTTTGGTCTGGAAATGAGGTGTGTTCTGGTAATTTTCTGGTGTATTGATATTTTAGCAACGGAAAACTCAGGTGCGCCACTGACCGAAAGCAACCTAGACAGACGTCAACAGTCAGACATCCATTGCTATCTTGTCACCACAGGTGTGTCCCCAAAACACATGTACAGCCCTGCTAATTAAAAACTCATAGCGTGTGCCAGTTGGTGGCTATGCAAATCAGCATACATTTACATCAACAGTAAAATTACTTTCCCACACAAATAACCAGTTTCCTCTGCTGAGAAGCACTTTCATTCCCTTTAAGGTAACTTAAAGGGAATGGCAAGTGACACACTTATTGGTTTTATTGCATGTTACACCCAGAACACACCCATGATTAATTAAATGAGAGAATTAGTACATATCCTTTTGCACATTTCACCAAGCTGCCTGGTTCACAATTGATGGCTTTCCTATAGATTGCTAAAATAGGACCCTATGAGTCTTATGAGTTTCTTATGTAGTTTATAACTACATAACATAATATAACGCAATTAGTCAGAAAAAATACTAAATATAAAGGAAGTTTCCCAAACAAGGGAAAAATTTTATACGATCAATTGGTACTTTTGACAGTGTGGGCAGTGTGCCAAGTCCTGCTGGAAAACGAAATCCGCATCTCCATAAAATATGTCAGCAGAGAAAAGCTTAAAGTTTTCCAAACATGGATTAAGCCTTTTTTTTATTGTAATTCCTTCTTTTTAATATATTGTTTTAATCATTTTTGAATCATGTTTAATTCATGCTTTATTCTTATTTTTTTTTTTTTTTATTTCCATTTTGTATACATGCTTTATTCTTATTTTATTTTTTTATTTCCATTTTGTATTCATGCTTTATTCTTATTTTATTTTTTTTATTTCCATTTTGTATTCATGCTTTATTCTTATTTTATTTTTTTTTATTTCCATTTTTATTCTCTTACATTCTTTCTCTTTATTCTCTTGTTTTTCTCTTTGTATTTTGTAATTTGAATCTACACCCAGGCTTAATCCCTTTTTGGGAAACTTCCCCTTTATTAAGTAATTAGTCTGACTAACAGGGTCATGTTATGTCATGTATCCACTCTGATAAGTGACTAGATTAAAACCTACATTTTATGATTAAGATTGACTAATAACTCGAGTTGAATGATAAATGCAGTTTAAATAAAGTGCAAATACTTTCCATTTTACTGTATATCTAAAAGTTTCAGCATCTGCTTCATTATATTCCTAAAACTTGCTGCTCTTCAGGTCTCAACCTCATCACTATTGTGGGGCTCAAGCCGGAGACCAAATACGAGGTCAAGATGTCCGCCATCAACGGCAAGGGTGAAGGAGACAGCTGTCCCCCTGAGACTTTTAAAACACAACCTGTCAGTAAGTACCACTCTGTGTCTCTCTCTTTCTCTCTCTCTCTCTCTCTTTCTCTCTTACTCTGTGTGTACCACATAACTGTGGCGCTCTCTCTCTCCCCACCCCCACCCTCAGCAGTTCAGCAGCAGGCCACTCAGTGCATCCCTGCCCTGCAGGATTTTACCCCTGGCGGATGCAGTGCCACTCCTATGCTTTTATATATGTGTGTGTGTAAGTGTTTAAGTGTGTGTAAGTGTGTAAGTGTGTTCTGGGAGTAAGCTAATGTTTAATGATTCTAGCTTCCCACCTCACCAGTGCTCCCTGCTGTCATTGTGTGGAGTGTGTAGCTTTTTTCCTGCTGGTGCCAGAGAGTGAGTGAGATGATGAGAGTATGATACTGTAGCTCCCATATGTGTCCAGAGCTGTGTGTGCTATATATATGTGTGTGTGTGCCGTATATATATGTGTGTGTGTGTGCTATATATATATATATATATATATATATATATATATATATATATATATATATATATGTGTGCTTGTGTTTACAGGCCCAGCTTCATTCAGATTCTTTATTCTTTAGAGATCAATCTGATTATTTGCGACCAAAGAATCACCGCAGCCTTTCATTAACAGTCATTATTATTAAATGATTTAGTGATCCGTGGTTAACCCTTAGAACCCTATGGACAAATTTTCCATCCAAAATCGCACCTTGTGTTCTCAGCTTAATTACTCAGGAATCTCTTCACACATAAACAAAATCCATATATGGTTTGAAAGGGCGGAGCTTACTCTTTCTAAAAATAGTGATATCATCCCAGTGCGGTAAAGCTAAATCTACAAGAAACCCATTGAGAAAAACACCTTAAAAAGTGAAAAATAATCTCCTTCCCAAACCAATATTATTTACCTTTAGTGCTTCAAACATATTTATATGATGTTTCAAACCAAATAATATCAGTAAATGACTAAATCACTAAACTCAAAAGTGTCCACAGAAAAAAAGTGTGAAACTTTTTTATTTTGCACTAAACATTTTTATTCATTTAGACTAAAATGTTTACATTTTTGTATATAGTTTTCTTTGTGTGTCCTGATCCTCAAAATGCTGAAAGGCATAGGCTGCTCTGAGTGTCAGGTTTTTAAAAAGTTAATCTACATGTATCCTAGAGGTGTGATTATTGATTATCAAAAAAAAAAATCCATCTGATGCTGTTTCTCCATGTATTTTATCAAAGTAATAATTAATAAACCATGTAATGAACTATCATCAATATTCATATGCTTTATTTAACTCATAAATACTCTAGTTTAGCCATTTTTGAAAAGATATATATCTTAGGTGTGAATATATTTAAAGTATATACATTCAAAAAAAACAGGCGCTTGGTAAAATGTAAACAAAACCTGATCAGTTTCAGGAAAATATAACAATTGTGCTTCCTTTTACATTTTAAATGATTATATTTTTGAGCATCTGTATGTCTTCTGGAGTAAAAGAGATCAGGGCATGTGACTGTCTGATATAATTACTGTGTTATAAGACCTGAAAAAAGAGGAACTGACAAAAACAAAGAAAAACACACCAAAACAGCCTAGAGATCAAAGGGTTAAAGTTTATATCCTGTAGATAAGCCTGTTATTACGCCGCTAATGTAGCAGCATTCATGCTATCAAACTGCTGCCAAGCGGCGAGTTGTCTGCTGCATTCAGTACCATGTTAACTTAAAGGACTCCTCATGCTGATTGTAGAAAGTTCTTTAATACCGAGGTTTTGGCATCGCAGTCTTTTTAAACCCGTAGGATAATTACCGAATGTAATAACAAAGGCAGTTCTCTGCGAGTTCTGCCCAGAAGCAGATTAGAAAAGTGCGTGCGGAGGGGAGAAAGCGCAGGAGGAGAAGAAGCAGTGGCTCTTTGATAATTCACTTTCCTCTTAAACTAGTAGGAATTAAGTGACTTTGTAAAAATGCACATAATTGCCTCTCTGTCCGTGTTTTTTTTTTATTAAACCGACTTTTCCCGCTGATACGATTCAGTTGTTCACTTGATCCATCTCTGCTTTGTAAGTGCTTTGTAATGAAATAACCAAAAACTAAAGAAAAAAGAAACATATTTCAAGCTGTTTTCTTGGTACCACTTTTAAAATAAGACTACCTTTATAAAGGGGTTGTAAATGGTTTACAATTAGTTTATTATTGGTAACTAATTAGGTTGTAAATACCTTAAAAATGTTATAACACATACGTATAACACATATGTAGAAAGGGCAACAATATAGACGGCTGTGGGTTCACTATTTGACAAACAACAGGTCATTGTTGCCCTTTGTACGCATGTGTTATAACTGATTATAATAGATAGATAGATAGATAGATAGATAGATAGATAGATAGATAGATAGATAGATAGATAGATAGATAGATAGATACTTTATTTTTAAGGCATTTACAACCTAATTAGTAACCATTATTAAACTAATTGTAAACCATTTATAAACCCTTTATAAAGATAGTCTTATTTTAAAGGGGTTACCGTTTTCTTTTTCCTTTTTTTCATCATTTTTTGAAAACCTGCTAACTAGTAGAGGCACTTCCAAACCAAAAAATAAATAAATAAATAAATAAATAAATGAATAAAAGACAGAAAAGCTTCCTCTTCTGCTTCTGTTCTTTTTTTTTTCTTCCTCTTTTTTTTCATTTTCTTGACGAGTGCACTGATGAAGGATGGATTCAGGGCTGCAGTTTGTTATTATAGTTATTACTACAGTAGCACTCGTTAGTCATCGGCAGGTTGACACCGCGTTTGATCACCCGCTCGTCTGTGGTGCTTGCCCACCCTGTGCTTCAGTAGCGTTCAGTAGCGTCCCTTCACTCCCATTCACTCCCATTCATTCCCATTGTCCTGCTCTCATTCTCTTTTTTTTATCTGTGGCTTTATTCAAGGCATTCGGCTGTGCCATTTTGGGTTGCTTATTGACTTTGATTAAAAAGAATTTAATCACATTTGGAGAAACATTAATTGACATATCCATGCTCTGTGTTCTCTCATATAATTGACACATGTAAACATACATATTACATCTTGATATTTATATTTAAGGCATTTACCTGACACTTTTTTATTTTAACTGTCTTACAAGCTTATTCCTTTTACAGAGGTGGACCAATGTAGTAGTGTTAGGAGTCTAGCCCAGGGACTCTTATTGGTGTAACACAGCATTCATTATTTGGTTGTATATCTGCTGGTTATCTATCTATCTATCTATCTATCTATCTATCTATCTATCTATCTATCTATCTATCTATCTATCTATCTATCTATCTATCTATCTATCTATCTATCTACATGTAGTTTTAGTCACATATCTTATCTTGTTTAAAAGCTGCCTTTTGCTCTTGAATGAAAGTGTTGCCAGATATTCTCTTACACTCTTATCAGCCATGCTTTAGCTTGTCTTTTAGATTTGGATATTAAAACTAAATGCCTCTCTCAAGTGCCTGTATACTTGAGAAAATCAAATGCAAAAAAGCTTAAATAGCATCTTAATAAACTTAATAAAATTCCACAGAATATAATGTATTAATTATAATAATTAAAATGGATAGGTATAACCTAAGGTTATAATCATAGCTTGTTCCAGTTCGAATCCTGTTCATGTAGCTTGCCATCAGCTACCAGAGCCCTGAGGGAGCACAATTGGCCTTGCTCTCTCTGGGTGCATAGATTGCGCTCTTTCCCCACATCACTTCAAAGGGTGATGTTGATCAAAACAAGGCTGCATCTGTGAGCTGATCTATCAAAATCAAGTCGCTGCGCTCTCTCCAAGTGCGCTGTGATGATACTCGTCAATGCTAAATCAGCAGCAGTTCGAAAAAAGTCAGAGTCTGACTTCACATGTATCGGAGGAGGCATGTGCTTATCTTCATCCTCTTGGTGTTGGGGGGGCATCACTAGTGATAGGGGGAGTGCTGATGAGTGGGTTGGGTAATTGGCCTTGTAAATTGGGAAGAAAATTAGTTAAAAAAGTGAAATAAAATATAAATAATTATGGCTTGTTACAGACAGTAAAAGGCACCAGGATCTTTACTGATGCAGAAGCACACTGAAGCACACATCTGTAAAAATGATTTAAATGGTGCATTCAAACTAAGAGACTAAAATCACTGAGAAACTCCCATAATAATTACTGTATCCCGTCTCGCTATGTAAAGCTAATCCCATCCAAATAGGGCTTATCAGTGTTTAAAAAGCTAAAGCCAGTGTCTGCTTATGCCCACAGATCAAGATCTACTGTATCTTCATAAAGCTTCTTAAAGTAGTACAGCTGATCTGGGTTATTTTTTTTAAGTATTTTTTCAGTACGAAACTTATTCTGCTTGCATTAATTAGTGTAATCAACATATAATATGAAAATGGTTCATCTCGAATATTTGCAACACAACACCCCCTGCAAAAACTAAACTACAACTAAATTGCAATGCTATAAAGTAGGGAAACATTAAAAAAGGTTGAATTTTTTTTTTTATGAAAAATTAGTGAATTATCCCAATTGAACCATTACCTGTTAGAGGTAAGGAACTCCATTGCACTAAATATTAATAGAATAATTAGCAATGGAGTTAGTAATGAAATATTCACACTGCTTGTTCCTGACAAATGAACACAACAGGAGGGTTAAGCTTATATAATGTCCATTATTTTATTTTTTTGCACATGCATGCAAAATAAATTGAATTTGAAGTTTTTTAAAGTGGGAAAACTCTAAGCATGGATACATCAATTAGTTATTTAACCCTAAAGTGGCCAGCCGGAAAAAACACGTCTCTACTTTACTTTTTTTGTCTATTTCTGTTCTCATATGTTTACTGTTTCTGTTTTCTCATTTTTTCATGTTTTCATCTTGTTTTTGTTCAACTGGGCAACTCAGGCTATACTTTCACAAGTAAGTGCTTCATTCTCTGTTTCTTTCTTTCGTCCTTTCTTTCTTTTTCTCTGACACTGTTTTATCTCTGTTTGTTTTGCCATTTGTTTCCATTTCTACCAGTTACTCTGCACATTTCTGCCACTTCCAAGCTATTAGCCAAAGGTAGTGAAGCTTAGATGAGAAATTTAAATGAGGACTTAAAGTATTCCCAGCTCATGCCGACTCATACACCTCGCTGAAATTGGATTTGAAATATTCTGTTTTCCCACTGAATTAAGTGGCTGTTTGCTCATTTCCTTGAAGCGCGAACAAGAAGGCATGGAGTGGAGCGCTCGCGTTAAAGACTTTTGGAGAGCTCACGCAATATCTCATGTCTCACACGCTTTTTCCAGATGGAATTCCATTTTATTACTCTGACACGGACAAAGGTTTGTTGTAGCGGCGAGTTAGAGAGCATTAGAAGCTGAGAAGAGTGTATGTGCTTATATATTTATATGTGTGTTTATACTGTAGCTGTACTGTAGTTCAGTGGTCTCTAGCCCTCTGCTTGGAGTCGGTTCCCTTAATACAGGCAGAATTCCAGCACATGTGAGCCGGTTAATCTGTGTCTCCTGAGGAGTGACAGATTAGAGCTGGAATTCAACTCCAAATGCAAATTGGATGGAAGGTGGATGGATCTCCAAGAGGTGGATTGGAGACCACTGCTTTAGTCAGCCCTAGTGCCTGTGTATATATTTTATTTCTTCCATTACTTTAAGGTTCCCACCCTCTTTTCTTTTTATCATTGGTAAAACGCACCAATTTTCATCTTATAGCAGGAGTCTGTTCATACAGATTCCCAGCATTAATTATGAGTTAGGGATTTGATTTTCAAACATTACTCAACTATTTTGAGTTCACTGAACATTTGTAGACACATATACAGCTCTGGAAAAAAAGTAAGTTTCTTTGATTTTACCACATTAAAACCTCTTGAATATAATCAAGATGAAGATGGATGATCACAAGCCACCAAACCAAACTGAACTGCTTGAATTTTTGCACCAGAAGGCATAAAGTTATCCAAAAGCAGTGTGTAAGACTGGTGGAGGAGGACATGCCAAAAATTCCAAGAATATGAACTTCTTTTCTTTGCAATATTTGAGGTTTGAATTTCAGCCATTTCTCATTTTCTGCAAATAAGTGCTCTAAATGACAATATTTTTATTTGGAATTTGGGAGAAATCTTGTCTGTAGTTTATAAAATAAAACAACAATGGTTATTTTACTCAAACATAAACCTATAAATAGCAAAATCAGAAAAACTGATTCAGCAACTGAAGTGGTCTCTTAATTTTTTTCCAGAGATAAGGGTATTAACAGTTTTTCTATACAGGGTAAAGAACTATCTGTAAACAGAGCAGTGCAGTAGATGTTGCTAACAGTCATTAAATAATTAACAGAGCAAAAACACTGAAAAACACTGTTTTCCACTTAGAGACAGACCCAGGGTTGCATTTGTATGATGTTGCTGATAATTTGACGGACAGGCCGGCCCTCGTTTAGCCCTGTCAGTGGCAGGGATCATTTTGACGGGGGAAGCATGGTCTCATGGTCATTATCCCGTAATAGAAAAGACGCAGACAGGCATGGAGAGGGCCCATATCCTGTAATGATAGTGTAATGTGGTCATGCTCACTGGAGATGAATGGCGTTGTCTGCTCCTGTTGTGGAGGTATACCCGCATGGATGTGAGAGGTGATTGGCGACACAATGATCCGAGCACTCCATACACTCACCAAACATTCATCAGATCTCGCATGACAGGACTGGAGCACCACAGCAGCTCAGACAGACATAGCACTACACCTAAAGACAGCCACTGACAGTCTGCAGCGAGTCTACCTGCCACCTCTTTGAGCTTTGAGAACATTTTTGGGAAGTGCAACAAAAAGAACAATAGAATTTTCCAACTTGAATGCTCAGCTCAACTCAACAGGTTTATTTTTGACTGACTCAGCGACTGAGTCAGTGAAGTACCAGTTAAGCTGCAGAATTTTTATTGGCTGTGTTTCTTAAATCAGCAGCACTGTAGGCCTGGCATGATTACACAATTAAACCTTATTGCTCAAATCAGTGCACCAGTTAGAAGCATAATAAAACATATTTAATAAGAAACAGAGCCTGATGGATGCACTCTTACGTTATTTTAGAAATCTATTCATAAAAGATTTATTGTTTAGTTAATTCCAGTCATACTTTCGCTTAATTGCATCATAAAAAAATAATCAGAAGATGAGTAAAACAATATCCTCATCTGACCAAGCTGAGCTTAGCTTAGCTCGGGGTTTCTTTGTGGAACTGCTAAAGTGATTCTGTGAATCAACAGTGGACTCATGCAGCTTTGCCATCAGCAGCTGCAGCCCTGAGAGAGCACAGTTGGGCTTGCTCTCTCTGGGTGGGTACAGTAGATAGCGCTCTTTCCCATCATCACTTCAAAGGGTGATGTTGATCAGTAATGAATTAAATAATGAAGATAAAATTGCCAAAAATGTCAATTAAAGCTGTATAACCTTACATAGGTAACACTTCCTATGATTCATGTATTCACACAGCATTATGCATGCACATATATTGCATTATATGGCACACATACCTTATAATGATTGTCAAGCTTTTAAAAAACTTAAGCAGTAATAATAATAATAATAATAATAATAATAATAATAATAGTGACATTGCAAAGAGAGGTTTCAGAATTCCTTATAACATCTATTCATGAGACCATTGAACATGTTAATATAAAGCATTTTGAAACCTTTGTTGAAAAGACAAACATTTAAAACGTACTGTATGTTACTATAAGTACTTATGAGTTATTATACAAGCTGAGGTTGGAAAATCTGATTCATTTCTTTTTTTTCTGTGCAACAGAGGCAAGTTTTGTTTTTTTCTTTACTGATGAGTGCCAGTTTCATCATACTTGAGCTGGATAGCGTTTTTATTGGCTGTGTTTCTTAAATCAGCAGCACTGTAGGCCTGTCATGATTACACAATTAAACCTGATTGCTGAAATCAGTGCACCAGTTAGAAGGATAATAAAGCATATTTAAAGCTCTCGTTCTTTTCTCTCTAACAGTTTTAATAAGAAACAGAGCCTGATGGATGCACACTTGCGTTATTTTAGAAATCTATTCATAAAAGGTTTATTGTTTAGTTAATTCCAGTCATAGTTTTGTTTAATTGCATCTTTAAAAGAATTTAAAAAAAATCTGAAAATGAGTAAAGCAATATCATCATCTGATCAAGCTGAGCTTAGCTTAGCTCGGGGTTTCTTTGTGGAACTGCTAAAGTGATTCTGTGAATCTGTATCTATATATATATAAATATATATATATATATATATATATCTATATATATAGTCAATATTACATACAGAGAGAGAGAAGTGTACACTAGTCAACAGTCAGCATACATGGAGACATCGAGAGGTCCAGTGGACTCATGCAGCTTACCATCAGCTGCTGGAGCCTTGAAAAAGCACAATTGGCCTTGCCCTCTCTGAGTGGCTAGATGGTGCTCTCTTCTGTATCACTTCAAAGGGTGATGTTGATCAGCACAAGGCTGCATCTGTGAGCTGATGTATTGAAACCGAGTCACTGTGCTTTTTTCCGAGTGCCCTGTGATGATGCTCCTGAGAAAAAAATCACTTCTCTAAAAGAAACTCGCCATTAGATTATTTTTCGATTTTAAATTGCTTAGGCAACATGCACATATAGACAGTGATATAAAAAGAGTAGGTGGTTGCACACATTACACACAGTGTAAAACACCCCCGTAATCCACTTCAGTGAATGAGAAGATGTGTTGCGGCAATGGCAATGCTATTTGCACTTACCATCACATTAGTGATTTTTATGACTCAAGCTCATGTATATATATATATATATATATATATATATATATATATATATATATATATATATATATATATAAATATATACGCTGTATGTCTGTCTCTATTTACCTATGGGTACTTGATACAGTTTTTTACTCTTACTGTCTGCTGTGTACAGAGTGTGCACTGACATGTTTCCTTGGTGAAACACTGAAGTCACATTTATGCATTTCATGCTGTTCTACAGCTACAGCACTCTGCAGCTCTTCTCCCTTCCTTCTGCTGAGTGGAAATATCTTAATTGTGACATTTATGGAGCCTAAAAGTACAGAGAGGTGGTGGAAGTGCTCTGACAGCTACTCATCGGTGCTTCAGCACCAGCCTGCCCACAGTGTCTTGTCTGTGAGTCTCCAGAGTACGGGCGAAGGAGAGTGTGGACGAAAGCTCTGAGGATGTCGTGATTAACACCGGTCACGAGAGCGGCTTCGGTAGGGGAGGTGCTGTGCCTCGGGCGTCCGCGGTGGTGCCTGGGGAAGTCGTAAGAGAAGAAATGGCATGTAATCTCATTGCAGAAGCAGCTGCAGGGGGTAAAATATTCTCCCTCAAGCACAATAGCCGGTTGCATTGGTGCCGTGAGGGAAAGCACACAGTACGGAGGTGGGCAAGGGCCAAGGACAGTTGTGATGGACAGCTTATACAACCCACTGACAGCTGCTCTTACACACACACACACACATTGCCTCCCACTGCACCAGGGCTGAAAAGCCTTGACCACCATACCCAAAACTGTCCTTCAGGGACACGCAGAAGTGCTGCCCATGCTCCATTGCCACGTAGTTACTTACCATAGGTCCTTGACAGGTCCCCTCTCTCCGGGCCAATAGACATCTCTGACAGCACGTCCTCGGGGACGCATGCGGTGAATAGTGATGATATTGAAGCAACAGAGGCCATGAAAATAGAGGACTCTAAAATCAGAAGCAGACAGCGTCATGTGGGGGAGGTATAGAAATGGCAGTGACTGACATCATTGGATCGTTGGATTCTAGGAATACTAGGAATTCTAGGAATACCTATTACCAATTTCTAAACATAATAAACCAGATTAAATCACATTAACATTGGTTTTTGGTGATCGATTCACTTTCCGATTTCACTTGATTGCATTAAAAGCAAAGATCTGGCCAGAGATCAATCTTATCCACTTTTTCAATGCTTTTCGCCCCCTCCACAGTCTATTTTCACTAAATATAGATTTGACTTTCCACATCTTGGCTGGATTTTCTCAATTAGCTTTTTGAAATGAAGTCACCTGGAATGCTCAGCTTTCAGTTAACAGCTGTGCTGAACTCGTCAAGAGTTAATGATTTGAATTTCTTGCCTCTTAATAAAATGCTTGAACGCATCAGTTGTAAAGTTGTGAAGAGGTAGAGTATACAAGTTGGTATCCAGTGAATAACTCTATTTGAGTAATGCTCTATTCCAGATTATGGCAAGAACTACTCAATAAAGGAATTTACTTAGTCTTTAATAAATGAAGGTCAACCAATTAGAAAAAATTCAAGAACTTTGAAAGTATCCTCAAGTGCTTTTGAAAAGACCATCAAAAATGGTATGATGGAACTGGCTCTCATCAGGACCACTCCAATAAAAGGGAGAGCAAGAGTTCTCTTTGTTGCACAGGATAAATGCATTAGAGTTATTAGCCGCAGAGTTATAAACCGCAAATTAACAGCACCTTTTTTTACGTTTTAATGATTCCTTATGTGTTCCATTATAGTCTGGATCACTTCAGTATTATTTTGCATTTTTTTATGTAGGACAAAATGCAAAAATAAAAACACTGAATGTGAAGTGATGTCTGTACATGATATGTACATGTAGCCTGATCATTTTCAAACAAAAATATTATTTTTATTATTATTTCAAGTGGGTTATAATGCTGATTATCATCATTTCTTATCCTGTGTGAAATCACTATAGATTCTACAACAAAATTGTTCTGTAACAAAATTGCATTTTCTTCTCCACTATATCTAAAGCTATAGACTAGAAATGAGAGTAAACAACAAAATAAATGGTTCAGTTTTCTCAATCATATATATTAACACATTATATTAATCAGAATAATTAAAAAATAACTGAATTACACGCAATTGATAAGCAGTATCAGTAATTATAACTCTATAACCTCAAATAGATCCTAATCCTAATAATAACCATGCCTAGTTATTGCATAAGAAATGACAGCTTTAACAGCTCATCCAGAGTCCTCCTTCTGTATCTGAGTTCTCTGAGTTCTTTCTGTGATGTATAAAACAGTGGAAACGGATATATTCATGTCAGCCATTAGCCCTGTCATCATGTCCACGGTTCCACGTGGAGCCAGGTGTAATACGAGTGCAACAGCCTGTAGAGCACAGTCTCAGTCTGTCCCCATGAGTCTGAGTATCCAGAAATATGTCATCAGCTCAACTACCACAGAATTTTACTCCTGCACTGTCCAGTCCTCCATTCATCATCTCCAACTCTCTTACTGGATGTCATACCAGCTATAAGCTTAACGCCTCCACTCAGACTAGCTGAACCTCTTGTTCTAGAAAGACGTAATGGACAGAAATGGATAAAAATGGCTTAATATTAAGTGACTCACTATGAGCTGTTTTATAACAATTTATAACAAGAATTAGCTACTAGTTGTTTGAATGTAAGTGGGCACAATATTACCATATAAATACTCTGTTGCATACCCTATATACAGCTCTGGAAAAAAACAAGAAACCACTTAAAAATGATGAGTTTCTTTGATTTTACCAAATTAAAAACCTCTGGAATATAATCAAGAGGAAGATGGATGATCACAAGCCATCAAACCAAACTGAACTGCTTAAATTTTTGCACAAGGAGTAAAGCAGCATAAAGTTATCCAAAAGCAGTGTGTAAGACTGGTGGAGGAGAACATGATGCCAAGATGCATGAAATCTGTGATTAAAAACCACCAGGGTTATTCCACCAAATAAAAACTCTTAAAACTTTATGAATATGAACTTGATTTATTTGCATTATTTGAGGTCTGAAAGCTTTGCATTGTCTGTAAATAAATGCTCTAAATTACAACATTTTTATTTGGAATTTGGGAGAAATGTTATCTGTAGTTTATAGAATAAAACAGCAATGTTTATTTGACGTAAACATAACCACTATAAATGAAAAAGAAAAAAATCAAAGAAACTAATTTAGAAACTGAAGTCTCTCTTTATTTTTATTTTTTTTCCCAGAGCTGCATAGTATACTACATATATATTATAAGTCTGGAAAATATCATGATGTTTGAACTCAACAGTTGTGAGCTGTGGGTCTGCAAACTTTAGCTACAATTGCGGTTATCCACCTAACAAGCAGAAATACAGCAAAATCCAAATTCTTTTTCATGACTTTTAACATACTGAGGTCCGTCCACTGTACAAATTCCACCTCAGTGTTTACCCATGTCTTTTTATCGCACAAAATAATTAGTGTTATATCTGTTTAAATATCTGTTTGCAAGTTTCATAGGGTTGACTTGGCAATTCAGGAGTAAACAAGACCAAATGCACCAGACAATTCAAACTATGTGTTGGCCAATGACTGTAGAAAATATGAACTCTGCGGTTCTGTTCCAATTCATTCCATTCTGTAAAAAGTGAAGCCAAAATTGTCCGCCAGATACTGCACAGTAGAGACAAGAGCCACAGCCAAACTTTCCTACTCATTTGGCAGACCCACCCTCTTGTCCCAGACCAAGAGTTTTAAATGTTTCAGCAGTAAAAGGACAGTTAATTTAAGCTAGATCCCATTAAATTAAAATACATTGTGATATGCAGATCGCAAGATATGCAGATGTGTCTTCTATTCAAGAGTGTCAATCATTTTCTTTTAAAAATTTATTTTAAAAATGGGTTGATTTCTGGACATTTCTAGGAGAATAAAAAAATATATACAACTCTGGAAAAAATTTGAAGATGACTTCAGTTTCTGAATCAGTTTCTCTGATTAAAAATGAACATGAATGTTTTAATCTATAAACTACAAACGACATTCCTCCCAAATTCCAAATCAAAATATGCAGAAATTGAGAAATGGCTGAAATAACAAAAAAGACACAGAGCTTTCAGACCTCAAATCATGCAAAAAAAAAAAACAAGTTTACATTTATAATGTCTTAAGACTTCAGAAATCAATATTTGGTGGAATAACTCTGGTTTTTAATCACTGTTCTTGTATCTTGGCATGTTCTCCTCCACCAGTCTTACACACTGCTTTATGCCTTTACTCCTGGTGGAAAAATTCAAGCAGTTCAGCTTGGTTTGATGGCTTGTGATCATCCATCTTCCTCTTGATTATATTCCAGAGGTTTTCAGTTTGGTAAAATCAAAGAAACTCGTCATTTTTACATGGTCTCTTGTTATAGCTGTATAAATATATATATATATATTGGAATTAGAGACAGCAGATGGAACAAACAAATATTTATAGGAGAAAAGTAATAGAAAAACTGGGCTTTTTTGTCACTTTTAGCCAGTAAAATAGGCTGTAGACCTTGAGTTGTTTCACTTTGAAAAGACATTGTGCTGTCTATACTTTCTACAGGCTGGTATTGGCACAATTTAATGCAGTAGAAAAGTTCTTAAGCTCTTTTCTCCACAACCAGCCTGTTTGCATCGCTTTGCATGTACCAGTAATTACTGAATGGTAATAAAAGTCACAGAACATAAGAGGTACATACAGTTTAATAATGATGATTATTATAAAATAGTGTAAAAGTTAAAATAGTTATATTATTCAGGGGCATTCTTCATCTCGTTATTTCTAATTGATAGTGATAATGCTTTTTTTTCTGGAGCACTTACTACTTTTTCATTCCCTTTTTTTCTGGTACTTGTATGTAGACAGGATGCAGTATGCACTTCATAAGTCTAGTAGTCTGAAAAAGCGTCAGTGATGCGTTCATCAGCGATCAGTGATCTGTTACCTGGGTTAAGCCGTAGATTAATGTGAAACAGCAGCGCATGTAATGTGCTGGTCTGTTCTGCTCACCTCTGAAATCTGATGTTACATCTTTGTCTCATCAGCAGAACTTTGTTTCAGAGGTAAAAACTCTATTATATGTAATATAATCTGTATTTTTGGATTCTACAGCTCCACAGAGCAGAATAGGTTCAGTCTGGGTGGAATACTGTAGGAAGTTCAGGCAGCTGCTGTGATATCCTTGCATTTGCTCGCATTTGGTACCTATAATTTTCCTTGCTTCTATGGATCCTCTGTCATAACGTACGCAGTTTTTTCTTGACGTGTGTCTGAAATTCTGCTCACTATCAGGTTCAGGCTTTTTTTTTTTTTCTTTTTCCATTATTATTAAGTTTGGCTCCTGGCAGGAAATGGAGGATATTTTGTGCTTCTTATCATATTATTACCTCCCTCTCAAAGTGCTTATCGTTTTACACCACGGCTCTTAGGTCCACCTCAGTGAAAGCCATCCTTCAGTCAGGAAGTCAAGTTAGACTGATGAGGAGGCATCGGAGATGATAATGTCTGTAGCAATAATAGCCTCCCAGCCAATTATTATTAATATTATTATCCTGCAGTGTGAATCCAATTTTCAGGCAGGTCCTGTAAAAAATGAAAAGATCTCTCTGGGTGTTTCTGCATTTGTAGTAATCATGACATTATGACGAGTGAGTGCGAGTCAGTCATAGGGAAGATTAGGCTGAATTAGAAATAGAGTTTCTTAAACCTGTTTGTGATGTATAAGATAGGATAGAATAGGATAGAATAGGATAGGATGCTTATCTTTAAGTAATCAATGTTATTTGAAAGATGTTTTCAGTCATTTTTTCTTGCAGGAAAATTACAGCCCGCTTTCCCGAGCTTTAATGGGGCCCAAAAAGAGAGTGTTGTGTAAAGGAACTGTTAGCGGTGCCAAATGATTAATGACTATTGGCTGCCTTGAAAAGCTCGTCTGAAATGTGGATGGGGTGATAAGATGTATTGAATCCTTTTAATGATTTATGAAAAATGATGGAAAAGAGCTGGCACTAGCTTCAAAGCTTCTCGGGTCAGGTTTTCACTTCTCTTCCAATAGGTTTCAGCCGTTTTGATCCACGAAAAAAAAAAAAAAAATCAATATCGCTCAGGCCTGTGTCGCCAACTGTAGATCTCTGAGAGCTCCGGCCATTTGTTTTCAGTGCGGGTTGCTGTGAAGATAGTGAGTAAAGAATATTAAAAGAGGTTTCTATTTTATTTTATTTTATTTTCTTCCTGGTGATTCATGACAGTTGATCTCAAGACTGTGAAGTATTGAGTTGTGGCAAAGGACATTAGTTCTATTAGTCATTAGTCTGTCAGAGTTTAGTCAGTTTACTTTTTTCTCAGTACTGTGGGAACCAATACACCAATACACCAATTAAAGTATGTTTAGTTTGTTTGCATTGTGTACAGTAGGGGTGGAATCACAGGGCATCTCATGATGTCGATGAAATCACTGTACTGTGATACTGTGATACTGTGATGCTGCGATACCAGATACTAATAGATACATCACAAGACAATCCTATACAATACTTCATATCAGATGTGCTACTGGTGCTTCTGTGTTTGTTTGTGTTTTAGTTTTACAGAATTTGACTAACACAGGTTTACCCTGTTCCATTGATTAGCGCCCGCCACCATGTGGAGGATTGAAGCAGTAAATTAAGTTAGATTAAGTTAGATTGAGATATTTGAAGTCTTACCCTGCGTTCACACTAGAACGACGCTTGTCACTTGTGGGCGTGTCAAAGCTCAACGTGCGTGTGTATCATGTTCCAGCTTTTGGCAAGAAAAAAGGCACAAAAAATCGTATTGCTTCGAAGGCCCTAAAAATACATTTATTAAATGTGTGTATGAATTAAATATTTATTTGTTAACTAAATTAAGATCACTACAATGGATAAAATTGGTTAAAAACTGAGTTTAAAAACTAGACATGGTGGATGTTAATTTATACTCTAAATATATATTATATAAGAACAGAGGTACGATATAAGTACTTTTTAAGGTACACTCTTCATAATTGTACCCTCAAAAGTACAATATTGGTCTTTACAATGTTAAATGTGTTTCTCTCTAAACTACAAAGACTTTCCAAATAGCAATAAGTACAGATTTGTACCATTTAACCAGCCAAAAGGTACATTCAGTATTCTGTATTACTGCACTGACAAACAATATATATTTTAATTTAATTGCACATTTTTTTATTTGAAAGCCAGACAGTTTTGGATCATCAAGTTCTTGAAACATGTTCAGTTGATGATAATGTTTATAATATTTATAATCTTTTCTGGCACAAATAAAAATGGGTACAAAAAAGGACTTATATATATATATATATAAAAGATTTAATATCCAGTCATTTTATTCTCACTTGAAAAATATATATTTTGCAGGGAAAGTCTCTGTTTCTGTGTGGTAGGAAGGAAATGCGAAAGGAACCAAAAGTTTAGAGAGCAGAAGCTTGAGGACCTCAGACTGCCTTTGTTTGTGATAGGTCCAAAGAAATGCTAGAAGCCAATCGTGTTAGAATTAATTTGCATAAATTTGAGAAAATTTCAACTTGTCGCTTGTGCTCTGCCGCTTTGTCGCTTGCCCCCTCTTGCGGCAAAAATCGCACCCTGCCATAGGAAAGGAATGGCAGGGCACCTGTTGCGTTGTTGCCTTCCAGTGTGAACGCAGGGTTAGGGAGTTTAGAATATGAATATTTGACGTCAAGTATCAATGCAGTAAAATAAAAATGCAATATATCACAATATATATATCGATATATTGTCCCATCCTTAGTGTACCACATGTATCACTCATCCAGAATGTAGCATGCTGTTTTTTACTCATTGCAATGGTATAATGGTATAATGGTGTAATCACTGCATGCAGACTGTGAGTTCTGTTCTGACAGCTGATTGTAAAAGATTTATAGAGTGTGGTCAGTTTCGCTAAACGACTTCGGCCCACGGCAAGCTCAGACATCTCACCATGTTCTCACCATCTTCCAGCATCTTCAGTGACTCCAACCCCCAATCTACCAACCACTGAAGCTCTTAGTGAGTATGCCGGCAGTGTGCAGTGTTGTTTGCCCCTCTCTTTTTACCTGCCTGCTACACATACAGTATGTGTCTCTTACCTAGACCGTTGCTCCTCATGTTCTTAATGAAATCACTTA
Organism: Astyanax mexicanus; assembly: GCF_023375975.1. Classification (NCBI taxonomy): domain Eukaryota; kingdom Metazoa; phylum Chordata; class Actinopteri; order Characiformes; family Acestrorhamphidae; genus Astyanax; species Astyanax mexicanus. Next base: position 7,607,794 of record NC_064424.1, on the reverse strand, counting down.
CTGTACTTACTTACAGTAGAGATAAACAGAGAGCGTGTCTGTAGTGACGAGGAGACATCGTCTGTGTAGCTGTTTGTCTGGGCTGAGGCAGTGAGACAGATTCCTACCGATATATATCGTATTTTTCGCACTATAAGGCGCATTTAAAGTCCTTTAATTTTCCCTAAAATCCCCAAGGAGTGCTAAAGTCACTCTACTGAAGTATAGCGTTATACAGGAGTTTCAGTTTAGTTTAGTTTAGTTCAGTATTAGTATTAGCATTAGCCGCTAACTGCAATAAGCGCTAGCTCTTTCGCAATTCAGAGGTGAGTATTATCAGCCTGTAGCCTTCTGCTCACCCGGCTATCACTGCTGGAGCAGCATTAGCATTAGCTGCTGATCCACTAAGTGCTAGCTCTTTCTTCATTCAGAGCCTTGTAGCCTTGTGCTAAGTCTGGCTAGCACTGCTGGAGCAGCATTAGCATTACCATTAGCCAGTAACCGTGCTATGCACTAGCTCTTTTGCCAGTATACTACATTTTAATACATTACATTACATTACATTACATTTGACAGAGGCTTTAGAACCTTCTACAGTTATAGAAGGTAAAAAAAAACATCTTTAGACATTTTTACCTAAAGGAGGTAAATGGAAATAGGATAGAGGAGGAAAGGAGGGAAAGAATGAAAAAAACAGGTTAGAAGTAGTACATTAGTATAGTGTATTATACTAATTAGTATATTAGTACAGTAGTATATCTAATAACTGTATTCTGTACTTTTACTGTGTTAAAACAAGCTACGTGGGACAAACCACTAGCTAATGTCGACCTGGTTTACAGAAACACTCAAGGTTCCTCAGTGTAGCACTGTCAGGCACCGTTTACTAGCACTTACCTAATGCTAATGCTGCTGCACGAAGCCTTATTGAAAATCTGGAAATCTAATCTTACTGTACATAAACAGAAGTGCTTTATTCACCCAAATAAACAGTTTTCAGAAGATAAATCTGTGTAGATTAACTTCCAGCGCTCATTTGACTTTGAGATACTTTTAGCTTAGCTTTAATTAACTTAGTTAACAAGTCACCCAGCGAGGAGACCCACTGAATTAGAAGGAAAAACATGGCGACACCCTTGTTCCTTACTAGTGTCACCTAAAATGCGCCTTATACTTCGATGCACCTTATGTTTAAAAATAGACCAAAAAATAGACATTCATCGATTAGAGCTCCTTATAATCTAGTGTGCCTTATAGTGCAAAATATATGGTGTGTATATTGATATATATATATATATATATATATATATATATATATATATATATATATATATATATATATATATATATATATATTTAATATAGACTATTCTCATCACCTCAGACCCAAGTAGATTACCATTACTAACCCCAGCTTGTAGACTGGCTCCTCTCACCAAGATATTCCTGGTGCACTCGAGGCCTGCAGGGATTATTATTCAATGGATCAGCACTTCTACACATTTCTACAGGATTCTCAGGCTCCAGTGATTGACCTGTTCAACACAAAGTCATTTACACTCTGACTTGGACACTATATTCCATTTTTTATCGCCAAAACATTAAACCGGCCTCTGGAAAGTGCCTCACTTCACCCGCTCTCATTCCGCAGCCGAGCCCTTTTCATGTAGTGCATTAGCAAATATTAATGAAGTGTGTTGCATGCTGTTTGATCAGGGAAAACAAGGGAACTGCCCTCGCATTGTTAACCAAAATTAGCAACATTAGAGCTCTTTAGTTTTTGCTCTGCGGCCCTCGGAGATACCGCATCACTCCACTCTCTAGAGGCTCTTCTCACATGTGTTTGTTTGTGATGTTGCTCTTTTACCCTTAAAATCAACAGACTTAAAAGCTGAGGACCAGCCTGAGCCTCCTCTGGAGCTCCTCAGAAAACCCTCGGCCATCTGAGGGTTCGGCTTAATATTTATGGAGGTGAAAAAGACCCAGAAAATATGTGGTTCTGACTGAGTTAAATTTATTTTTCGTTAATGTGAAGCATTTGAATTTGTAAAGCGCACACTTTAGATGGCAAAGCTTTTAGAAAGAAGTTAGGCAGTCTAAAATTCAAACATGCTTATTCAAGACATTTATTCAGAGTTTAAATGCTTCAACACAGAACACTGGAGATAAAATAGGTCAAAATAGGTCAGCTTTTGAGCATAGTTAAGTTTTCAGAGAGGTGCAAAGTGATTTAGTCCACTTTAATGCAGTCCTGTAGGTGTATTGTAAGTGTAATACCAACTAAATTGGGTCTTTTAGCCAAGTGCACATGGTTTAGGATGTGAACAAACAGGTAAAAGCCAAGAATATTAAAATATACACTCATGTTCCAACTGTCATGCGACAGGAACAAGTATCATGTCCCATAATTTTTGTCATACCCCATTGAAGCTAAAGAACGCTGCACTGATTGGCATATGGGATATGCATGTGTGGGGTGTCCTGTTGTGCCTATGGATGTGATTTCAGTCAATTATGGACAATTATGGCCATCCTCCAACTCCAATGTAATTCATAATCCACATCACCTTGCTATGAGCGTGCTGACCAGCGTTCAGCCTCATTCACAAAATAACACCTTACAACTTATACAGATATGGGATTGTTTCCCAAGCTGTCCCCTAAAAGGTAACATTAAATGATGATTTAATGATTTTTTATAATGCTTGCCCCTGACTTTTGACATATCAGTGTATTTTACCAGTACAGACAATTTAACAAATAAGAACTATAATACAGGTATAACTAGAATAGTTAAGTCCTTTTTATTCACTGTGGAAATTTAATGTATGGAAATTTAGACATACATATGCATACAATTTTGAATTCAAGAGCATTTTTTTAAGAAACTGAGGAGGAACATGACAGTTGCATATATAAACGTTAATATAATACAATTAAATATCAAAACTGCACAAAATAAATAAAGGTAATTTTTAAGATTAGATATTTCACTATCTCTTTTTATAGAAAAGACGAGTACAAAATCAGATGAGCATTAATTTATTTTTATTATTATTATTTATGTTTTTTTAATTTTTTTTACAAGTTGTTGGGTCCCGACTCACCAGTTAAAAATCGCTGACCTAAAGGGCACTTAAATACTGATAAATAATTGGGACAGTGTCAGCAGCTTTCAAGTTAAAACACTGGATCTTTTTCACCTTCATAAATATGGACTAACTGTTAATTTGGGGAATTACATTGGCTTTATAGTAAGAATTCAATAAAGAATTACATCTTTATTTTAAAGACTGAGCCTGTTGTAAATTTTGATGGACAAATATTTGTTCAAATATTGAACAAAGGTCTTCATCGCAGAACTGGACATCTGTCAGACGTCTGTCTAGTTATCAGGTTTTTGAATGACAGGCCTGATATTATACCAGAATAAATCCATGTCAAATGTCAAAAGAATCAGCAACAGATAGATATCCTCTAATAAGTATCCTGAGCATGATACTGGATAGATAGTCAAATAGGAATTTGTTGAGGTTTTTTTATATGCTGTAGACTGTAGATTTATGTATTTCAACAATGCTTAGCTTGTGGAGAATCATGTTAGATCAGATTTATTTATTATTGATTAGGTTTATAGCATTGTGTGAGACTAATGCAAGTGTGTGGATTTCTCAGATGATCTGGGAGTGTGCATGATTTTGCTTTTGTACTTTTGTACTCATATTGTGACAGGATTTTACAGTATTTTATCAGTTATTTAATTTATTTAGAAATTGAATTTTGTATTATTTTTATGTTAATTTTGAATGTTCTCAGTTTCATTAAACTTTTATAAATTGTGAATATAAAATATTACATAAAATTGGATAAGGCAGGCAAACACAGTTTTTGTGTTAAACCCAGAATGCAGAATTTGGGTGAAGCACAAGGATAGCTATTCTTCTATACTGTTATAAACACTATAACACACAGCATGTATGATCCAATAAGATGATAAAAAAAAACTAAACTGCTCATAATAGTTGATTTTATCATTTAAGGATAAGTTTTGAACCAAATGGCTTTGGATGACTTCAGTGGAGCTCATCTCATACACCCATTCCAGTGATGTGCTCTATACTGGGCAATTTACTGCAACACTGAGTCTCATCAGCTCCCCTGGAAATCTGTGGCAAACTCTGTCTCATGGCTCAAGCATTCAAATGCTGCGATTCTGCTGCTCAGACCAACGCTGTGTACGGTTAGCACTGAACATTTCTCAGGAAATGTCCACTATGGAGGACCAAAACTGCCAAAATAATACAAAAATAAATAAATATAAATGTATGTAAATAACTCGGTAAAAGGCAAGGCAAGTTAATTTATATAGCACCGTTCAAACACAATGGGGTACCACTTTAAAATAAGACTACCTTTATAAAGGGTTTATGAATGGCTGTTAATTAAGTTGCAAATACTTTAAAACTCAGTAATAAGCAGTTAATACATTTAAAACAGCACTAAAAAAAAACAATGGCAACAGTGAAAAATATTGATTCCACAATCATTTATACCCTCAAACCTCAGATTTTTCTAGATACTGATCTTACTTTATGTCTGCATTTAACCCGTCGTAATAATATATTTACTATAAATGTAATACCTATGTTGAAATAAATGACTAAGCAAACAACAGATCACTGTTGACTTTTCAACTGATATGTTGTAACTGCTAATCAGTGGCTTTTAAGGCATTTACAACCTGATCAATATTAATTAATAATCTAATTTATAAACCATGTATAAACTCTTTATAAGGGTAGCCTTATTTTAAAGTGGTACCCACGATGCTCATTCAAAGTGCTTTACAAATTGGTGAATACAAAGAGTCAAATTCAAAGTCAAATTACAAAAACATGTAAAAATGGAAATAAAAGAGCAAAATAAGAATAAAGTATTGAAAAAAACATGATTCAAACATGATTAAAACAGAGAGAGAAGTCAAATTAAAAACATGTAAAAAAAGAATTATTGTAATTTAAGAAACAATGTTAAAAAAAAGGAAAATGAAAAAAGAGAAAATAAAATACAAGAAATTATAATTAAAATAATATTCAAGTGATGGTAAATGTAAAAAAATAAAAAATGAAAAGTAATATGGTGATTAAAACGGTAAAGAATAATTACAATTAATGTAAAAATAAATACATAAAATAAATACCTTAGTATTGTTTAGTTTTTTCTTTTAATTAAATTCTTTATTTATTTACTTCCCAATTTATTTCTGCATTTTTTTATTTCCTGATTTATTTATTTCTGTTTTTCCTTGTGCTTATATGATAATAAAGGGGCTGTCCAGCAATGATGTCAATGAAAAAACACGCCCCCTCACTATCATATAAGGACAGAAATAAATAAATCAGGAAATAAATGAATGCAGAAATAAATGCATTGGACAATAAATGAATGCAGAAATAAATAAATAAACAAATGAATCAAAAGAAAAATTAAACAATGTTAATAAAGAAACCCATAAGTAACAAATTATTAAGATATTTATTTTTATGTATAAGTATGTCACAAATGACCCAGGCAGGGAGACGAGGAGACGGACGCAAGTGCAGGTAAGGGCGAAATAAATAATAAATAATTTATTAAATAAATAACAAATAAACAAGGAATGAGAAACACAAAACAAAGAAACCCAAATAACCAATAACAAACAAGCTATGATAATAATAACAGGGAATATATACAAGGGAAATAAACAAGAAAATAAACAAGGAAATAAACTATAAACGTGAAAACAAGAAATAAACGAGAAACAAATGACTAAGGCTATATACAGGGAGCTAGGGAACACGGAGCTAAACAAGAAACTAGAAAAAAACCCAAACATGAAATAAACAAAGAAAAACACAGAGCAAGGAGCTAGGAAGCGAGGAATGAAACAAGAATAACTAGGAGTGACAAAACAACAGAGGAAGGTGCAAAGACCGACGGAGACAAACTGGCACAGGGGATCTATTTAACAAACAGGAAACACTAGAATTGGAAACACCTGGGAAAGGGGCGGAGCTACAAATGAGAAACAGGTGGTGGAAAACTACTGACAGGAGACACAGAGGGGCACAGGTCACGTGGGAATAACACACAGAGACATGAGACAAGACCAGGACGTGACAAGTATTTGTTTATATATTAATTATATTTATTCTTTACCCTTTTAATCACCATATTACTTTTATTAAGTGATTTACTTATGCTTTTATTTATTCATTTGTTTTTAATTTTAGCAGTTTTGGTCCTCCATTTTTCACAAGCATATCGTATTTTTAAAACACAGAAATACACTGAAAGCAGTTAACTGCAAACTTCAGAAACTAGAAGAAAAGGAGAAAACAGACCTTTGGCAGCCGTTCTTACAAAGATAGTGGAGCATTGTGTAATATTTAAGAGAAACAGCTGTTTAATGCTGCATGTGCGGAGTCTTAAGAGATGTTTTTAATTGTGTTGGAAAGTGTCTTGGCTTATTTTCATAGTTGAGGCCGTGTTTGTGAAAGTGATGAGACGGAGCTTTTGTGGTGTTACAGAAGACGAGAAATATCCACAGGAATTCAGAGAGGATGCGCAGCATCGTAATGCTTGAGACTGGGACGGTTGCCATTCTGTAACCGACATATTTGGGATTTTTATTTAAAGCTTTCCCCGCTGACTTCCAGACGACTTTCTGTGGTGAATCACTGTTGCAGGAAATGATTCAGTGCAAATGAGCCGTTGGAATGAGCGTTTAGGGTAAGAGACACTGTGCTGTGGTGCCTTTTTCATTTGGTCCAAATGGTTCATAATAATGAACTTATCCTTTATACAGTAAGTGTTCGCATATGTGTGTTTGTGCACAGAAAAGTAAGTATTGCTCATGATCCAGTATTGGGTATCATGAGATATATAGACACTGTATTTGTTTTGTCTGCTTACATCAGGGGTGTCCAAACTTTTTTTGTTGGGGGCCAGAAGGAGAAATATATTTGAAGTCACGGGCCACAGACTCTGTAATAAAACAAATAATGAAATATACCACTTTAAGTAATATTTTTTCCTGATTATTTCATTTACACACCATTTTACTTGACTTACTATCTTTATCTTTGACAGTGTTGTGTAAACTAAGATTTTTCAAATTCATGTTTAATTTTATGATGTCTCTTAATATTAAACTCCTTAATTACAGCAACTTTTAGAGTCTTTGCCCCGTTTTTCTGCGCTAGAAATGCGCACCCTCTCTGTTTTTAGACTCTTTGGCCCCTTTTTTCTGCGCTAGAAATGCGCACTCTCTCCACTTTTAGACTCCTTGGCCCATTTTTCTGCACTAGAAATGCGCACTCTCTCCGCTTTTAGACTCTTTGGCCCGTTTTTCTGCGCTAGAAATGCGCACTCTCTCCGCTTTTAGACTCTTTGCCCCGTTTTTCTGCTCTAGAAATGCGCACCCTCTCCGCTTTTAGACTCTTTGGCCCGTTTTTCTGCGCTAGAAATGCGCACCCTCTCCGCTTTTAGACTCTTTGCCCCGTTTTTCTGCGCTAGAAATGCGCACCCTCTCCGCTTTTAGACTCTTTGGCCCGTTTTTCTGCGCTAGAAATGCGCACTCTCTCCGCTTTTAGACTCTTTGGCCCGTTTCTGACACCTAACGTTCAAACTTTAAATCTCATATTATAAAAACCTGCTTAACAGCGGGCCAACTTTAATTCTATTTCTAAAATACCTCACGGGCCGCAGTTTGGACACCCCTGGCTTACATTTACAAGTATTCTCTCATTCTATAAAGTTTATAGGAGTCTTACATCTAACAGTAACCTGTAAATATACTTTTTTAGATGCTTCACAGTGTTTAGTTCAGTTATTTGTTCGCTGTTTAAGATTAAGCGGCATTGACCGTTTGATCCTCACCACTACTGCAATCATCCTAGGTCATCCATAAGTACATTATTGGCAAAATTCTTCAGCAAGAACATTGTGTTGTCCAATAATGGTGTATTATTGACAGTTTGTAAAGATACAGTAATCCTTTTAGTGTCTCAGAATGAGAATGTGGTAGCCTTCACCCATCCTAGTCTGATGGAGGAGACTGGATATTGGACATGACTCAACTGATGGAAAGAATGCAATAAAATGAATATATTTGAAATGCCTTGAGTTTATTATTAGCTAAACATCATAGTTTAAACTCAAAGAACAGTATGTTGGTGGTGGAAAACACAGGAGCTCCACTGACTGATTAAAACCCTGACAACAGTCAATCATCAGAGTCCATTCCTACAGGTGCTCCCCCTCTTGTTAAGCAATCACAAACACGACTTTTAACTCAACAATAAACAGAATAAAGAATTAAATAACATTACTTTTCCTTTAAATGAGCTGCTGGTGTATCTTCACAGTGTAAATGAGCAGGTCAGTATCTGTCTCTGCTGAGACGCACAAAAGCGCTACACTGTTAAGATACAAATGCACCAAAGTCAGAGCTCACCTGCCTTTTAAATGGAAATACAATGGGCACACATATTTGTTTATTTTACATTACACCCCAAACACACCCATGATTATGATAAATTAAGATTATTATTAGTACACAGCTTTTGCACGCTTCAAGCCGCACAAGGCGATACCAAAGAAACATCGACACGCCCTAAAATCTGCTGCACAATGCATAATAATTGACTGGTGCGCAATAGATTGCTAAAATAGGGCCCTAAATATCACATAATATTATTTATTCTCTTCTAATGACTCTGAACAGTCATTATTTAATAATAAAAAAAATAATTTGGGTCATATTTGAACCCAAGTTTTACTGTAATTCTGAGTCATTTCCAATTCCCACAAAGTACTCAAGCCTTTCTTTATTCCTCTAGGTCGAAATTAAGGTCAAAAGCTAGCATGTGCTTTACTCGGTGTCACATGAAATGAGACACCGTATCTTTTCTTTTTGTACTGCTGATAATGCTCTGTCATTGGACGACTCAGTGTTTTTGTGAGTTCTGTATCTGTTCCGCACTGGATAACGTCATGTTGAGTCATTGAGCCAGTGCTAGGGCTGCACGATATTGGAAAAAATTTACATTGCATATGTTGTTTTAATTTTTCTGATAATATATATCGCGATATTAAACAATGCAGGGCCCATGACCCATTCGCTGTCTTGTTGCGTCCGGACCGATCAAGAGCTGAGTCAGCGCCGAGCTCAATTCAAAACCCGAGGAAAAGAGCTAAACAACAGTAATCGACCCTTTTTTAATTTTTTAAGGCATTTAAATGTCTTTTTAAAAGGTAAATAAGAGCGTTTTTCTGGGATTAAACTGTAACTGGAAATTCTGTGCCGCAAAACTGTGCTGGACTGAAGTGCACAGCTTTCCACACGTGCCCACGTTTACAAGCACGTGCCCAACCATGTGGATGGAGGCCATGCGTGCGGTTACCTCGTGTTTACTCCTGACCCCCCTCCCCCTCATGCTTCTCAGGCAGCAGCAGCCTGTCACTCACACAGACACAGAGACAGCGCTGTGTATCTACAGTACTTCTTGTGTCAAGAATCAAAACACAGCAACATGATGTGTTTAATATAATTGCTATTACATTAATTGCTAATATTGACTATTGTGCATGTTTACATCATGATAACGATGCTTAAACGATAAATATCGTGCAGCTCTAATCAGTTCTTAGACTGTAGTGCCACCCAGGATCCCTGCTAAGGTTTATTTCATCTCACTGACTCAACTGAACACTGTGAAACATTGTTACAAAAAGAATATCTGAAATGCAAATTTTTTTTTTTGTTGGATATACAGAGGTAAGAAAGACTATTCTGAAACTTTTCCACTTTTTACCCTTCAGAAAGATAATTGAATACTGTGCCACAGGATACCATTTACAGTAGATGTTTCTGAAATCATCCAGGTTCTCAGATCTGTAGGTTGTGATGGAGGGTGAATCTCTGAAACGCTCCCACCTCCCTCAGCTGCAGCGCTGGCCTCAGGCCTGTCTTTGTCCTAATGCTTCATTGTGGCTATTCCGTAGTGTTCAGTCATGCACGTGGCATTAGATCATGTGTTTTTTTTTGTTTGTTTGTTTCGTTTGTTCATTATTGTCAATCATTTTTCCTCTGTTTCAGTGATAACATGCAGTATGCAGTAAGCACAAGCCAACAGAATTAACAACATTGTGATTTTTTTACTCGACTAGACGAGTTTTATCAATGAAAGTGTCATTCTCGGTCAGAGGAAATGCTTTATTGCTTCACTGTTGATTCATAAAGCACTTTCGACCTTGTAGAATCTAGATTCGGACCCAACAAAAGCATGCAATTCATGCAATACATGCAATTTAAGATAGATTCATTCAATTGGACTAATTTTGCTTTAGATAAATGCTTTAAAGGTCCTGAAATTGCTTTATGGATCTGAATATGTCCATGGTTTGTATACATACTCTAAAAATCTAAATATGTTTTAGAGAGTTACTTATGTTTTAAATTTATGTTCTCTTTTGTTTGTCTTTCTGTTTGTGTTTTTTTGATGTTAACACTCCTGTTGTTGTTGTTGTTGTTGTTGCGTTTTCCGTTGTGTTCCATGTTTGTGTAATTTGATTTCCGATGTTTTGTATTTTCCATGTGACCCCATCCCCCTCCCACTTTTCCTTTCAACAAATCTTGCACGTGTATATCATGTGACTTTGTCATGTGGCTCTTGCATGGTGCTGATGATGTGGTCTTCGCTGGCGAACAGAAGGTAATTTTTTGTTCTTTGTCATTTTTGGTCCATTTCACGTTAGGACTGAACGCAGAAAAGCTAATCATGAATTAGAGGAAACATTCACCCAGTGCCATCACCGTTCATGGACCATTTCATTCACAAGCCATTGATTCCCACACAGCTTTGCACTGCACACTTGATTTTTTTGGGGGGGTTTGACATTAAAAACAATCAGCGCCTCTGATTGAACAGTAATCCGGTAGCAGCAGGCCTCTGCTATAAAGCTCTAAAAAACTATAAAACACTTCAATAACCAGCCACAGTGGTGAAATATCACAGCCTTATTGGATGTAAAATATAGCGGGCATCATTATTTTATTGCTACAGTGTGTGCAGTACATTCAGAGAACATCCATATTGCAGAGATTCGCTTTGATTACTGTGGCAAAAAGAGTCGCAAAAAAAAGAAACTACATTAAAATTCAATAACTCAAACTGACACTGTTCAGCACTGCTTCCCACATTTTATATACATCACAATGTAATGCTGCTCATTTCAATACAGTAATGTTTTACAATGCTGTCTATCAACTGCAACTCCAAATGAGAAAAAAAATTAAGAAGTTAGTATATAGTGATGGTATGGAAAATGCAAATATAAAACAGAAACTTCAGGGTTTTTTACATTTATATTGATCAAACTAAACATGTTTTTTTTTATTATACATCCAGTTCTGCTTTTATGGCCTGCAACACATTCCAAAAAAAAGTTAAGACAGGAGCAATAAAGGCCTAGTAATGGTTTTAAACAGGTGAAAAAAGAGTTTTTAGCAAATACACATATATATGTATATAAATATATACAGCTCTGAAAAATTAAGATACCACATAAGTTTCTGAATCACTTTCTCTGATTTTGCTATTTATAGGTATGTGTTTAAGTAAAATAAACATTTTTCTTTTATTCTATAAACATAATTTCTCCCAAATTCCACATACAAATGAGAAATGGCTGAAATAACAAAACAAAACAAAAAAAGATGCAGAGCTTTCAGACCTTAAATAATGCAAAGAAAACAAGTTCATATTCATAAAGTTTTAAGAGTTCGGAAATAAGTATTTGGTGGAATAACCCTGGTTTTTAATCACGGTTTTCATGCATCTTGGCATGTTCTCCTCCACCAGTCTTACACACTGCTTTTGGATAACTTTATGCCTTTACTCCTGGTGCATAATCTATCTTCCTTTTAATTATATTCTAGATGTTTTTAATTTAGTAAAATCAAGGAAACACATCGTTTTTTTAAGTGGTCTCTTATTTTTTTTTCAGAGCTTGTTTTCTTCTTTTTTGTTATTTCAGCCATTTCTCGTTTTCTGCAGATAAATGCTGTAAATGACAATATATTTATTTGGAATTTGGGAGAAATGTTGTGTGTAGTTTATAGAATATAAGAACAACATTCAAATATTTTTCTCAAATTTATACCTATAAATAGCCACTGATTCAGAGGTCTCCTAATTTTTTCCAGAGCTGTATATTAAATGTATATTAATAAATTAAATAAAAAAAAACTTGCTCAGACAAAGCACTGCATTTTTTTACTTTTTTATAATCATTTTTATTATTGTTTTATTATTTGCATTGTCCATACTATCCCTACATCATCTCATTTGGGATTGTACATGACTGACATTAATGCTAAATGAGACATAATGAATAAAACAACATAACCACCAGTATAATACAGTATAATACAGTAAGTGCATCATCCCTAATATGGTAATGATAAGGATGATAATGAGATGCATCTTGATCAGACTAACAATACTACACACCTCTCACAGCCTCGCATTCATTCATTACTGCATGCGTGCAAGTTCACACACACTTCTGTTCGGGCCTGTGTCTTGTTTTAGTCTCCACTTTCTAGAGGTATCTGTTGGTGCATGTTCCTGTCTGTACGTCTGTACGCCCTGTCCAAGATTTCGGCAGTGTCTTGGTCTGGTTGTATCATTCTGATCTATATATGTGCAATACGCTTCTGCAAAATAAAATAAAATTAATTAAAAAAATAACAAGGGACAGTAAAGCCTTGCTTGCACTCAGTTCACTCTAATTACACACATCGCTTCTTCTATACTGTATACTGTATGTTTACTGTATACAGGTGGATAGAGTCACACATGATGCAAAAGGTGAAGCCTGAGGGCTCAAAGTTTTTGGGAAAGTTGAAAGTTGATTACTTTTTTGGATTGATCTTGATTGATTACTTGATCGAGTGTGTTTTATGTCTATAAATATGTCTATAATTGGCGATCATGTTTTGACTGATGTGATCAATGTGGTCAATGGCCTTAATCTCACTGTTGCATGGTAGAGCATGTCTGTGTCTGTCTGTCTCTTTTTATAACCTTAAACGCTCTTTTCTCTTCTCATAGCATCTGGAAAAAAACCTTCACCTAACTGGGAATGATGTCCCTCATGACCGGATCTCTAATTCTAGATTTATTTCGATTTAACTATGCCATTTATGTTTCTGTGACGCACTTTCCTTTATTACTAACTCAGCTTTTATTTGATTTCCAGTATCAAATCACGCATCTTGTCTGGTCTAGACTAATGCTGAAAGGAGAAATAACCAAATAACACTTGAGATGTACTTCCATGCATGCTTTTCATGTGATTTAATCGGTTGATGTTCTGAATTGATCTGAACCTGAACTGCTTTTGACTGAAGATTTGAAACGTTAGAACTGAACTGGGGTAAACTGGGGGGTAGAGCTACATTTTATCAAGATCAATATCAAGTCTTTTCCTTCACATGCTGTTTTCTCTCCATCAGGGTCAAAAATATTAGATTGCTTCATTCCATCTCAGTAGGACATACACTGAAAAAAATGATGCATAAAAAAAGTTTCACAACTTTCTAATTTTGCTTTTTTTAAGTTAATTGAATTTTAGATGAATTTACGTAACTTCAACTCAGTTTTAAGACTTAAATATTACACAGAGTAAATAAGTAAACTGAACATCAGTCAATCCTTTCTTTTAGTAAACTTTATTTAACCCTTGTGTGGTGTTCATATTTTTGTTACTCGTTTACTTTGTTACTTGTATTTAATGCAGCAAAATTAAGCAATTCTACATTAAAATGCTTTACACATGCTTGCTTCACCTAAATTGCAAGCAATATAAACAGCTTACATGGTTAATATTTGCCCTTTACCTTTCTTATGTTACATTTCTTTCAAAAAGTGCTACTCTTTTTTTTATTAGTTTTTTTTTTTAATAAAATGTAAAAGAAAATGAATTAAACTCAAGATATGAGTAGAAAATTTGTTTAGTTTCAAATTTACAAATGAAGCAATGTTTATTAGCCCTTGGCTAAACATACTGTATGTAATATAAATGTGTAGGGGGGGGGGGGGGGGGGCGGGGGTGTACAGTGTGTATTTATCGAAAATGTGTTTTGATATATGTTTTTCACAAAAAAATGAGCCAATGCCAATGAGTTTGAGTTAGAAAAAATATTTTTTTAGTGTCATTTGATGAAAAATTAAAACGGGTCCCACAAAACTGAACACCACACAAGGGTTAACTTATTTTTGCTGAATCAATCCTTTTTTTTTTATTAAACTTTACTTAATTTCTGCATACAATATTACCTAATTACAATTACTTAATTTATACAATATTACTCAAATAATTTAAGATACATAATATATTATAATTCCTAAATCTTTTTAGTTAAAACACACATATTACACTGTCTCAACACATGGATGGCATGTAATACATTATTTTTAGTAAACTACAGTATAATATAGTACAAATATTTAAATTTCAGGAATTATAATATGTTATGTATTATAAATTATTTGAGTAATATTGTATAAATTAAGTAATTGTAATTAGGTAATATTGTATGCAGAAATTGAGTAATTTAGTAAAAGAAAGGACTGACTGAAGTTCAGTTCACTTTTTTACTCTTTTTTTAACATTTAAATCTTGAAACCGAGTTAAAGTTACTTAAATTCATCTTAAATTAAATGTACTTAAAAAAAAGCAAATGCAGAAAGTTGCGAAACTTTTTCTTAAAGTAAATTTTACTCATCATATTTTTTTCAGTGTACATCTAGATTATGCATCTATAGCCGGGGCCAAAGTCCTTCCCATCACTCTTTTCTGTCACGTGTGTGTGTGTGTGTGTGTGTGTGTATAAGCTAGCAGTGGGGTGTTCTTTGGACAGTGTGACATTGAGTGCTAATGGGACTGGGCTAGCGGCTATTTGTGATGATTAATGAAAGGGCTGTAGTCTCCTCCCAGGCTCCTCTAGTGATGACACAGGTGGCCAGCGAACATCCCAAACAAGCCCACACACACACACACACACACACACACACACTTACTCTCGCACACACACACACACACACACACACCTTGTGCTCCCTCTTGGCCTTGCTGATATTATTAAATGTAATGGAGGAGCACCTCCAATCAAAGTGAGGGGGATAATTAAGGCAGCGCTGTCATTAGGCAGTGGGTTTGGCCAGATAACGAGCTTCCCCTGAGAGTGTATTACAGCCACGCTCTCTCACTCTCTCTCTCGCGCTCTCATTCACTGCCACCGGCTGCCGGCCCCTAGCCCGCGTCTCGTTACGGCCCCGTGCAGCCTCCCTGCTCCCTGGAGCCCTGCAGCTCTCACTAATGCTGAATACGGGAGGCCAGATTCACAGAAAGCCGTCATTATTCCCCCACTGAAAAGGACACCCGAAATTAGAGCCTCCACAAAGCAAAAACACCCCTGTTAAATTAACACACCACCATGCAGGAGCAGGTGCCAGTCCACACGCCGCTGCCTTACTGCTGCACTGTGTCCATTTAAAACTAAGACCAGAGGGAATTTCTCTAACATAGCAAGAGCTCATAAAGAGAGATATAGAACAAAAAGAGACCAGAAACCGTTTCAACAACTCAACTGTAGCCCTGTAGTGTCTCATAATATTTAAAAAGAAAAAAAAGGAACCAAGTGATTCACAGCTGTAGAAAGCTATTATGAAGCTATTACAGTATAAATTATAATATTTTATATATATATATATATATATATATATATATATATATATATATATATATATATATTGTTATTCTACAACTCATTCAAAGACATCAGGACATTTAAGCTGCATTAAATATATACAGCTCTGTAAGAAATTACGAGGTCACTTCAGTTTCTAAATGAATCAGTTTCTCTGATTTTGCTATTTATAGCTTTATGTTTGAGTAAAATGAACATTGTTGTTTTATTCTATAAAATACAGACAACATTTCTCCCAAATTTTAAACAGAAATATGATCATTTAAAGCATTTATTTGCAGAAAATGAGAAATGGCTGAAAGAACATGCACAAATAACAAATTAGATGCACAGTTTTTAGACCTCAAATAATACAGAGAAGACAACAAGTTCATATTTATAAAATATCAATATTTGGTGGAATAAGCCTGTTTTTTAATTACAGTTTTCATGCATCTTGGCATCATGTTCTCCTCCACCAGTCTTACACACTGCTTTTGGATAACTTTATGCTGCTTTACTCCTGGTGCAAAAATTCAAGCAGTTCAGTTTGGTTTGATGGTTTGTGATCATCCATCTTCCTCTTGATTATATTCCAGAGGTTTTCAATTTGGTAAAATCAAAGAAACTCATCATTTTAAGGTGGTCTCTTATTTTTTTCCAGAGCTGTATTTGTGAAACATTTAATTAAGGCAATCTAGTTTGTTTTAATTCAATACATAGGCAAATACTCTGTGAGTTTATGTATTAAATATTAGTAACAAATAAAAAAAAAGAAAAACATTTTACTTTATTTAATGAATTTCTGTTTATCCAAAATATTATTATTAAACATTTAGGCTATATAGTCCTATTCAGTCCTTTGGACACTTCTGGTCAAACTACATGTTTGATTTACAATATTACTTTTAATATGTCTTTAAATAATTATATAAGTAAATGACATCCATACATCCATATGTACATTGCAGCACATTTTATATATTAAGATGTGAAGAAAATTGGGCAAAAATAATAGCAACATTCTTTAAAGCTGGAAGAAAAAATGCCATGTTTATTAAGTCTGTGTTAAAATCATTGATAATTTATTGAATTAAATTTAAGTTAAAATTGAGACTTTAAACAATTTAAATTTATTAAGGAAATCAGCTCTGATACACAGATGTAATATTTTTGTGTAATTTGTTTCCTGTACAGAATTTGTTAATTTACTGCACTTAAATCCAGTCATATAATATAATGTCTTACAATATAAACTTCCCAGTTATTAATTTGTGTTATATAAGTGTGGGATAATTTCACATAGATTTGATTTCACACACATTTCTCAAGTCCTATTCAACAAGAATCAACCATTTTATCATATTAATTAAATTAATATATATATTTATCACAATTTACCATATTTACCATAACCTTCCCGGCAGGCCACAGTATCTTATATTTCTTAGAATATTCTCTCATTGGCTAGAATGGGCTTGAATAAGCTGGCACAGTGTAAATGGAGGAGATAACTCATTCCTGCACAGCACATGTGTTCACCGCAGAGGACCTGGGCTAGGAAACTCATCCTGTAACCCTTAAACTGCTCTGGATCTCCTCTGACTCTTTGTGTTCTCTTTAGGGGAACCCAATCCTCCTAAATTAGAGGGCAAGCTGCAGACTACAGGCAACGAGCTGAAGGTCAACTGGATCAAGCAGGACGATGGAGGCTCTCCCATTAAACACTACCTAGTCCGCTTCAGAGCTGTGAGTATGATGGGATGTGAGGTAACATGCTTTACTGAAGCTTTACGCAGTTACACATTGTCCGGTGTGAATTATTTAACACACTGCCATGTATGAGCTTCAGTGGAACATTTTTCTTTTATGAGAAACATGGTTTTGAAGAATGTTTTATATACATGGATCTGATCGGAGTCTAGCTGTGTCTCTAGTATGAATTAATGCCATGTGATCCAGTTTTAGTGAAAGCAGTGCCAATATTACATGTTATAGCACGGACCTCAAGTGTATTAAATATAAAAAAATTATTTGGTTATTCATTAAAAATGCTCAGTTGAATCTTACTCTCCAAAATAAATCCATTTGAGCTGCCACCTCCAGATCTGTGTAAATCTCTGCTATGCTACGCTTCACTGCTAACTAAATATGTGTGTTTTTTGCACAGAAGCACCGCTCAGAGTGGAAGCCAGAGATCCGCCTGCCCAATGGCAGCGAGTACGTTGTGCTGAGGGGTCTGGACTGGAACACCGAGTACGAGGTTTACGTGGTGGCCGAGAACCAGCAAGGCCGCTCCCAGCCCGGCATCCTTTCCTTCAGGACCTCCCCGGAGCCCAGCGCCATTCCAGGTACAACTGTCTACCCTCAACTACCCTTTTACCACCTCCTACCCCAGCCACAGCCACTGCCAACCAGCACGGCCAGCAGCCACCTAACACCTCCTCTCCATACCTCCCCCGACCAGCCCTGACTCTCTCCTTACGCCAGGTTTATGACTACTGCCAGAGAATCTAGCAGATCACATCATCATCATCACCACTCAGCATGGCCTAGACACTGTTTCTGTGATAGTAATGAGCCATTAGACCAGGGGTGTCCAAACTTTTTTTGTTGGGGGCCAGAAGGACAAATATATGTGCAGTCAAATTGATGGTTCATTTTATAATATTTTCCTAAAAGCTCAGAAACATTAATGTAGGCAGGGTTGCCAGATCCACCAAAAATATCCAGCCCTTCAGACGCTTAAACTAGCCCAAAATATATATATTTGTCAACCGTTTGAAGCAAATGTCAAAAAGAAAGCTATAAGTGTATTAAATACTAATAACTTAGGATTTTGTTTATAAGGGGTTTATTATCATCATTATCACTGTTTATCTTAAAGTCGTTAATAATAATAATAATAATAATAATAATAAGTTTTATATCCCAGTCAAAAATATTTAATAGTAACATAATTATCCCAAAAAATGACTCTTTTCTGTTTTTGCCCCTCCTGAACTCTCTTCTCTCCTCTTTCAACATTTTCGATAGCTTCTGGTGATTTCTGATTACATTTTGACTTTTTTTGTTGTTGTTGTTTTTTGTTTTTTCGGTGTCTGCGATCATTTTTAAAGTAGGCCAGAAAAACGTACCCCGCCACCCCTGAAGTTTCACCCGCAATTGGATTTTCAAACAAGCCTAATTTGGCGGAAAAAGCGCAAACCTGGCAACTCTGAACTCTGTAGGCATAATGAAGGAAGGACAGGAGATTAGAAGCATTTTAGATTGCGTTTAAGTTATGGCGACACCTAGCGTTCAAACTTTTAATCTCACATAATAAAAACCTGCTTAACAGCGGCCAACTTTCGTTTTATTCTAAAATCCCTCGCGGGCCACTACAAAAAAGAAAACGGGCGCAAATGGCCCACGGGCCGTAGTTTGGACACCCCTGCTTTAAACTGACTGGCTCATTTGATGCAAACCAGCAATTGCTTTTGGTTCCCCACCTATACATCTACAGCCATGTCAATATCTAGTCATAATGTAACTGATCACTGAAAATCGCGATAGCTTGATAAATATATTTTTTAATAAATGTCATATTGTCCATGTACCTTTGTGGCAAAGTGTCTGAGGCTGACACTGCCTAAACTCTAACCTCAGTTAACCGGGCTTCACCCTGCTCTGGCTGGGATTATTTGGGCTGCAGTCAGCGTTCGCTCAGGTTGTGGCCTGATCTCCCCCTGGGAGAGCCCTGGGCCTACGGAGAGCGTTTTGACCCAGGCTGAGGCTAATGAGACTGTGCTGGATGAATGGAGTGGAGTGAGGGATGCCTCGGAGAGCTGCTAGTGGTTAAGCCTGGAGACCCTGCTGCAGCTTAGTGTTGCTTAGCTGCTCTCTGGGGCTGTGCTTCTAGCATGCCCCCTATGGCAATCCCTTGGCTCTCACTCCTTCAGCTAGCTTTATTGCTCCGCTCAAAGCAATTGCAGATCATATCAGTGAAGATGAAACTTCTTTTTAGCACTTGACAGGCGAAGCAACCCTGAGTGAGTCCCCCCACCTACCACTCCTCGCCCACCTACTACTACACTGAAAAACATGAGTAAAATTTACTTAAAAAAAAAAAAGTTTCTCAACATTCTGCATTTTGCTTTTTTGAATAAATTTAATTTCAGATAAATTTAAGTAACTTCAACTCGGTTTTAAGACTTAAATGTTACGTAGAGTAAATAAGTGAACTGAACTTCAGTCAAACCTTTCTTTTAGTAAACTTTACTTAATTTCTGCATACAATATTACCTAATTACAATGACTTAATTTATACAATATTACTCAAATAATTTATGCTACGTAATATATTATAATTCCTATAATTTTTAGTTAAAACACACATAGTACACTGTCTCACACATGGATGGCATGTAATACATTCTTTTTACTAATATACTAAAAAGAATGTATTACCATCCATGTGTTGAGACAGTGAGACTTGGTCTGTTTACAAAATAAATCTTTGATATTATGTAAATATTTGAATGTGTGTTTTAACTAAAAATATTTCAGGAATTTTAATACATTATGTATCACAAATTATTTGAGTAATAATGTATAAATTATGTTTATGTAATTAGGTAATATTATATGCAGAAATTAAGTAAAGTTTACTAAAAGAAAGGATTAACTGAAGTTCAGTTCACTCTATGTAACATTTAAAGCTCCACTAGGTAGGATTGAGATTTTGTGCTCGTGGGCTCCCCCTACAGTTGTAGAGTGTAATAAATGTTTCAGGCAGATTAGTTTCTCTTTCTCGTTTTCTGGCTTTGACAGACATATTCGGTCTCTTTCCAGCTTCTGCCAGAGTGTCTGTATGTTAGAATCAACCAGTAGTCCTTGTAGAACTGTTAGAACTAAAGGTCGGAAAGCAGGTCGCAGTTCTCGCGGGCGTTGGTCGCGGCCGCCACGGAAAACTTACAGAGTCTGGTTTGAGCTCAGAGGAGCTCCGGCACAGACATGAGAGCACCGCTATTCCTCCTATTACACCTCAATGTAATAGGCTCAAAGCTGTAATTTTACTTCTTTAAAAAGATCAAAAATCAAGAAACTCCTACCTAGTGCTGCTTTAAGTCTTGAAACCGAGTTGAAGTTACTTACATTTATCTGAAATTAAATGTATAAAAAAAAAACAATGCAGAAAGTTGCAAAACTTTTTTAAAGCAAATTTTACTCATCATTTTTTCCGTGCACTACTACCCAGTAATACTCCACCCAAACATCAAACATCCCTCCATCATGTTGGCTATGGCTTTCTGTGCTCTGTTGGCAGGGCTGTTGTTTTGGAGACCCCTTAAACTCTAGGCTCTCTGGGATTTTTTATTAATCTTGAGGCCTGGTATCGAGTATGAATGAGTTATTAATGGGTATTTAATGAGAGTGAGGACTTGAAATTGGAACTGAACCTACTGACTGGTCTTAAGAGTTTAAGGGGTATAATCTGCCTCCCCACAGATCAGGAAAGAGGCCGTTTCTCTCTCTCTCTCTCAGCTCAGTGCAGCAGTGCAGTCTTCTGCTTGCGTCTGCACTGAGCTGAGTGGACAGTGGCATCCAGGCTCTGTGGGGATGCAGTCTCTGGTCTTGCATGGTGATGCTTCTACAGGATTAATGTGTTAATGCTTTCCTGAGGACCTAACTGACATCTGCCGGTGCATGGCATAAGGACCCCGCTTTCTCTCATCCGCTTGGTGGGAAGCAGCCATATATATACATATATATAGCAGTGGGAGCTTTGGATCTCAGTGTGTTTGGGCCTGTCAGGGTCAGAGATCAAGGTCATTCCAGTACCCTCAACCAAGGGTTTTCTTCCAAACTGAGCAACTAGGTGTGTTCTGTTGGAGTAAAACGAGATTGGAAGGGGGAGGGGCTTATGTTGTACACATTTATGTGCTTATAGAATCTTTTAAATCTTATTTAAATCTGTTTTTGTGCAATATTTAAGCAGAGCAAAAATAAGAATCTCTGGAGCAAATAAACATCATAAAGCTATTGGCACCAATAGCTTAAAGGAGAACTCTAGTGTAAAATGGATTTTGTTGTAGTAAAACATGATAAAAAATTCTTACCATTGATGAATAGCACACCTCTGTTCTCCCACAGCGTTCAGAGATCCAGACATTTTAACAGTTTGTCCAAACACCCTTTAGACTGGATGACACGGGGCATAAATTGCCCTGATAAATCACTTTTCCAACGTTATCCAGCTCAAAGTAGCTCCACATCTCCTTACTAGAATCTGGAGAGCTCTGACATTTAAAACAAGGCAAGGAGCAAGGAGGTGTGGAGCTACTTTGAGCTGGATAACGTTGGAAAAGTAATTTATCGGGGGGAAATTATGTCCCATGTCACCCCGTCTGAAGGGTGTTTGGACAAACTGTTAAATTTCTGGATCTTGGATTGCTGTGGAAGAACGGAGGTGTGCTATTCATCAAAGGTAAGAACTTTTTATCCTGTTTTACCTTAGCAAAATCCATTTTACACCGGAGTTCTCCATTAATACCAGCTGTGTACTCTTATTATTATGCTGACAATGGAGAGCTGGGAATGGATGAGGTGGGGTGATGATCATCCAACATCCTCCTGATCTCACTGACGCTCTTTTTTAAAGAATGCAAACAAATCCTCACAGCAATGCTCCAAATTTTTAAGATTTTGGAAGAAATCATGCATGAGCAGATACTATATACTATACCCAATACTATACTTTTGTCCAAACAGTGTTCTTGAAAATCATCTAAGCCAGTCTTGATCTCTAAAATCACAAATCGCTACAGTATGTGTAGTGTGTTAGGATCCTTGGCTTGCTTCAGTCGCCCAGTTAAGGAGTTATTAGCTCCAATGTGTAACATGTGGGCGTTCAAAAGGCATTGAGGCTTTTTTTTATTTTATTTTTAGCCCAACATCTGCATCGCCTCAGCCTCAACAGCTGGCCTCCGTAAACATAGTACAGTGAAAAAAAACAGCTGCTTGGATGGCCGCCCAGGCTCTATTCTGAGTTTATATCAGGACCATGAAGCTATAACACAGGACTGGCTCTGCTTAATGGCTGACCTTTTATCTTTCGAGTCACAGATGAGCGAGGCTATTAGGTTCACTTATCGCTCTGCAGAAGTTCACGTTTAGCGCTGAGGGATTGGGTGGGAATGATAATAACGAGCCATTAGATTCCACACGTTCCGGACGAAAGGTCTGGAACGTGCGGTTGAACCGAGCTCCAGCCGTGAATTCACATCCAGCAATCCAAATCTCCCCAGCTACTGTCTGAGCAGGAGTGAGACTGCTCTAAAACAATGGCCGCTAACGTCGTGCAGTTTTAGTAACACTTGAACACTCCATCCATTCATCCGACAAGCCATTTACATTGGGTTGCATCATAACCTGTTTGTTTCATCTCATCTTTTCTCAGCGTTTTTCCCTGACTGTGCAGCATTCCCTGGTATGAGCAATCCTGCAGGACAATGCATATTTTATTTGAGATATTTTAGACTTTAGATCTTTTTCACAGAGCATTTCTTTAAAGCATCACTATTATTAAACTGCATGTGTTGTAGTTATTGTTGTAATTACTATAGTTGCTTTTTTGCAATGCCTGCTAAGTAAGTTTAATACCAGGGATGTTGCTTTGTTTAATGTTTAATGCCTCTCTGTGTGCTATTGTCTGTCCTTTATTGTTCCCGCCTTTTCCAATCCCTTCATCATGTGCTTTCTCTTTAATTCCTTTGCCTAAACCTCTGCCTGCAATGCTGTCCCTGTCATTTGCTGTGCTATGGCTTTTATTTGGCATGCTATGGCTTTTCTTGCTTAGTTTTTTACTAACTTGCTTGGAATTTTCCTTTTAATCTTCTTTTCTAATCACAATTAACCGTTCAGACTTAAGTTCTCTGTATTTGACCTATTTTCTATCTCTCTCTTTCTTTCTCTTTCTCTCTGTTTTGTCTTCCTCTCTTTCTCTCTCCTTTTCCCCCAAATTTCTTTCCCTCCTCCTCCACCCCTTCCTCTCCTTTTTTCCCTTTTGTTCTGTCTCTCTCCATATGTGAACTCTGGACACTTCTGGACACCATCACCACTTTCACCATTTTCATTCGCACACTTTTTCGAACACTTTTTTCTTCTTTTTTTTTCAATTTTCTCTTTTTGTCCTGTTTATTATGAACTGTGGCTCTTTTTTATTTTATTTTTATTTTTTATTCTTTTGCAATGGTGCGCTCTCTGTCTCTGTGGTCTCCTGGTGCTGTGTTCATGGTTCATGGTGTGGTGGTCGTGGGCACGCTGTGTGGCTACCTCAGCAACCCTTGGCTGCTCCTGTGTCACGTACGCTCTGGTCACTCTCATGCTGCCCATGGTGACTGTGTTCTTGCTCTCATAAACCAGAGCTCCAGGAGAGAAGCACTTGCCCCTGGCCCACTCTCCAACTCTCCCAGCGCCCCCTTTTCTAAGCCTTCAGATCCTCCAGCTGGCTTAAAACAAACAAAACGAACGAACGAACGAACAAACAAACCAAGAAAACAACACGAAACAGCGAGAAAAATGAATCAATTTCATGTTAATGGGGGTTAAGAGTGCTGTGTACTTGCATCATTCTGAATGTTCTTTTGTTTTCAGTGTTTTTTGTTTAGTTTTTTGAGTTTTTCATTTTCCCCTTTTCTTTTTTATTTCTGTTAAAATTAGGCCACATCTGTTTGAGAAGATTTTTCTTCCTTTTTTTTTTCAAACCATGGACTTTAACTGAAGCTTCTGAAGCACTGTAGAAAATCCTACCAAAAATGAGTTTGGCCACAGGCTTCTCTTGGCATTGTTCTCAGTGTGCAATTTACTGAGAGGGCACCTTTAACCAAGGGATTTTATATATATATATAAGTCCTGCTTTGATCACAAAAAAAAATTCTATTCAGTTTCTTATTCCCTCTTCCTTCCTTGATCCATTGCTTGGTCACAGGGCTCATAGGCGGAAGGCGGTTTTCAAGAGGACGGGCTCCAGCCTCGTGTGTTGATGTGTTTTTGTGAGAAAATGTACATAATTTTAGATAATTCAGAAAAAAAATGAAGGTATGCTTCTTGTTTTGGGATTTTGATTTACTTGATTTACGTTCTTCACTTTTCTTTCTTTCTTTGCTTCTTACTTGAAAAGAAAAAAAAAATACATCGTAATACACTGTAATACGGTTTTGTAACTACATACCAGTGTGTTCTCATGCAGTAACCATGATAGGGTTTAAGATGAAAACTATAAAAGACAAATGTGTTGTTTTATTTTTTAGTGATGGATAAATATGAGCTGTTGCAGATTTTCAGATTTTCCTCAACCCTGATTCTGGATGCTCACTGCCTGGATTAGACCTTTTATTCAGCTAATCAGCTCATTAACAGCCCATTATTATTGAGTTAAAGTGGACGCATTAAGGCAAGAATAGTAAAAAAAAAAAAAATATATATATATATATATATATATGTGTGTGTGTCTAATTAATAGCAGGGCAGTGTGCTCCAGGGTCAGGGTTGGGTGTTGTAATGAAATAATGAGCTACTGGATCAGTTAGTACACTTCAGTAAGTTGAAGAAGCTGAAGCACAGTGGGATCTTCTTGAGTCATAGCCTTATGCTAGTTGGTGTTCATAGAGTTGCATGGAGCGATCATAATACCACATAAACATAGTGTGTGTGTGTGTGTGTGTGTATCCCCACACTGGCATACTGTACGTGGTGCTGAATGTTGGTTTAAACAGACCCACAGAGAGCCTTCGCAAGGCGAGTGTGTGTGTGTGTGTGTGTTTTCTGCTGTATTGGTTTCTGTTGATGAAAAAAAAAGGAATAATTCATCTATAGAGCTAATTATTATTTTTATTTTAGCTTAACGAACAAATAACGTCTTTTTTTTTAAAGAACGCTTTACTTGACACCCTGACCTTGAAGCCTGAAGCTCATCACGACTCCCACAGACATTTTGGGAAGGACTTGTGTGGACCTGGCATCTCTGGTTCTGTAACACATGTAATAAAATGTAATCGTGAACGCGTACTGACACTTGCTGCATTGTTCACTGTTAACGACTAGCGGCTAGCAGCTAGCGGCTAGCGGTCTCTCACTGACCGAGATTGGTGTGGGTGTGTATGTGTGTGTATGTATCTGTCAAAAAGCCTCTGGAGTCGATTAAAATGTCTTTTTTTATTATTTTATCGAGACCTATGCAGACATTTCCAGGGAGGGTGTCAATTAAAGCGCAACTAATGCAACAAAGTGTCTTACAGTGTAACGGCCCGTAACTTGGATATGACGCAGGGGGATGTTTAAAATAGTCCCAGAGTAGCGTTTGCTCCCCATTTTGGAAATTGATTCTCGTAATAATAATAATAATAAAAAAGTGCGCCCTGGAGGTTCAACTCCTGGAAACGCATGTGCCAATCACTCGTGTGGGCTTTTCATTCCTATATAGGTGCCTCTCAGTGCTCATTTATTATTCATTAGAAATGTCAAGCTTTGCTCTGCCAGTCCAAGCATGGTGCTCAGTGCTCATGAACCGTACTGGTCACCTTTCTCTCCTTCTCTCTCTCTCTCTGCCTCTCTCTCTCTCTCATGCTCTCTTTTCTTTTTGAAGTCTGTATCAAAAGAACCGAAGAGGATCGAGGATTTTGACAACGCAGCAAATGCCAGAATTCCTCTTTTCAAAGCGAGGCATCCCAGCGGGTAGCCATTGTTTTTGTTTGAAACCGCTCGGCATCCACTTTTGTTGGTCATGCTGTGTAAACCAACGTTTTTTGGATGCCATCCTGGATAGATCATTGTATTGCTTTGAGCGCTGGGCACTGGAGCTCAGTTCAGCCTACTCATATTAGAAGCAAATTGATTTGAAATAAACAGGCAACAAAAAAACAAAGAAAAAAAAACAAGAAAAAGAAATAAAAAAGACAATGTCTTTGAATACTGCTCCCACTTTAGAGAGGTTGGGAAAAAAATATTTAATGCTTTTGAGTTCTGTTTTTTAGCAGGCGTTGTTGCTCATGTTAGCATAAAGCATAAGCGTCAGCTTAGCTATAAAAAAAAATAGAGATATAATAGAGAGTAATATAGTACATCATACCAGGCTCTAAACTATGCATCTAAACTTCATCAGTACAGTACAGTACATTGCATGCAGGTTTTATGAATACGTATTGGAAAAATAGATAGATAGATAGATAGATAGATAGATAGATAGATAGATAGATAGATAGATAGATAGATAGATAGATAGATAGACAGACAGACAGACAGACAGACAGACAGACAAAACGTACCTTAAAGTGACCAGTGCCCAGGAGTGCAAATGAACAGGATATACAGTAAAGTGTATTGTCCCAGGGTGTAGATGCACATGTTACAGGGTGTGATTACAGTGCAGATAAAAATAGGCTGTGATCTGTCCTCTCTCTTCTGGCTCCACTGCGAGAAGTTGAAGAGGCTGGTGGCTCTCGGAACAAAGGATTTCATGAGTCTGTCTGTAGATCAGCTCTGTGACGAAGAACCCGCCACTGAAACTGCTCCTATAAACCATGACGATCGAATGCAGTGTGTGACCGTCATCATCCATGATGGAGAGCAGTTTTTTTATAATTTTGCAACAAATTGAATTAATTACATAGAAAAACATGGCTCATATAACATGTTCTAAACATTTTTTTCTAATGCAATTTAAAGCTATCAGCCACAATCAGATCAGGTGTACTTTGTAGATGCTTTCGAACTTTATGTGCGTAGTCGCATTTTCCGTTTCCATTACCATTAGCTTTCATTAGCTATTAAAATGCACATATATATAAGACACCTCCTACCCAAGAAAAATGCTTTCTTTTAATCAGCGAGGTGCATTTCCCATTGTGTATCTACCTGCATTTAGAATTGCATTAGTTATCTCCTCAGTTTGGGTCTGAATCTTCGGAGACGGCCGAGAGGCCTTTAGGACTTTTTTTTTTTTTTCGGGTTTGTGTTGCTGAGTCAGCAGGTGTGCATATTGTTTGGTTAGCGAGGGGAGAGCTGGGCTCCGGCCTTTTGTGGCTCGGATGTGTGATGTGATTTATCGCACTTGTTAAAATGCAGGCCGGAATGGAGGAAAACAAGCGTTCAGCCTCGCCGTGCCCCGAGCTAGACAGAGAGCCCTGAGCCCTCTCTAGCTGGGCAGTAGATTAAAGCTGTCAGCCATGCCTGCTGATCTCTCCGGCCAGCAGAGCTCTCCAAAACACAGACAGAGACAGAATCAGACAGACTTGATGGACAGAGGGAGATGGAGAGAGAGCCAGAGAGAGAGAAAGACAGCAGCACAGTATAAAACCCAGACATGGTGGTCAGTTCATATCTGAAAGCCACAATTGGGGATTTCAGAGCGTCCAAGTGTTAACCCCGGCTCTGAAGGGTCTAACATGCTGAAAGAACGAGCGCAACACTTCTCAAGGCTATAGACAATGATGTAAGACCTCGGTAACCTAAAGAAAGATGTTATTAAATATTTCTGCTGTTTGCCATTGTTTTTATATGCAGTTCACAATAGAAGTATAATAGAATACTAAAATAAAGACCACTAAAAAGGCTATAACTTCATTTTTTGTTTATTTAGACCAGATCTACTAGTAGTAGTTCTAATTCCTTGTTTTAAGGAGGTTTAGTGTGAGACCCTGTCCACACACATCTCATTTTTTGTCTCATTCCATCATTTTTTTATTCATTTTATTTTTTTGTGAAAAAAAGTGCTCAGGTGTTTATATTTAGCCCTGCTTTAGATCACTAAATTAGAGGTCTCAAAAAAAATGACAGGTTTTGACTCTTGCTCATGAATATTCATACATGCACATATATGGCCTCTGATTGGCTAACAGCACTGCAGCGGAGAATGCCTAACTGCTGCCTCTTCCCCACAGTCAAGTTTACAGGTCTAAAACTCAAAGGACTTAATGTTTTCAGAGATACAGCCATAGTTATAAAGATATAGTACTGAGTGCCAGGTAAAGGTAACCCTTAAAATGCACTTAACGTCAGACAAACAGCGCCTGCTTTGACCAGTGTTCTGTCGAGTTGTGCTTCCTTGTCAAACTGTGCTTCCCTAGTGTATATGTACGGTCTCTGTAAAACGTGGAATCCACCGGAGATCCAATTTAAACATGTAGTTGCACAAGATAGCTAATGTTAACTAGGTCCTGAACCAAGGTTGGTGAGGCCATGAAGTCACTGGTTGACGTCGACATTTTTTTTTTACATCTCTCTGATCAACTCATATTTCTGAGGATTTTCTTTTACTAGCTACTGAAGACAGTGGAGGTTGAGAAACAGTTTCATATGCAGAATCATATGGAACTCCTATACCAATAGTATTATACAAAGAACAAGAAAAACTGGATTTTACCAGAAGGAGACCTTTAAAAATATTTTTATCTGCATTTTTACCTTCCTCTCGAAACTTTTCAAAGTTTTCAAGTTAATAATAACAAACATATGTATACATACACTATGTTTAATCACCCAGGGTCCCATCCTACACCCTGCACAAGGCGTTGAGAGTCAGAAGTCAAAAGTCAGTATGGATGCTTGGAATCAAAAGATGCACCGCACTCAGCGGACAACGCTACATACAGTACAGACTCTAAACCACGCTTAAATGTCAAACACATCAAAGCAAGGTATTTAAGTGCAATCACAAGCCTTTAATAAGTGCAGAATTAGTGCTAAGTGCTGTTGAAAGAGATGACTCTTCACTCAGCGTTTGAAGACGGAGATAGACCTGGCTGTCTGGTCACCAGGGGGAAGTTTATTACAGCACCTTGTTCACAGGACAGGAAAGAGAAATCTGGCTTCTTGTCTTCTGTGTGTCTTAAAGGATGTAGGTCAGGTTACGCTGTATTTGAAGCTTGAAAATCAAAAGCAGGAGGATTTAGTCCATTATCAGCTTTGTAGGCTGGTATAAGAGTTTGAAATCTGATGTGTAGCTACGTATTAGTGTTGGAGCACTCTCATGACAGTTATTATGGATGTTTGTTTGAATGGAGAATCTCACCCATGCATGCAGACATCGCTTCTTTTTTTTTTTTTTTTTTTACCTCAGCCGCCCCTTAGAAAATGGCACAACATTCAAACACAGAGCAAAGATATGTGAAAAAAAACGGATCTTTATCTCCCTGAAAACAATAAACTAAAATAAGCAGCGTGGAATTACTTTAGATACCTCCTAATAGAACATGTTAATTGAAACTGTCATCAGCTATGAACGAGTAATCCAGCTCAGAAAAACAGTTAGTATAATGCCAAGGCCAGCTGCTAGCATTGTGCTGCTAAATCACTCCAGTACTGCAGAGGCAGGTTGCTGTTAGCATTGCAGCTAACCCACTATGCTAAGCCTCTTAACATAGGCTTAGAATAACCTACAAAAGACAGCAAGTAACATTTAAAGCATGCAGGTTTATACTTTTAATTGAGTAAAAAATATAAATCATACTTCAGTTTTTACTTGAATATATTTTTTAACTGCAGTATTTGTAATTTTACTTAATAATTGGGCATATGTACTTATGCCACCTCTCCCTCAGACCTGTGACCTTAGATGTCCATATGGAAATTTAAGCCCTTAAAATCAGAGTTTGCTCTCTCTGGGTGGGTAAATTACGATTTCTTCTTTCAGGCACAGGCATCTGTTAGCTGATGTATCAGAGCTGGGGATTAGGCACTTTCCTCCAAGGGCACTGGCTACCCAGTGACGCTGCATCAGTTGCAGTTGGAAATAGGTGGTGGGACCTTCATATATAACAAACTTAAGTCTATATTTGATAAATCCATCAAGAAAAACTTGTAAAACTCTAAATTGTAGCGTTAAATTCAGCTGACCTTTTTTTTTTACAAGCCACTTTACAGCTCGCAGACTCTCTACAGTCTCCAGTGTTGCCTCAGCTGGATTTTTTCAGTAGCTTTTAGGTTTGGGAGAGGTTGCAGATGTCTTGTCTGGTTAAGCCGGAGTGATTTTTAGCACACGCTGTTCTGAGAGAAGCTCTATGTGCTCTCCTAATTGATGCGCAAAGAAGCTGCAAGTTATGATGCTGTGTCTTGAAAATTGCATCGCTTCCTGCCACACTTCTCTCTAATGCATTTCCATCCCGACTCTCTGTTGAGTGCATCAATAATTCAAGGTCTCTCCGATGCATTTAGATGTGTTTAAGGCTCTAAATTAAAGGCACATTTCGTTAGGGAGACTCAGCGCCGAGGACGCAGCGCTGCACTCAGTGTTAGTCTTATTGGTGTTTCACTGCGGCCATTCGTCTTCATTCACCATACTCTTTTTAGTGTGGGTGCACCTGTGGCAGCTGAGATCTTTTAGTCTAGACTGTGACAGAGTGAGGGATAATGATTATTAATGATGCAGTTTGAGTTACATTGGGGTTTCTTTAGCTGGGACTGGGCACTTGTGAAGCTGAAAGGTCCCAATTGAATTTTGTGTAAATATTCAATGAGTGGAAAACACAGAAGATGCAACAATAAAACAATTGTATTTATTGCACTGGTCTTAAAGGAGAACTCTGGTGTAAAATGGACTTTTGTTGTAGTAAAACATGATAAAAATTTCTTACCTTTGATGACTAGCACACCTCCGTTCTCCCACAGCTTTCAGAGATCCAGAAAATTAAACAGTTTGTCCAACAAACGCCCTTCAGACTGGGTGACACAGGGCATAATTTACCCTGATATGAAAATTGCTTTTTACACCGTTATCCAGCTCAAAGTAGCTCCACACCTGCTTGCTAGAATCCGGAGAGCCCTGACATTTAAAACGAGGCATTAATAACTTTAAAAGTGCACAAGAAGCTTATTAAAAACCACTGTTTACATCCTTTAACACTAGCTTCAGCTCCGAGCGCCGCCATTACTGAACTGAAAGTAACATAGACATATATATACATAGACTCCGCATAGTGTAGCAGCCAGTGCCAGGAGGCAGGCTATGTGGAGTCTCTCTCTCTCTATATATATATATATATTCTGGAAAACTGTCAAAAAAGTAATTTATCAGGGGAAATTATGCCCTGTGTTACCCAGTCTGAAGGGTGTTTGGACAAACTGTTAAAATTTCTGGATCTCTGAACGCTGTGGGAGAACGGAGGTGTGCTATTCACCAAAGGTAAGTACTTTTTATCCTGTTTTACTACAAAAAAAGTCCATTTTCCACCAGAGTTCTCCTTTAGGCAGTGGTACAAACAGGTTATACATTATCATCAAGTGCATTTTATTGCACTTCATAATGCTGGGTACTTGGAAATTTGTAAAGCTGAAAGGTCCCAATTAAATTTTATGTAAATATTTAATAAGTAGGAAACACAGTAGCTTTGCTTAGAAATGCAACAATAATGAAGTAGCACTAAGTGGATTTTATAGCACCTCATAATTCAGATTACTTTAAAATATAAGAGTTTGTCAGTAATCCGAGGCATCAAAGTTTACATGAACTAGTAGATTAGTAATCTCACTGAATACAAAAGATTATGTAAAAACCCAGAATTCATGCCACAATATAAACATACAGCAGAGAGAAGATAAAGATTTTAATGTTTAAATCTTCAGTTTCAGTGTTGCTCCAAAAGTGTTTGGACACCATCATGCAGGTGTGTTAAACCACTGCTCACTTATTTGTGCTGCCAGGGTCTGCTTTCACTTATGCACAGTGAAATCTGAAAAATCTGGGAATACTCTTGTTAAATACTCTTTGCTATCTTACACCCCGTCAGGTAAATTTCTGGCGTGTTGCTACAATATTTTGGCATTCTAAAGCGCATGTGTGCCACTGATTGATTAAAACCCTGACAACAGTCAATCGTCAGAGTCCATTCCTATAAGTGCAGCACACAGAGCGTAAACCCGACTTTTAACTTTTAACAAAAAACAGAATGAAGAATAAAATAACATTACTGTTCTATTAAATGAGCTGCTTGTGTATCTTCACAATGTGAATGCGGAGGTCAGTATCCTCTGCTGAGACGCACCCTGAGTGCTGCGCTATTAAGATATGAGTGTGCCAAAGTCAGATTTCCCCTGGCTCTTAAAGGAAATGACATCTTGCACACTAATTGGTTTATTTCACGCTACGCCCAAAATACACCCATATTTTTACTAGTGGAAGGCGTATTTTTGGTGCCCTCACAATACCAAAGACACACCGACATGCCCTAAATCCAGCTGAGTGAAATGGAATTGACCAGTGCGCTATAGATCACTAAAATAGGGCCCTGAGATTACTGAGCTAAAGTACAGCTTTCTTTATAAAATACCTTTATCGGATTCAGGATTATGCTGTTTCCATGACGACGCGAATAATCAGATTTTGAGTACATGTAAGCGCACTCAATGAGACCAAAGGTCATGACACAACACCTACAAACTTTTTCTTATTTTGACTACTGTCCACATTTTAAATTGCCAATGTTAAAGCTATTTAAACTTTAAACGCGTATGGAACGATGCAGCCAGGAGAAAACGTTTCCCTGATGCAGTTCTGCACACTTTTGGCAGTCACTCAGTCAGATTAATGAGGAGCCACCTGGGAAGAGCTTGAAGAAGCTCCACACGGCCTGAACAGAACACTTGTTAGTTTCTGAAAGCAACTTGTTGAGGGATGTCTCAATATGTTTTTATTTTTTTTATTGTTTTTAAAAATTTTGGAAGTAGCAAAAAACTAATACAGAAATATTATATTAGCTAACTGTTAGCGGACAATTAATAATTAACCAAGTAGGGACTAATAATTTGCATCGAATATAAAGATAAAACACTTATGAACAATAAAAAAGAAGCAAAAAATTGTTTTACTGATTATTATATCTAAATTCTCTGCAACAGGCTTCAGTAGGTGCATCCCAAAGCCTGGGCTATAGGTGAGCAGCATTTTATTGGCTACTAGACATACAGACAGACAGATAGATATGCAAAAATGTTGCAGCTGTCTGTTGTGCAGCTCTACTATGTCATATAAGGCTGATAACTCTGATGAACTTATCCTGTGCAACAGAGGTAACTTCTGGTCTTCATTTCCTGTGCTGGTCCTGATGAGAGCCAGTTTTATCATAACGTTTTTGATGTTCTTTGCAGTGACGGCACTTGAGGATAATTTCAACATTCTTAAAATGTTTCAAATTGACTGACCTTCATTTCTTAAAGTATTTTTGTCTTTGATTTTTTGTCATAATCTGGATTAGAACATTACTCAAATAGAGTTATTCACTGTATACCTGTAACTCTACCTCTTCACCACTTTACAACTGATGCTCTCAAACACATTAAGAGACAAGAAATTGACTGAGAAAGAGAAAGCTGACTGAGAAAATCCAGCAAATCCAGTCTAATTTAAGCAAGAAGACTTACTTTAAAGAATATAAAATATATAACACATTCTGGTTTGTCTAGTTGTTCAGAAAGTATTTTTTTTTGTATAATTTACTGTAGAGTAAGTTAAGTAAATTAACATTTAAAAAAAAAAGCAGTTTTCTATAAAGAAGTAAAGCTCCTGAAGAAACATACATACTACATCTTCACTACTTTACAACTGATGCTCTCAAACACATTAAGAGACAAGAAATGTAAGTTTTCAATTAACTCTTGATGAGTTCAGCACAGCTGTTAACTGA
Organism: Astyanax mexicanus; assembly: GCF_023375975.1. Taxonomy (NCBI): domain Eukaryota; kingdom Metazoa; phylum Chordata; class Actinopteri; order Characiformes; family Acestrorhamphidae; genus Astyanax; species Astyanax mexicanus. Next base: position 7,573,357 of record NC_064424.1, on the reverse strand, counting down.
AAGACTGAATTCCAGGTGATTCTACCTTATAAAGCTGACTGAGAAAATCCAGCAGAGATGTGCAAAGCTGTCTAATCTAAGCAAGAGGAGCTACTTTGAAGAATCAAAAATATAAAACACATTCTGGTTTGTCTAGTTGTCCAGAAAGTATGTTGGGGTTTTTTTGTATAATTCACTGTAGAGTAAGTTAAGTAAATTAACCATTTAAAAAAGGCAGTTTTCTATATAGAAGTAAAGCTCCTAAAGAAACATACATTCAGTCGGGTGTGTCCAAACTTTTGACTGATGCCGTGGAGCGTGAATGCTCGGCAGAGCACCAAGGCCGGTCAGATGTATCCCGCACTGTCCCAGGCTCTTGATCCTGGAGTGTTAATATGCTGGCAGTGGTGCCTGGCTGCCTGAACCAAGAGTGTGTGCTGGAGGAAGATAACAGGGCTTCACAGAGGCTGTTTTTTACCCAATAAAATGGCTGAGAAAAAAGCCCACAAACACTCCCACTGCATATTATTTCAGCAGGATATATGAGTTTGCAGAACTGTTTTTTTCATTATCCATTTACTACTATCTCACACCTGTTTAGTGTAAAATTGGAAATGAATACCTTTCTGCTTCTCAGTCCCTCATTCTGTTCATCTGCTCGCTTCGCTCTTCTACTACAGCGATTCCACACAGAAAAAAAAAGAAAAAAAAAAAGATGCAAATGAATAATTCTGGTCTCCTTGCGGTAACCCTCATTATTCACAAGCAGGCCTGGCATCCAGGCCTGACTACTGATAAGCCTTCTTTATTATTAGACTCGTATGAAAAAAAAAAAAAAAACGTGCAATCTATACTGATAATGAAGTGAAAAATTCTATTAACAAATGATATCATTAAGTATTATTAAATATGGTTAAAAATAAAAATAAAACAGATTCTTAAGTAGATTACCCTAGTTAAACAGTGCTGTGCAGTGCAGTAAAGGCTTGGCAATATAATGAACATATTGATATATATTTAAAATCATTTTGATATATAGCTCTGGAAAATATTAAGAGATTTGTAGGTTTGAGGTATGTTTGAGTAAAATGAACTAAATAAAAATATTGTCATTTAGAGCATTTATTTGCAAAAAATGAGAAATGGATTAAATAAAAAGAAAAAAGATGCAGAGCTTTCGGACCTCAATAATGCAAAGAAAAAAAATTATTCATATTCATAAAGTTTTAAGAGTTCAGAAATCTATATTTGGTGGAATAACCCTGTTTTTAATTACAGTTTTCATGCATCTTGGCTTCATGTTCTCCTCCACCAGTCTTACACACTGCTTTTGGAAAACAGTTCAGTTTGGTTTGATGGCTTGTGATCATCTATCTTCCTCTTGATTATATTCCAGAGGTTTTCAATTTGGTAAAATCAAAGAAACGCATTATTTTAAAGTGGTCTGTAAAGTGAGCTGTATATAATATTGTGATTTAATTCCAAAAATGTTTGTACATGGCTGGTTTTTGTGAAAATGGTTTGTTTTTTGGAAGCATGGCACTTAGCAGCCTAAACAACCTTGTGCAAATTATGTTGTAGAAACATCTTAATTAAAGGAGAACTCCAGTGTGAAATGGACTTGGGGTATAGTAAAACATGATAATGAGTAAAAACTTTGGTCGAATAGCCCATTAACCTTCACACTCAGCATTCCCAAATACAGAGCTTTTAGCCGATGCTTCCAACAGGCTTACAATGCTAGCGATAGGAGCACAGAGTTGCCCTTTGGAATTCTACTAATAAAGTATGGAGCTACTTTAAGCTTGTTAATGGTGTATAGCGATTTTTATGAATGGGCAATGCTAAGACTCTATTCAATTACTCCTTTTAAGAGAAATATTTTTTTGCTAAAGGTTAAAACTAGGTGCATTTAATGGTTTTAATGCTTTTCTGATTTTCTGAAAGAAAACACTGCACTGACTTTGGACTTTTGAATTTTGACTTTGATATAACACAGTGGATCAACACCAGCAGATGACATGTCTCTCCAAACCATCACTGATCATCAGTAAATTTTACATTTCATTTGTAAATCAAGAGATCAGAGTCTGGAGGAAGAGTGGAGAAACACACATTCTAAGCTGCTTGAGGTCTAGTGTGAAGTTTCCACCAATCAGTGATGGTTTGGAGAGACATGTCATCTGCTGGTGTTGATCCACTGTGTTTTATTATATCAAGTCTAAAGTCAGTGCAGTTTTGTTTTCCCACAAAATCCTACAGCACTTCATATCTTACAGCTTTCCTCTGCTGACAACTTTTAAGGAGATGTGGATTTCATTTTCCAGCAGGACTTGGCACACTGCCCACACTGCCAAAAGTACCAATTAGTCTTATGT